>NC_062559.1:12833932-13143018 GCF_016906955.1 Phacochoerus africanus | reverse complement strand
TATATCTAACCATCAACTCTTGCCTGTCGTCTCCACGGGAGGGGAGAGCCCTTTTTTGCCATTGTATACCCTTAAACCAGCGCAGTGCCAGGCACTCGAAGAACAGTTATTGAATGAAGGTCTACCTAATGGAATGAAAGCATGAATAAATGAGTGCATGAAAGAATGAACTTTGTTTGGGTACCATATCATGAAAAGTGATTTAGATTATGGGCAGTTTTACAACTGGAAAGATAAAGAACCCTGAATAACGTCTAAAGAAAAAACACACTAGTGAGGAGTGTCCTTCCTGGCCCAGGGGTTAACGAACCTGAATAGAATCCATGAGGATGTGGGTTCGATCCCTGGCCTCGACCATTAGGTTAAGGCTCCAGCGTTGCCGTGAGCCTTGGTATAGGTCACAGGTGTGGCTCAGATCTGGCGTTAGCTGCGGCTGTGGTGTAGGCCAGCAGCTGTAGCTCTGATTGGACCCCTAGGCTGGGAATCTCCATATGCCATGAGTGTGGCCCTAAAAACAAAACAAAACAAAACCAAAAAAACCCCAACAAAACACTAAGATAAAGATTCAACATATTTCAAAGGTTTCAAAGGCAGAGCCTCAGTTATGAGTAATGGGGAGAGAATATTTGTCTTTCTGGACAGAAACAGCAAGGGCACTTTCCTGGCCACCTTGGCTGGGCTTCTGTCCTAGGGGTCCTTAAATCCAGTCTGACACTGGAGGAGTAATTGAGATCCATTTAAAATAGAAATTGGTCGCTCTCTCTTCCTCTCCTCAAACACTTTTCTCTTTTGTGATTGGATTTTTATTTGCATTTTCATATACTCAGGTGTATGTATACTTGGAGATCTGTATTTGTATTTTTCCTTTAATTTTCATTTTCTTTTTTTTCTTTTCTTTTTTTTAAGGGCTGCGCCTACAGCACATGGAGGTTACCAGGCTAGGGAGTCTAACTGGAGCTACAGCTGCTGGTCTACGCCACAGCCACAGCAATGCCAGATCTGAGCTGAGTCTGCAACCTATACCACAGCTCCCGGCAATATCGGATCCTTAACCCACTGAGCAAGGCCAGGGATGGAACCCACAACCTCATGGTTCCTAGTTGGATTCATTTCTCCTGAGCCACGATGGGAATTTCTAATTTTCATTTTCATATAGGCTATGTCCAAAAACTGCAGTCATTTTCATTATATCTAAATAATTCCATCAGAACTAGTTTTTCAGTCTAATTCACATCTTGATTACCAAAATGCAGTTACCAGAAACACCTCAGGATGCTTTGTCTTTGGTTTCTCTCCGATGCCATGCTAGTGTCTGGAACACAGGAAGTGGTCAATAACTAGATAAGCAGGATAAGTAGAATTAACACATTTGAGCATCTTAGGTCCATCAGAGTTTCAAAGGATCTTTCAGTGCTAATATGTGTATTTCAGAGCCATTTACTTCAAATGCGCTTTGGTAAATATTTTGTAAATTAGTTTTTAGGAGTTCCCATTGTGGTGCAACAGAAACGAATCTGGCTGGTATCCAAGAGGATGCAGGTTTGATCCCTGGCCTTGCTCAGTGGGTTAAGGACCTGGTGTTGCTGTGAACTGTGATGTAGGTTGCAGACTTGGCTCGGATCCGGTGTTGCTGTGGCTGTGGTGTAGGCCAGCAGATACAGCTCTGATTTGACCCCTAGCCTGGGAACCTCCATGTGCTGCAGGTGTGGCCCTAAAATGAGAAAAAAACAGTTCATATTGGAAAAATTAATACACATATTCTATTCAATTGCTTAAAGAACTCTCGTCGGTGTCACTGTTAAACTTCTGTAGCCTGAAAGATTTCTTTAAACCTTGTTAGTTTTCTTATGATTCTGGTAATTTTAATGTCATTTGTATTACTTTTCTGATTCTATTTGTATTACGAAATAGTGAAAAATAACTTTTATTTCATGTTTATGGGTATTGAATTCTTTTCCCGTAATACCTCTCCAGTTTTTATTTTTGTATTATGTTAAATTTAAAATTCCATATCTAAACATATTTTTTCTTAAGTATTATTGCTGATTGTAGTGTATTTTTATGGTTATTAAAATATAGTTTACCAAATCATATGCACTTTTTACTGAAACTTTGCAATAAATTAAATACTTAATATTGATTTTTAAAATTATTTTGTATTATTTTCATAGAGTATAATTCCCACAGGATTCGCATATGAGAAGAAAATCGTTTGTTTTTGTCACTTTTATTTTAAATGTCTGTATTGTTTTTCAGAATATTTGAACTATTTTACATTTTCGCCATTTATGAGATTAACGTTCTGTCTGGCTGTCTGGTGTTGAGATAAAATCCATTATTCCAAAGAAGATTGATATGCAATGACATCATTTCCTTTCATTTTATTTTCATCTGTTTGCATATATTTGATATACCTTTTAATAGGTTATTTTATTTTTATATCTTGTACATGTATTAATTTCATTCTCCTATTTTTTTTTTCATCTGGAGAGCCTTTCAATTTTGTGATTTACACCTTTCTTTCTTTTTTTATTATCTCATACAATAAGGCTTTTAGTCAGTGATTGAACCTTGGGTTTTAAGAAGTATATTTATGAAGGTGGAGTTCCCGACATGGCTCAATGGTCACGTGCCCAAGTAATATCCATGAGGGCATGGGTTCCATCCTTGGCCTTGCTCAGTGGGTTAAGGATCCCGTATTGCTGTGAGCTGTGGTATAGGTCGCAGACGTGGCTCAGATCTGGTTTTGCTGTGACTGTGGCATAGGCCAATGGCTGCAACTCTGATTCAACCACTGGCCTGGAAACTTCCGTATGCCATGGGTGTGGCCCTAGAAATTTTATACATATATATATATGTATGTATATATATACATATATATATGTATAAAAGTAATACATGTTCATGAGAAAAATTGAAGCAGTACCAGAAGATGAAAATCAGAGAGGAAAGTCTTTTTTGGCACTCCCAGCACTCATTTTTAGGCTCCATTTTTGTTTGGGATTGATATTACCTCATTAATACTGTGTGTTTATACTAGCATTTATTGTTTTATCGGATTTAAACATTATCTATTGACTTCCAAATATAAAAGAAATTCAGATTATTTATATACGCATATGTATATACTGCATGCAGCATTTAATCCTTCAACAAATATGTACTGAGCACCTACCCTTGTGGTAGAAAGCGATTAAACAAGTAATTAGACGTGATGAGTGTCACCAAACAGAAGGCATGATAAGCAAGGGAGTTTACAAGAGAGATCTTACCCTTAGAGTGTGTGTGTGTTGGGGGGGAACAAAGTGGAAAGACTTTTCTTTTTGTGTCTCTTTTAGGGCCACACCTGAGGCATATGGACATTCCCAGGCTAGGGGTCTAATCAGAGCTGAAGCTGCTGGCCTACACTACAGCCACAGCAATGCAGAATCCAAGCCACGTCTGTGACCCACACCACAGCTCATGGCAGCACTGGATCCTTAACCCACTGAGTGAAGCCAGGGATTGAACCTGTGTCCTCATGGATACTGGTTGGGTTCATTACTGCTGAGCCACCGTGGGAACTCCCAAAAGACTCTTTGAAGGAAATGTCATTTAAATGGGAAGGAGGCACAGGAATTACCTAGCAAAAGAGAAGAGACTCTGACATGTGCTAAGAATTATGTATAATTCTTATACTATCTTTTTCTTTTTTCTCTTTGCATGCAAACTCTTAGTTGTATAGTTCATACCTACATATAATTGATCATCTCAAATAATAAACATAATCTTCTATTTCTTGATCCATCACTTTAGATAATATTGTTTCACTCCCGGCTATTTAAGATGAAATTAACACCCTTAGCTCACATCTACATTGTTCTGCATAATCTTCCAACCTCTGTAGGTATACCGTTTACATTTCCAACAGTAAGGACATTTTTTATTCTTTTCTGTAACTTTAATTAAGGCTTCTCTGCTTTGTCTACTGAATTTAAAAATTGAAAACCAATAAATATTTATAATATAAAAATTACATAAACATTCCTCACTGCAAAAACCAAGAACTGTTATTGAAACTGAGGTCTAAGTCTAAGTCTTTTCAGGGAAAATATCCTCAGCATCCAGAGCAAATTAACTCCCATTTCTTTTTTCTTTCTTTCTTTCTATTTATTTATTTATTTATTTTGCTTTTTAGGGCTGCACAAGAGGCATATGGAAGTTCCCAGGCTAGGGGTCGAATCAGAGCTGTAGCTGCCAGCCTATGCCACAGCCACAGCCAAAGCAACGTGGGATCCGAGCAGCGTCTGCAACCTACACCACACCTCATGTCAACGCTGGATCCCCAACCCACTAAGGGGGGGCCAGGAATCAAAGCCACATCCTCATGGATACTAGACAGATTTGCTTCTGCTTTGCCATGATGGGAACTCCTCCCATTTCTCAAAGTGCATCACATGATCAAAATTAGGGCATAGGTTGGTTGATTTCCTTTCTGAAAGATAGGTTTCTTATACAATCTTTTGTCTGCAAACAAACAATTACTTCTTGAATTGGATATCCTACTATTTTCTGAATTCTTTTGTGCTTTGCTAAATAATTTTTTTTCCTCCTGGGAGTTCCCGTCATGGCACAGCAGAAACTAATCTGATTAGGAACCATGAGGCTGCAGGTTTGATCCCTGGCCTTGCTCAGTGGGTCAAGGATTCCAAACTGCTGTGAGCTGTGGTGTAGGTCACAGATGTGGCTCGGATCTGGCATTGCTATGGCTGTGGTGTAGGCTGGCAGCTGCAGCTCCGATTAAACTCCCAGCCTGGGAACCTCCATATGCCGCGGGTCTGGCCCTAAAAAGCAAAAATAAATAAAAATAAAAAAACAAAAAATAAAAAATAATTTTCCTCAAGAACAGAATACATTAGAGGTAGGCATTCAGTGTCTTTGCTTGATGGAGGTTTAAGGGGAAGAGTATTGTCTTGGGGGCGACTCAAAAGTGGGAGGCAGAGAGCTAGGCTTCTGAATGCATTGGCTACAGTACTCCATCTGCCCCATCGTTGGTTCAGATCCTCTGCCTCATGTTGACTTAAGGTCCTCTTTTTCTCTTCAAATCCCTACCTTTCCCATCCTCTGGTTTGTAGAGGACTGTGTTTACCTATGGTCTGTTCTCCTTGATGGTTAGAGAAAGAGCCTTTGAGTCTTCAAACTTTGAGCAATAAGGTGCAACCATTAGATCTGAAAATGCAGCTGAAGCAATGAAGTGAATTGAAGGAGAACTGAGGTGAACCACACAGTCAGGTTTCATTCATTTAAGAAATGATGCAATGGGACTGGCGGCATCTTGGGCGCACAGGGATGCAGGTTCGATCCCCGGCCAGGAGAGGTGGTTAAGGATCTTGCATTGCCAGAGGTGGCGACTGTGGCTCAGATCTGATCCCTGGCCTGGGAACTCCGTATGCCTGGGGGTGGCCAAAAAAAAAAAAAAAAAAAAGGAAAAGAAAATAAATGATTATTGAGTACCTATGATGTATTATTGAATATTGGGGATATATCTGGCTCCATTCTGGGCACTGTGATATAGCAGAGAACTACATAGACATGCTGCCTACATTCTAATGTAGGGTGAGAGACACTAGGGAGGCAAATAAGTTCAGAAGATAATTTCATTTGGAGTCAATGCTATGAAGCAAATAATATTATAGACAGTGACTCATAGCACAGTACCTACTTTAGATTGGGTGGTCTGGGAATAATAAAAATAGTACAAGAGAGATTTTGAATAAGGATGACTCGCAAAGTAATCAAAATGCAAATTTGTTTTTGTCACCTGCTGTCCTTTAGAAATTTTATTTTGTGAAAGTAATCGTTCCCTGACGCTGGATAAAATCTCAACTTTTCTGTTCCCTCTTAGATGATGTCACAAACACAGCCTCAATTCTGTGATTAGAATGTCTACTCCTCGATATTAAGCTATCCTTAACTATTCGTTCAAACTCATCCTCAGGTCTTTATTTTCCCCGTTTTGCATGCCAAGCCTTTGGGGAAGTGGCACAGTGGTGGTAGTCACTGGCTTTGTCTCTCTTTCTCTTTACTCATCTTCGCTCTGTGTGGTTTTGCACCAGGCATGTTGTTTTGCTCTCAGTGTGGATAAAGGAGTTAGGAGTAATCAGAAGAGATAAAGGCAGAGTAGTTCTTTCATGGCTGCTTGGCTTTTCCTTTGTTGGTGCTGGTAGATGATTAAAAGGCAAGTCTTCCAGGTGTTTTCATGACTCTTCAGAGCTTCCTTCCCAGGCTTCTCTGACTCCAACCCTGAGAGATGCATGCTTACCTTGGGCCCCATCCCTTTTATGCATGGCTCACTTCCAGGCCATGGGCATCTCTTGCCCAATAAACTTTGAGAAAAGGGAGTTTCTGTCGTGGCACAGCGGAAATGAATCCGACTAGGAACCACGAGGTTTCAGGTTCGATCCCTGGCCTCGCTCCATGGGTTAAGGATCCAGCAATGCCGTGAGCTGTGGTGTAGGTTGCAGACATGGCTCAGATCTGGCGTTGCTGTGGCTGTGGCATAGGCTGGCAGCTACAGCTCTGATTAGACCCCTAGCCTGGGAACCTCCATATGCTGCGGGTGCAGCCCTAGAAAGACAAAAGACAAAAACAAACAAACTTGGAGAAAGGGAGGCAAGCTAACTCAGCATCTCAGTTCTGGTTCTGTCACCCAAGGAGTTAGTGCAGCTCATCTCTTGTCTTTTAGATTCCCAGGTGGGAATCGGACCTTGCCCTCTTTGCACCTGTCTGCAGGGCTAGAGATGAAGACCTTCAGGTAGACTTGAGGCTGATAGGGAGGGGGCATCTCTCCTCTCTGTCCCCAAATACAGAGGGATGGCGTTCTCAGCATAACTTTCTCCAAACAGAATATCCTCACAAACCCTCTTTGCTTTCAACATCTGTTTTTGATTGTTTTATATTTTCACAGTGGGTAAAATACTCAAGAGTTATAAAACTATTTCTCAAGATGTCTTAACATATTGATATTTTGGATGATTTCTTACTTGGAATTTCATGTCTTCTCCATTTTGTTGTCTTGTTAAAGCCCAACCATCATCCTGTTAAAAGAGTCAATGTTTATTGAATGCCTATAATGAGTCAGTCACTATTCTACGTTCTTTATACACATTAAAGCATGTAATTCTAACAGATATCACAGCTCTTAATTACTATTAATAATCTTGTTTTATAGATAAGAGAAGTGAGACTCAGAAAAGTTAAATGACTTGCCCACAAATGCTCAGCTAGTAAACAGCAAAACTAGAATGCAAACCCAGAGTCTGGCTCTGGAGCCCATGACATACACTGTCTGTCAAGCTGAGAAGGTGTTTCCACCTCATCTTCATTCATCTGAGATCTGAAACGTCAGTAAATGCCAGCAATGCAAAAATCTGAGGGCAGAATGTCCTAGGTAGCAAGCTGCAGACCTGTCACCTGCAGTTCTCTAGCCAACGCTGACCTTCTTGTTTCTGCCTTTACTGGGCGCTTGACTTTTCCTAATAGTAAGCCAGGTATCAGCAGACATTTCTGGTCATCCTGGTTTAGCCATCCAACTACTGCCATTTATCACTCTGGGCAGGGGTCTGTTCTGAGTACAATATCCAAAGGAAGGGAAGTCAGGGTTTTAAAGAGATAACTGCACTCCCAAATACATGGCAGCCTTATTCACAATAGCTAAGATATGGAAACAACCTAAATGTCCATGGACAGATGAATGGATAAAGAACAAAATAGATAGCAGTTCCCATCGTGGCACAGCAGAAATGAATCCGACTAGGAACCACGAGGTTGCAGTTTTGATCCCTGGCCTTGCTCAGTGGGTTAAGGATCCGGCATTGCTATGGCTGTGGTGTAGGCTGGCGGCTACGGCTCCAATTGGACCTCTAGCCTGGGAACCTCCGTATACTGAGGGTGCAGCCCTAAAAAGATGACAAAGAAAAAATGGATAAAGATGGTGTATATGTGCAATGGATTATTAATCAACCTTTTAAAAGAGGGAAATTCTGCCATTTGCAGCAACATAGATGCACCTGGAAGACATCACATTAAGCAAAATAAGTCAGAGAAAGCCAGATACTGTATAATCTCACTTATATGGGGAATCTAAAATAGTCAAATTCATGGAAGCAGAGAGTAGAATGGTGGTTGCCAGCAGCTGGGAGGTAGGGAAAGTGGGAAGATGTTGCTCAAAATGTACAAAGATTCTGTTATAAGGCGGAGAAATTCTGGAGACTCAATGTATAGTCATATGATTACAGTTAATAGCACTGTGTTGTACACTTGAAATCTGTTAGCCCTTAAGCGTTCCCACGGTACAAAGTTGGTAAATACACGAGGTGATGGATTGTTAACTATCTCGATTGTGGGGATCATTTCACAAAGCATACATATAGCAAAACATCAAGTTGCACACCTCACATATATACAATGTCTTTTGTCATTTAACCCCAATAAAGCTGAAACAGATAAAATTAAGTCAGAGATAATGGTTGGGTGATAAAAATCAATCTTTGGGTGACTGGTTGCAGCTTTCTCCTAGAGGGAAGACAAGAAGTCAATAAATTTAGATTGTTGAACTTGAACTCATTAAAAACAAAGTACTCATATTTCAAATTTGCTTTGCATTTTTACTTGGTCTAGCTTCTAACTGTATTTCGAAACACAGACGTTTATTCTTAAAATGAAGCAAGGAGACCAAACAGCTAGTTCTCTGATACTCTAAACGAGCCAACTTACTCACCAGTGGTTTTCAGCTGCGGCGTTCAGACATGTCCAGGGGCTTTTGGGTTGTCACTAAGCCTGAGGAAAATACTAGCATTTAGCTGGGGATCCATGGGTGCTAAAGGTCCTGAAATGTACAGTTCCCCATAATGAAAAATTGTCCTACCTCCTTGATCCCATGGAGAAATAGCATCTTAGAGGCAGTTGGCCTCAGGGAAGATGGAGTACTGAGGCGGGCTCTTACATCTGCACAGAACTAGTCCTTCATTTTCTTACCTTTTCAGTAACAGGAATACCACCCATCCGTCTATCTGGAAAGTGTAAACAAATTGCTTCTTAAATACAATTAACTCTTCCCAATGTGATTAGAAATGAATTGGAGAGGTCCCCTTGTGGCTCAGTGGTAATGAACCCAACTAATATCCATGAGGATGCAGGTTTGATTCCTGGCCTCACTCAGTGGGTTAAGGATCCAGTGTTGTTGCCATGAGCTGTGGTGTAGGTCACAGACCTGGCTCGGATCTGGCATTGCTGTGGCTATGGTGTAGGCCTGCAGCTGCAGATCCAATAAGACCCTTAGCCTGGGAACTTCCATATGCTTCTGGTATGGCCCTAAAAAGCAAAAAGAAATGAATTGTGTAAGTGCATATACAATCATGATTTCGTCAAAAGAGATACTGGTCCAGGGTTGGGTGAGGTGTGCTTTTCCTAAGACCGTGGCTCTGGAACCAGGATCGAGAGCTGGAGCTGCAGGGTACCCGACTCTTTCTCCTCAGACTCCATCAAATGCGGTCGCCACGGGATGGAGAGCTAAGCACGGAGGCTCTAAGGAAGGATTTGGACCGGATCTTGCCCCCTAGTCCTCTGCAGCCCCACATTTCAGGCAAGCAAGGACACACTAGCACCTTACTTTATGTGGCTGTCTGAGGTGAGTGAATAGTTAATTTTCTTGACACGGGTTTACAAGGATAAAAAGCTTATTTTCTTCCTGTCTCTGACATCGAATGATGTTGTAGAAAAAAAATCACATTCATTTTTGACTTTAGGTTTGTTTATCACCCAATCTTGTATATATTGGTGGCAATTTAATAACTAATTATATCTAATCTGTCCTTCCCTTCTTCTCTCTTCCAAAATGGCCCTGGAACTTTACGTAACAGATAACAGCTTGTCACTTTTGATTTCCCCTTAGTCTGAGGAAAAGGCTTTCTGATAATGTCTGAAAGGCAAGTAGATATAAATTGAGTGAACACTTTATCACTGAAACTCATTATAAGCTAACATTTACCCATTTCTACAAACTTTTAAAGAACAGCGCGGCCTTACCTCCATGGCACCAACTATTTCTCTATCCATATATTCATTTTAGAACACTTTTACTTTGTCTCTGAATCTTGTCATGCACAGTAATTAATGCGTACGATTTCTAGTTTCGTATGTAAATACCTTTAGGGGGCAACGATAGGAAAGGCTTGGGATGAAGAGACAGATGAACTCTTTTGGTCTTGCTGATATGGCTCTGCCCACACAGCTCTTGGGTCGTAATGGGGATGAATACAGGAACCCTTCGGGAGCCTTGACAGAGGAGGTTGACGAAGAGAAATTAGGCTGGAAGAGACCCAGCCACAAAGGACGGCCCTGAGAGGGGAGCCAGGCTTCTAGCCCAGTGCTTCACAGAATACGGGTGCTCAGGCTGGTTGAGGCAATCATCGTGTCTAAGAGGACTAACCCAGTCAGTCTGAGCATCGTAGGGAGGGGATCCAGAATTTGGTCCCAGGCAGGAAAGCATTCGTTTACTCCCATCTGCGGAGGTGGCACATGGGCGCCAGGGAGAGCACTGTCGTTTTTCAAGGGATAAATGGCTAAGAGGAACCAAGCAGGGTACCAGGGCTTTCAGTTACCTGTGGTTTAGCTCCTGAGACAAGGATGTCAGAACTAGGGTGTTAGGTAGGGAGGTCATATGGAAGCCTGGCTTTTGGCTCCAGATCAGCACAGCATGGGGGAAAGAATTTGTGCCAAATCTAGGGCTACACAGGTACAAGAGTGTCCCATGTTTGATGGTAAAGGAGAATCAAGGATCCAAGCCCCACCTACTCGATCTCAAGGTTTTAAAAACATGTTTACTTGGAGTTCCCTTTGTGGCTCAGCAGAAACGAATCCAGTTAGGAACCATGAGGTTGCGGAGTTTGATCCCTGGCCTCGCTCAGTGGGTAAAGGATCCGGCGTTGCCATGACCTATGATGTAGGTCACAGACAAGGCTCGGATCTGGCGTTGCTGTGGCTCTGGCATAAGCTGGCAGCTGTAGCTCCAATTAGACCCCTAGTCTGGGAACCTCCATATTCCATGGGTGCGGCCCTAAAAAGACCAAAAAAAATGTTTACTCAAAAATTTTTTCTGATCTAAAAATTAGTGGTTTAAAAAATTTTTAGGTAACTTAGAAGATGCAACAAAGTACTGCAAGTAATCGAAACCCCTATAACCTTATACCAAAGAATATCTGCTCTTAATGTCTTATTATACCGCCTGTCCACCTGTCCATTCACTTATTGTTAGCATTTGGGCAGACAGAATTTAATAAACTGTTTTAAGTTGGTTATTTCTTCATGTCATTTTATATTGTCTAAAAGCAAATTTAAAGAGTTTGCTAACATTTTACTAAAGAGTGGCAAAATGATTCATCTTAATGTTGCACATTTATTCATTCGTTTAATATTTGTTAAGTATCTACTTTGTGCCAGGCACTGTTCTGGGTGCTGGGAATACTTCAGTGACCAAGACAAAGTCCTCATCTTCCTAGAGCTCACATTCTTATTATTTGATATTCCAACCGTTTCCATTTTCTTTTTGCCATTATAATTAAGGCTGAACACAGATAATCCTGCAAATTCAATCTTGGGATCTGTTCCCGATGATTTCTTTGGCCATAATTGTTTTAACAATACTTTCAACTTTTATCCAACTTTTAAAAATGAGCAATTAAAAATATAAAAATGTTAAGTGAATAATGCCATAAAAATATGCACATATGTATACATGTATATGTGTATACACACACCTGAAAGGAAATTGCAGGCTTGTGTCACTTCACCTCAAAATACTAAGCATCTACCTTCTAGGAATTACAGTATCATTATCACCTAACAGAATTAACAGTCATTACCTAATATCAACTAATGTCTTGTCCATATTCACATTTTTCTAATTTATCCAGTTTCTTTTAAAGCTTGAAAAAATCCAAACAAGGTGATGTGTTGCAATTTGTTGTTATCTTTCTTTAGTCTCTCATTCTCTCTCTTTCATTACTGTAGATTCACACTGTAAAGTATAAAATAGAGATTCCTTGTATACTTTGCTCATTTCCCCCTCATTTGTAACATTTCGCAAAACTGTAGTATATCATAACCAGAATGTTGACATCTATACGATTCACTGATCTTGTATCAGTTTTATCTCTGTGTGTGTGTGTGTTTGTGTGTGTGTGTCTGAGACCAACATACCACAGTCAAGATTCTGAACTGTTCCCCATCATAGGATCCTCTGGTGGGTCTTTGATAATCATACATGACTCTCACCTGGTCTTCATCCCTGCCTCAATTCCTAACTCTTGACAACCACTAATCTATCCATAATTTTTGGAATTTTTTTTTTTTGTCATTTCAAAAGAGTTAAATGATTTAATCCTACAGAACGTCATCTTTTGGGATTGCTTTTCTCACTCAGCATAATTCCCTGGAGATTCATCCAAGTTGTATTTCTCGATGATTTGTTTCTCTTTACTGCCGAGTAGTCTTCTGTGGCACGTTTCTGTGATTTACATGACCATTCACCTCTCGAAGGCCATCTGGGCTGCCATGAAGCTGCTATGAAATTTGTGTGTGGGCTTTTGTACGCACATGAAACGGTGAAAAACCTTTCTAGGATAAATGCCCAAGAGGGTGATAGTTGGGTCCTATGACAGGTGCATGTTTAGTTTTTTAAGAAATTGCTGAACTCTCTTCCAAAGTGGTGTGTTCCCACCAGCAATGCATTAATAATTCAGCTTCTCTGCATCCTCTCCAGTGTTTGGTGCTGCCACGATTTTTTATTGTAGCCATTCTGTTAGGTATGCAGTAAGAGCTCATTGTGGTAACCTCTAGGCAATTACAGGTGTTGGTAGGAAGTGATGGGAGCACAGAAGGGGAACATCTGGTCCAGATTGTGTGTGCAGAGGCCAGTGAGTGTGAATGTGTGTGCACGCACGCTGATATATTTACATACATGTCAGAAGTGTTCCTAGAGGAGCTGAGCTCTGTTAACTGAGGTTTTCAGTGTTTGGGGGAGTCAGTATGAGGCAGAGAAGCCGTGTTTACTCCACAAGGCTCTAGGACGCATGTTGGAAGTCAGGGTCCCATACACTGGGCTGGTCATTCCATGTCCATGAAGGGTTGTATGAGACCCTCTTCTCTCTCAAAATTTTCTTTTTCTTTTCTTTCTTTCTTTTTTTTAAGGGCCACACCTGTGGCATATGGCAGTTCCCAGGTTAGGCATCTAATCAGAGCTGTAGCTGCTAGCCTACACCACAGCCACAGCAACACAGGATCCAAGCCACATCTTCAGCCTACACCACAGCCCACCACAACACTGGATCCTTAACCCACTGAGCGAGGCCAGGGACGGAACCTGCGTCCTCATGGATGCTAGTCAGATTCATTTCTGCTGAGCCACGACTAGAAATTCTCTTGAGGTTTTCTTCCTCTGCCTCAGGTAGCTGGTCCCAGTGTTACATTTGTGTTTGCATACAGGGGAGGCAGATAACGCCGGCATAACCCTGCAGAGCTCTGCCTGCTTGGTTAGGGTTCCTTAATCAGCACCCTTTGCTGCACCTCTGCTCCAGCCGGGCTGCTGGCTTCAGTGACTCTTGGCTGCCAGGGCTCCTTGTCTTCATGGTAGGTTACATTGCCCTTCTCGGTTCTTCACAACCTGCCCCACTTTTTCTCCTTTGCATGCCAGCATTCATGGGCTGGGATAAATTCCATTGTCCCTCAGCATCGCATCTCCCGGCTGCTGCTGCCATCTCCTTGAGACCATCCATCTCTAAATAGGTGCTTTCCAAACCTTTCTGCCTTCTCTCTCTTTAAGGTACATCGGTAGCCTGCCACCTCCAGTAACATTCTCACGCAGTGGTTCTCAAAGGGGCTGTGGGAGGGGACATGGGACACGAGGGGAGGGCTTGGGGTGGGCACTAGGAGACTGACAACTCCATTCCTGCTTCCTCCCAACCCGGGCCCAGCACACACCAGGAATCAGGCACTAAGTCACCCAACTTCTTTCACACACGAGTAGCTCCAATTGGACCAGGGTAAAGCTTTTTTTTTAAACACTTAAAATCTGAAGTGTTTGTTTCTAAATCTGGCCAACATTTCTTGAATTTTTTACTACAAGAAAAATATGTCCAAGTAATTATCACTGAAGGGATATGGTATCTGCCCTAAGGAAATCCTGGTTTGAAGAGAAACACACACACACACACACACACACACACGCACATGTAATTGTACTGCCTGGCATAAAATTGTGGTCATTTCAGTTAACTTTCGGGGTGAGGAGTTACTGTTCCTTTAGGCAAGTCTTTAGAGCACTAATGCGGCATTAACCCTCTCGGAGGAAGGCTGGGTTTCCTCCTCATCGGTCTGGGCTCCTGGGAGGTGGGCGATTACTGAGACCCAGGCCTGCGAAAGAGATAGGACATCGCGGACGTCACGGCAGGTCTCTGGGACTCACAGGGGGCTGCGATTGAGCGAGCAGCTAGGTTCTCATGACGCAGAAGACAATCCTTGTAAGAAATCCCATGGAAGAAAATGTTCCTTGGAAAGTGGTGGGAGGTCACCGGTGGCTCAGAACTCTGGCAGAAACCGACAGCCCTTTATCATGATGTGGGCAGGAAGGTTTGACATGGAGTCAGTGTCCTGGCACAGCCAGGAGCCTCTGATTTGCTTCGGCTTTCCCTCCCTCTAGGGAATGGACAGTTTAGCGCTACGTGGGGGTGGGGGGCGAGTGGTGTGATGAGACCGAACCCACAAGGGTGAATGAGCAGCAGAAGGTGGACGGTGGAGCCTGGTCTGACATTGCTGAAGAGCACAGAGTGTGGGACAGCCCACTAATTAGCGCTTAGCTCAGCGGGATCTCAAGAAAAACGGCCTCTTGGCACCACGTTCTTCTGGCCGGAGAGGAAACAAATCTGCTTGTCGTGGCCGGCTGGCGTGAATCTGTGTAAAAGTCTTAGAGGGAGATTCGGTGGCATCAGACCTCCATACAATTACTTTAAAGTATTGGCGAGAGTTTCACTACAAATGACATCTTTCGTAGATGTATAGGCTTTAGAGAACTAAGGTAACGGATATTGAACATTGAAAAAATCCTTGTCTCAGTGAGGATGTGCTGATGCAGGGTGTTTTTTCTTTAAAGCCTCAACAGAGCTTTGCTTTTCCTCTGAATCATGTAAGTGGTCCTAATTCACTTGGTTTGTCTTTCATTTCCTAATTCTATGAGACGTTGTCTAGTCCAGGGTAGGGACATGCATGATGCATAAGCACAGCCCCGGCCTCTTTGGCTTGTTGGGGAAGGACTATTCCAGCAACCCTGATACGCATCAGGGAGGTTACAGAGTGACCAGGTGCTGAGTGAGCTCATCCTCTCGCTGAGCCCAGGCAGGTGAGAGTGAGGCCAGGAAGAGGAGATGCTAAGGTCCAGCTCAAGCCACTGATGTATTTTAAAGAGAAAATAGTAAGGGACAAAAAGCAGATAGTTAGGGACCTATCCCTTGAAATCCTTTTCACTTGAAGAAGCAAACAGGATTCCCTCTAACGTGCTCCCCCCTGGTTAAATCGTGAGGCAATTCTAGGCGTGGCGGCCAGGCAGTGAGGATATGTCAGTGTCACTCCAGTGTGTGGTCGGTCCCCACTGTATTTTACGGCATTTGAAAGAAGATATCGTACACAGGCTAAATCTATGCTCTATATCTCTGGACCATTTGGAGTTTACAAGAGGGCATTGGGCATTTCTCCCCTCTTTGCTTGATGGTTTCAGTCAGATTGTGAGTCCACAAATCCATTTGAAATGCACAGGGTGCAATGAATTAAGTCACTTTTTTTTTTTTTGCTTGTACAATGCTTCTCTCCCCTAGACCCTAAATAAACAAATGACTTAAATAAAAGGAAAGAAAATTTTCTTAAACCAACTGTTTTATTCTGAGAAGCAACCGGATGTCCCCCACTGAATTAACAAAGCATCATTATTCAAAAATGTATTTCAAACGACCTTAAGTGCCAGGGCATTCTTGGCAAACGCCTTCCCTGCAAGGCTGGTTCACAGATACCACCATCTGTGGGGGTAGTTTAGAAATACGAGGACATCAGGGCCAAGCGAGGGGTGAAGGGTGTTACCACAGTAGGGAACCAAGTGGATGCTCTCGGAAGGCATAAAATAGGGAAGGAAGTGGACAAGCCATTAGCCATGAGTAGTCATTTTGTTGTTGTTTGTTTGTTTTCGTCTTTTTAGGGCTGCACCTGCAATATATGGAGGTTCCCAGGCTAAGGGTCAAATTGGAGCTGTAGCTACCAGCTTTCACCACAGCCACAACAACGCAGGATCTGAGCCATGTCTGTGACCAACGCCACAGCACTCAGCAAGACCGGATCCTTAACCCAATGAGCGAGGCCAGGAATGGAACCTATATCCTCATGGATACCAGTCAGATTCATTTCTGATGCACCATGATGGGAATTGCCCATTAGCAGTTTGATGGGCTAGAATATTTCATTGGTACTGCAGAATTTAGCACTAGAGAAGAGAAATGCTGGGGTATAAAGGGGATCAGGGAGGGATGGAGAGCCTGGGAGCTCTGTTCTCGTCTACTGGTCTACAGGATGGTAATGAGGGTCTATGAGCCATTTTTGATGTTTTTAAAAATCTAAGAGCAGTTATCCATTTATTCATGATAACATTGTACAGACAAAACTGTCAAGTATCTTTGCTTTAGGGTGGGATTATATAAATTCATTGTCATAATATATTTATCACAGTCTATCTGGAGTTCTGACTATTGGCAGCTGTGTTTGTTAGATTAATGACAAGGGAAAATAAATTATTCCATGTGTGCCTCTTTGCAGACAAAATCTTTCAAATCATGAGGTCTACAGGAGGAAATGGTAAAAAGAGCCTTGGTGGTGAAAAAGTTGATAATTGCTACTCTAGAGAAGACTCTGTCTGGTGGATCTGATGAGTTTCTGCTGCAGCTTGGGGCCTTGGGAATGCTCAGTGATTATGTATATTTAATCTTTATTCTAGTTATAAGACAAATATACCTTGGGCTTTCTGAGTAGAGATACATCTAAGCCAAACAAATACTTGAAAGTCCAGCTTAGTAGTAAGCTTAAAGTAAGTGATAGCTGCCATCTCTCGATAAAGTTAATTTTACAGGGGAAATTCCTTTTATAAGGTTTGGGGCTTACTTTTTATGTTGGGAATACAAGATGAATGACTAGACACTTCCCTGGCTTTTAAGGAATGTCTAGGATGGGAAGGAGGCCCTCGTGAGCTCCGGTAGCCTTGTTTTTTTTAGGAGAACATGTACTATTTGGAGAAGTGTCCCTTCTGGCTTCTTATCCAGGACAGAATCCAGGATTAGAAAATACAGAAACTCCATGGAGTTCCCGTCGTGGTGCGGGGAAATGGAACTAGGAACCATGGACTAGGAACCATGAGGTTGCGGGTTTGATCCTCGATCAGCGGGTTAAGGATCCGGAGTTGCCGTGAGCTGTGGTTGCAGACGCAGCTCGGATCTGGTGTTGCTGTGGCTCTGCCATAGGCTGGCAGCAATAGCTCCGATTAGACCCCTAGCCTGGGAACCTCCATACGCCGCTAGTGCAACCCCAAAAAGGACAAAAGACAAAAAAAAAAAGAAAGCATAAAAGAAAAGAAAATACAGAAACTCCAGATGCAAGCTATTATATTTAGAATGGATAAGCTAGAGAGGACATGTAGAAAACAACAGAAAGAGGCATTTTCATCCAAGTATGTTCATCAAATGAATTTAGGGAAAAACCGACAAAATACGTGCAAGACATGATTGAAAAAAATATAAAGCAATGCTGAGAGAAGCTAAAGTCCTCAATAAAATAGTACTTTTTGGGAGAGGGAAAATATTCTGTATATTGACAGTCATATGGTTCCATGGATCTAAAAATTTATCAACCACATTGAAATATATGCTTAAAATGGGAAAAAAAAATAGAATGGATAAGCAATGAGGTCCTGCTGTGTAGCACAGGAAACCATATCCACTCTCTTGGGATAGACCGTAATGGACTATAAGAAAGGGAATGTATATGTATGACTGGGTCACGTTGCTGTACAGCAGAAATTGGCATAACATTGTAAATCAATTATACTTTCATAAGAAAGAAAATACAGTAAGATTTCAGGGAAAGCCTAGGGTCTCTCAAGACAAAATTTTTCAATGTATATTTATATATCAAAGACTTGAAAAATTACAAATGCCTAAAAGAGGTCACTCAGGATACTCGTTTCCTTCTAAAGCAAAATCTTTTTGGTAAGTAAAAGCAGAGGATGATTGATGTCTAGTTCTTTTTGAATTTGAGGGCAGGGGAGATAAGCAGGCTCTTCACTGGATGTACCAAAGAGCTTAAGAAGAGGAGAGAAGGGGAGGTCCCCATTGTGACTCAGCAGAAACGACTCCGACTAGAAACCATGAGGTTGTGGGTTCTATCCCTGGCCTCACTCAGTGGGTCAAGGATCCGGCCTTACCGTGAGTTGTGGTGTAGGTCACAGACTCGGCTCAGATCTGGTGTTGGCAGTGGCTGTGGTGCAGGCCGGCAGTGACTCCTAGCCTGGGAATCTCCATATCCCTGGGTACAGCCCTAAAAAAGACAACAAAAAATAGAAGGAGAGAAGGGAAGGAATCAAAAGGAGAATCCTGAATCCTGAGGTCCTCACTATTTGCCCAGAGAGGACTCTGCGGTTTTCCTTGTTTAAAGGCATGGTCCTCGGAAAGCTTCCGCTTCAAGATTTTTGACTTTTTTGGTGAAAAGGCAAGTAAGAAATAGTCAGTCTCCCCTAAGGTGCCATTTCATCCGAAACACATCTGGCCTCCCGTGGGGACAGCATCCTGGGTGCATCACAGTTGGCTTCACCAACTGTCTTGCTCCTCCGCAGCGCAGGTTTGTAAGAGCCACGGGCCACCTAAGCACTAAATCCTGCAGTTTGAGAGCCTGACTGCATGAATGACTTCGAGCTGTTTCTTTTTCTTTGAAAAGCCTAAGTTCTTATTTTTTTTTTTCCTTCAAAATGATTTGAATATTGCAGAGGAATCTTTAAAAACAGAGATGAGGTCTTTGCTTCCCTGGAGGCATTGCTCTCATCCTAAGATAAGGGAAACCTGCCACCTCTGAGATAATTCTGACATCCCTTAACTGCATTAAGGAGATGCAGGAAATGGTGATTTACTGTAACAGTGAAGGGTGCCTTGGATGCAGTGCTATTCAATTACAAGAAAAAAACAGATTAAGCACTAAACAAAAGCCATCAGTCAAAGGAAGAGCTTTTTTTTGGGGGGAAAAAAATTTAATGAGAACTACGTGTGCTAGAAGCAAAGCAAGGAGAGGAAGCATAAAAACGATTTTTTTTTCAGCCCCAGGTGAAAGATTGAAAGATTGAAAGAAACAGATTTCAGATTTTATGAGAACTGCACTCTTCTTTCCTTCACTCTGCAGCTTCCCCCCCCTGGAAAAAAACAAAAAACAAAAAACAGACCAGCCTTTGAGAAAAACTTTAATTAAGCTTGTTCTGAGAAACGTCTGAGTTTCCTGATTCCATTTTCTTTTAGCGGGCCTTTGGGGAACACAGTTATTGAGTACTGTATATTCCTTTTGTTGTTGAATGCTACCTAAAAAAAGATTTTATCTGTCTACTCTTTTTTTTTTCTTTTTAGGGCCACACCCACAGCAAATGGAGGTTCCTAGGCTAGGGGTCGAATAGGAGCTGTAGCAGCCGGCCTACGCCACAGGCACAGCCAGGCCAGATCTGAGCCGCATCTCCCATTGAGCCAGGCAAGGGATCGAATCTTCCACCTCATGGTTCTCAGTCAGATATGTTTCTGCTGCACCAACAATGGGAACTCCTTATATGTCCACTCTTAACTGAAGGCTGTTTGACCTTGCTCCAGAGTCCTGACCTCTTGTCACAGTGACAATGCTAAGTACCTCTGCCCTCCCCAGGGTGACTCTGCAGCCAGTCTCTCTCTGTTCTAGAGGTAATAGCTGCCAACCAGAAGTTTAATATTTTCAGCTTCGACTGTTTTGTTTTGTATTCAAGTCAGTGTTTACTTTTCAAAGACCAGTAAAAATGTGGGGTTATCACAAAGTTCCCAGATTTAAAACAAGAATTTTATTTTAGCCCTTAATCTTTATGCACCGGTAATGTCTTCAGCATTGTTTTAATATCTTGAGCTTTTATTATGAATAGTGTGTGAATAGTCTGTGGAAAAAATTTAAAAAGACATTGCCAAACACTCTCCATCTTTCTCTGCATTGGTAACTTAACAGCTAATTATTCAAAATTCAGGCCTCCCGGGGAGTGAAACCTCAGGGTTAAATAATTGTTTTGCTCTGTTTGGATAGGGTAGAGGAAGAATTCAACCAATTCAATGATAAGAATGTCAGTTTTTCAAGGTAATAAAATAATTGTCATAATTATCATTTTATAAAAAAAACAGCTGAAGCAAAGAGGTCAGGAAAGAATGAGAATGATGAGTAATGTGTTGGAAAGGGATGCTATAGAAAAATGGAAACAATGGACATTGCTTTGCTTTTGGAAGAGAAAGCGAAGTAAGGTAACTACCATTTAGGAAGAGTTTTAGTCACACACACACACACACACACACACACACACACACACACACATGTTTTCTATCAACAAAGGACAGAATAAGGAGTTCCCGTCGTGGCGCAGTGGTTAACGAATCCGACTAGGAACCATGAGGCTGCGGGTTCGGTCCCTGCCCTTGCTCAGTGGGTTAACGATCCGGCGTTGCCGTGAGCTGTGGTGTAGGTTGCAGACTCGGCTCGGATCCCGCGTTGCTGTGGCTCTGGCGTAGGCCGGTGGCTACAGCTCCGATTCGACCCCTAGCCTGGGAACCTCCATATGCCGCGGGAGCGGCCCAAGAAATAGCAACAACAACAACAACAACAACAATAACAAAGGACAGAATAAGATGAAAAGTGCTCAAACCGAGGCAGAAGAGATTGCAGATGGATCTAAAGAAGCTCTTCAGGATGGTAATGGGATCAAATACTGGAATGAATGTCCAGACATGCCACTTATTTTCTCTCCCCAGAGACCTTAAAGAAGAGACAACTATTTGTTTCAAATTGGTTGCCTGAATAAAGCTGGAGACACAGGTAGATGCTTCTGGAAGTCTCTTAAAGCTTAACAATGTCTATTCTCTGATGGTTCTTTGAATGTTGTTTTAGCTATGTTATGCAAGGGAGATGAATGCCTCCCATACTGACGAGCAGCATTGCCATGCTTATGGTCCTTGACAAATCTCAAGGTCAGTCAGTCACTCCCTGCATCTTACACACCCACATCACATCTGTGCTCGGAATGGTCCACTACAAAGGGCTACAACAGTGAAAATGCTGGGCAAGTGTCAGGTACCATGCCAGGTGCTGCTTTACCCAGCTAAATTCTAATCCTCACACACAAAAAAACTCTTAAGAGAGCCATTATCAGTCGTCTTCTAGATAATGTATACATGAAGAGAAGCGAACTAAGAGATTTGCTTAAGCTAATTATAAAGGGGAACTAATTTCTTTTTTCCTTTTTAAAAAAAATATTGGAGTTCCCGTCGTGGCTCAGTGGAAACAAATCTGAATGGTATCCATGAGGATGCAGGTTCGATCCCTGGCCTCAATCAGTGGGTTAAGGATCGGCATTGCTGTGCAGCTACAGCTCCGATTCAAGCCCCAGCCTGGGAACCTCCGTATGCTGTGGATGCAGCCCTAAAAAGACAAAAAAAAAATACTAAAGTATAGTTGATTTATGTTGTTGGTTTCAGATGTATAGCAAAGTGATTCAGTTATATATACGTGTACACACACACACACACACACACACACACACACACACATTCTTTTTCAGATTCTTTGCCATTATAGGTTATGGCAAGATATTCAATACAGTTCCCTGAGCTATACAGTAGGTCCTTGTTGTTTACCTATTTATTTATAAAATGTGCATCTGTTAATCCCCGACTCCTAATTTATCCCTCCCCCATTTCCTCATTGATAACCATAAATTTGCTTTCTATGGCTGACTCTGTTCCCCTTTCATGAATAAGTTCATTCGTATCATATTTTAGATTCCACATATAAGTAATATCATATGGTATTTTTTTTCTCTTCCTGACTTACTTCACCTAGTATGATAATCTCTAAATTCATCCATTTTGCTGCAAGTGGCAATATTTCATTCTTTTTTGGGCACTGAGCAGTCTTCCACTGTATATACATATAACATCTTTAGCCATGTATCTGTTGATGGATATTTAGGTTGCTTCCATGTCTTGGCTATTGTGAATAGTCCTGCTATGAACACTGAGGTGCATATAGCTTTTCAAATTAGAATTTCCTCCAGATTTATGCCCAAGGTTGGCACTGCTGGATTATTACAGTAACTATTTTTAGGTTGTTAAGGAAACTTCATACTGTTCTCCATAGTGGCTGCACCAATTTAAATCCCTACCAGTAGTGTAGGAGGTTTCCCTTTTCTCCACACCCTCTCTAACATTTTTTATTTGTAGCCTTTGATGATGGCCATTATGATCAGAGTGAGGTGATACCTCATTGTAGTTTTGATTTGCATCTCTTTAGAGGGAAATTTTAAACTCCAGTCTTTGAGTCAAAATTTTGTGCTCTTTGACCTTGTCATGGAATGAGAAGCAACTGGGAGCCACTGCTTAACTTAACTCCTATGCTGTGTAACTTTGGGAGAGTTACGTAACCTTTCTGACCTCAACGTCCTGGTTACATTGGGGCTTGGTTCTTTATTTATTTATTTATTTATTTTGATTAGGAAATACAGGAGCCCTATTAAGAAGTGAAATGAGGAGTTCCCGTCGTGGCGCAGTGGTTAACGAATCCGACTAGGAACCATGAGGTTGCGGGTTCGGTCCCTGCCCTTGCTCAGTCTGGTGTTGTCGTGAGCTGTGGTGTAGGTTGCAGACGTGGCTCAGATCCAGCATTGCTGTGGCTCTGGCGTAGGCCAGTGGCTACAGCTCCGATTCAACCCCTAGCCTGGGAACCTCCATATGCTGAGGGAGTGGCCCAAGAAATGGCACATAGACCAAAAAAAAAAAAAAGAGTACTAGAAGTACTAAATATCTCTACAACAGCAATCACATTACCATATATAAGTGTATCAAACTAACATGTTGTATTCCTTAACTTTATATAATGTTATATGTCAAGTATATTCAATTAAAGAAATAAATAAATACATGTTTTTTGTTTGTTTGTTTTCTTTTTAGGGCTGCACCCACGTCATATGGAAGCTCCCAGGCTAGGGGTCAAATCAGAGCTACAGCTGCCAGCCTATGCCACACCCATAGAAATGCCAAATCTGAGCCTTGTCTGCAACCTACACCACAGCCCACAGCAACGCTGGATCCTTAAATCCACTGAGCAAGACCAGGGTTAGAACCCACATCTTCCTGGATACCACTTGGATTCATTTCCACTGTCCCACAGCAGGAACTCCAACAGGTACAGTTTGAACAGCTTTTCTGAGATAGGATATGTGTCTGTGACTCCTCTCCAGCATATTACTTATAAAATTTAGAGTTTGTATAACCCTTGAAGATTATCCAGTGCAGGTATGGCAAGTATCTCATCATCTGTGCCCCACCGATTGGACATGGTTTCTCGGAGAACAGAGAGAAGGGATCCGAATGACATCCAGGCTCATGTTTACCCTGGTCCTGAGAAGGAGGGAAGGATTTCTGTCTCATAATTTTTACCCCAAAATTAAGCTTTAATTTTATAGATGAGGTAACTATTGTCTTGGCCAATAATGACTCCAGGGAAAATAAGCACAGTAAACCTTATCTTAAAGCTGTAAATAAATCCAACATTTTTCAAATGCATAATATGCAGAGCCTCTTTACTGACAGAATAATGAAAATCCATAGTTTTTGGTCAGCCTTCTAATTGCTATATGAAAAAAAGGAAAAATCATCGAAGAGCTATAGAGAAAGAGAGGCTATGAAAAATAAATGTATCCCGAACATTCATTTATTTTCTTCTACCTTCCCTACTACAGAAGATAAGAACGTTAGCCTGCCTCTTTTGGGCATAGGGGTTGGGAGCAAATAGCCAATCACTTTGAATTCTAGTTAGCATTGTTATGGGGCACATTATGATAGGATTTTACTGTAACTTAGTATTTTTCGATGAAGTATTCCAAATGGTAGTGAACAGCAAATGCACACTTTTGGGGGCCTCAGAGTGTAGACCCCGGTGGCTCTCTGCAAATATAAAATTTCCAAGAAGACCAGTGCTTTATCTTAAGATGTACTTCAACTAACTTTCTTCCTTTCTTTTCTTTCCTTTCTTTCTTCCTTTCTTTTCTTTCCTTCCTTCCTTTCTTTCTTTCTCTTTCTTTCTTTCTTTCTTTCTTTCTTTCTTTCTTTCTTTCTTTCTTTCTTTCTTTCTTTCTTTCTTTCTTTCTTTCTTTCTTTCTCTCTTTCTCTCTTTCTTTCTCTCTCTCTCTACCTCTCACTCTCTCTTTCCCTCTGTCTTTCTTTCTTTCTTTTTCTGCTTTTTAGGACCACGGTTGAGGTATATGGAGGTTCCCAGGCTAGGGGTCAAATTGGAGCTACATTGGCTGGCCTACGCCACAGCCACGGCAACTTGGGATCCAAGCTATGCCACATCTCCTGGCAACACTGGATCCTTAACCCACTGAGTGAGGCCAGGGATGGAACCTGCATCCTCATGGATACTAGTTGGATTCACTTCCACTGTGCCACAATGGGAACTCCTGTACTTGAACTTTAGATTCATTCAATAACATATCCAAATTTGTTTTAATATAATTTGTTACAATGAGTTTAGTGCTCCAGTAATAATAATAATAATTGACATTTATTTATCCTGTGGCTTTAGGTACCTTCTAACACATAGCTATATATGTTCCCTAGACGGAGAGTAATGGAAACAAGTAATTACTGAACTTAACTAGTAAACTTTTAAAAGACTTAAGCTACTGAGGGTCTAAAAGTGACTGGCTATTGCATACTTGCCCTGATTCCCTCTGTCCCTTTTTCAGGTTTACATATTTATTATACTGAAACTTTCCATTTCTCCACTTGTCTCTCTTTTATCATCATTTCGTTTAATTCTCTTTATCCTAGAAAATTGTCGCCTGGGCATCTATGACTTTAGTGCCTCTTTTAAAAACTGCCTTTATTCTAAAAATGTATGGGGGAATCCCAATACATAGAACATAACTGGACTGGATGAAGAGGGAGTCTTAGCCCTCTGTCTCCACCGTCGTCACCTGGGATGGTCATTTCCTTACCTCCTTAGAAAACTGGGACTCTGACCATCACAGTTTGAAACAGCTTTCTTGAGGAAACTAGTTAGTTATTAAAACCTATGCTTCATTTTATTTTTGTACATAGACAAAATTTAACCCTTCCAATCTCTCAGAAATTTGAGAAAACAGATTATTTGAAAATTTTAAGAAGTTATTCTAATTGCTTCAATGATGAATAGAAATGTTAATGTTATTTTTATACATAGCATTGAATTATGTTTCTAAAAGCACGATGACAGGAGAAGTAGGTTAACACCCAGGAAACTGTCAGGAGGAGGTTAGCAATTCGGACAATGAGACTGTCTCATTACCACTCTCCTGGAAACATCCTATCCTAATTACAGTCACAATTGCTAATGAACTTCTTGAGACACAGCCTTTGACCCAGATCTATAATGCTACTGGAAATAACACAACACAAAAGCTGCTATGGCATGTTTCTAAAATATTTACTTTTAATTTTCCTATTTAAAACATCTCTGCTTTTTCATTTCTGCTATTTTGTTTCTTAATCTATTTGTATTATCTGCTCATCAGGTTTATAAGTACCTCATAAAGACTTAATAAGTCCTCTTGTAAGACTATGTTAATTGATTTAGGGATTGTTGTAAAAATATTTTTAAAGTACCTGTTTATTGGTTTTTTCCTTAAAAATTTTAGCCTATGAAACAAAATGCTTCTGAAATGGGAAAATGTACATATGTAATATATTGATTGTTTAGATTGAGTTACTGTCAAAATATATTAACTGCTGTAAAAAATACAGGAGTTGAGTTTCTTTAGAGTGAGGTATCCTTGCATTGAGTATTTCCTTTATATTGTAGAAAAAAGTTTCACCTAATACAGTTGCTTTAAATATTTTTCATAACTTTTAAAGATTCCTATTTAAGTTGTAAACTTTAGGGATGTTATTACAGAATATATACCTTTTCCTTGATGATTTGTTTACATATATGATATTGAGAGTCATTTTTTTTTCTCTTTTGCTTTTTAGAGCTGCACCCATGGCATAGGGAGGTTCCCAGGCTAGGGGTCGAATCGGAGCAACAACTGCTGGCCTACACCACAGCCACAGCAACACCAGATCTGAGCTGCGAATGTGACCTACACCACAGCTCCGGGCCACACGGGATCCTTAACCCACTGAGCGAGGCCCAGGATGGAATCCGAATCCTCGTGGATCCTAGTCAGGTTCGTTAATTGCTGAAACATGAAAGGAAGTCCCAAAATTAAATATTTTTTATTTATGATTAAATTTCTACTATTCTAGTAGTAGAAACCCGTTGTGACTCAGCGTGTTAAGAAACTGACTAGTATCCATGAGGATGTGGGTTCCATCCCTGGCCTTGATCAATGGGTTAAGTACTCGGCATTGCCGAAAACTGTGGTCATATCTGTGGCTTAGGAACTTCCATATGCCTTAAAAAACAAACAAACAAACAAACAAACAACAACAAAAAAAACTTGTAAAAAAATTTCTATTACTCTAGGACTTTTAGGATATTTAGACAAGAAGTTGGACAGACTTTCTCCACATTGCCAGGACACAGTTAATTATTTGGTCCTTTTCTGTTTTTTGTTGTTGTTGTTGTTGTTTTAAAGCAATGAGCCGTACAAGATATGACATTTCAGGCAAAAGTGTTTCTCAAGAAAGTCCCTTTTATTTTATACTTACATTAAGTAAAATTCAGATACTCCCACTTGTTCCTCAGCCCTCTGCTGGTGAGACCTCTTTCTTTTCTTGCAATGTTTGAGCAGTATTAAATCTTCCTGTCAGTTTCAAAAAAGCCAAAAGAGGTTTCTCTTGTAATGTCTAATTGCAGTGTTTCAGTTTCCTGAAAGGTAAGATTTATCTTCTAACAGACCATTACAAAGTTACAAAGTAGTAAGTATGGTGTCAAACTCAGGAGCAATAGTTAAGAGTTTCTAGAACTTTCATGCTTTTGTTCTTTCTCTTTTGTAATTTGTATGTATGCTGTTATCTTTGCAGGGAAGGGGCTGACTTTGCTGTCCTGTAGAAGAGGGCGATATTTGACAGTTTATCAATCCCATCCCTTCCTATATACAGAGAGCTTTGTCACATGGTCGGTGATGGGGAATCTTGGTCTGCAGAATTTGTAAAGTTGGTTTTTTTTTCGTATAGTTGACATGGCAGAAACTGAATTGTTACAGATTTTATGAGACAAATTAGAGGATTTGAGAGAATAGACTCCGAATGAGGACCTTATGACATTTTGAACCAGAACAAGGACAAACGTATTGAATGTTTCTTCATTAAAACCACTTATAAGGTAACAGGTACTAGCTTCAGAGTGGTACCCAGGAGTTCACAACCAGGTGTGCTGCCCTATTTAGACATCACGATGGGACTTATATGTGTGGGTATAATTATTATTGCTTGAAACCAAGCAGGGCCCTGTGGGCTCCTGGGCACACAAGCATTTTTGTGTCCCCCATTTCTTGTTTTTAGGGAATAGACTTCAGCCTACTCGTGACTTTCCCTGAGTTCCAAAGGGCAGGTTCAAACAGTTGCTAATCCGGGAAGGGAGGGGATGCAGAGACTGGAGAGGAGCCGTCAAGAAACTACAGTGCAGGAGTTCCCTTCGTGGCGCAGTGGTTAACGAATCCGACTAGGAACCATGAGGTTGCGGGTTCGATCCCTGCCCTTGCTCAGTGGGTTAACGATCCGACGTTGCCGTGTAGGTTGCAGACGCGGCTCGGATCCCGCGTTGCTGTGGCTCTGGCGTAGGCCAGTGGCTACAGCTCCGATTGGACCCCTAGCCTGGGAACCTCCATATGCCGCGGGAGCGGCCCAAAGAAATAGCAAAAAGACCAAAAAAAAAAAAACAAGAAACAAACAAAAAAAAAACTGCAGTGCAAATCAACTATAATGGAAAAAATAAACTTAAAAAAAATAAAGCAAATAGATATGCAAACTAAATATATATACTTACATATTAAAGAAAGATGCAATAGTGAAGCTTTGGGGGCAGGGTCGAGTACCCTCCTCAAGGAATATAGGTGACAATATCTTTGAGTTCTTCTTCAGAATGAAACCCCCAACAAATGGAAGATGTTAATGAAGCCTTCTTTATTCTGGAAGAAAGACCACCAGACCACAGAACACCAGCTTTGAAAACAATGCAAACTTGCTTCTGCCCTGATCCTTATCTGCGGCCCTATTTTTCACTCCCCAAACTAGAAAACCACCTCCCAATCTCTCCTAAGGGAGGCACAGTCTTGGAAGCATTAGCCTGCTGTGACCCTCCTTTGCCTGAGAAAAGGAATAAAGCCATTTTTTCTCCTTTGCCCAAATCTCTCTCTCGGCATTTCTGTTTGGCACCGGTGAGCAGAGGCCGAGTTCCGGCAACATTGCTATTTAAGAGAATTGCTTTTAGGAGAGCAAGAACCTTCTTTTTGTGACATTACAAAGTCTATGAAAATGCAGTGTAATTAGGTATATATATTGGAAAAAACTGCTGCCATTGTTGATCATGGATCATGCCGTTGGCTAGTGGAAAGATGCGAGTTACCGAAATGAACAATTTAAACATATGCAATTGATCATGCTCACAATAGGAAGAAAAAAATCATACTCTTCGCTTGTAAAGCTGTTACAGGTACTTGTTGAGAGGAGGTCATGGAGAGGTCATGACCAAAGGGTGAACTGCCAGCTGGACCTGGGAAATGGGAGGCTCCTCACCCCCTCCCCTGTCCTTGAAATGGATGTTCTGCCCCCTGTTTCTGCAGTGGCAGCTGTTATCAAGAACCCAGCCTTGGAATTCTCACTGTGGCAACACAGCAGCATCTCGGCAGCGCTGGGACGCCAGTTCGATCCCTGGCCTGGCACAATGGGTTAAGGATCCCTCGTGGCTGCAGCTGCGCTTAGTTGGCTTCTCGGATCTGATCCCTGGACTGGGAGGTCCATATGCTGCACAGGGATGGCCAAAAAAGAAAAAAAAAAAAAAAGATGGCAGTCTTGAAAGAGTAATGTGTTGTTGAGACCATCTGGACTGAGTAGGTGACTGAATCCTGTTAAGGCCTCTTTGTGAACTTTTGAGGTTCTGCTGGGTGGCTCAAAGATCTATGCAACTCATGATGCGGGAGACAAGTCTCCCAGGTAAGCTCCCTTGTCTGTTCAGCCTACCACCTACCAACCTGGATTGCTCTGCCTCTTTCTTCAGTGTCTCCTTGCCCTCTGTGTAGAGGGCCAGGTGCCAGAGCAGCAGTGGTCCAGACCATGGGAGTCTGTGTTAGATACATAGTCTGTTTTTATAGTTTCTTCGTGTTAGCTTTTTGGGGGAGAGGTAGAGACAGCAGCCCATGCCAGTTGTCAGGAAAGAGAAACTCAGCTCAAGATTTTTTCCCTCATTTTATGAGAAGAAAATTTTCTGGTACACTAGAAGGAACAATTTCCCAGATTTTGTGTATGTAATTTACATGAAGCTTTGTGGGAACAAGGCCCATTACTTTCACTAATTTCATAGAAGGCTGTGGCTCAGAAAAAGTTAATTTTCTGGTTTCTCTGGTGTTTGAAAAGGAAATATAAGGCGATACCATCCTATTTCCTACACAAGGATACTTGAAAACCGTATGGAAAGATCTGAGTATAATCAGAAACAGACTAAGGCATTTTCTATGCAGTAGGAAAGTCTTTAGGAAAAATGAAGTAGCTCAGGTTATTATGATAAAATCAAATGTTAATCTGCAAATGACTTCTTTTCAGTATTAAAATAAATCCTTTTATCCAGAAAAAGCAGAACCAGTGAAAAAAACATAATTGCTATTGAAGCCCCTCTGTCCCATGAGCTACCCTGCTTAGGAATGAACAACAGACAGTGGCTGAGATCTGATACAGCCAAAGTTTATTTTATATCCTCTGTCAGTTCAGGGAAGGGAAAGCTGGTAATAAGATTAATAAAAACATTATTAATAGGGGGATTAAGCTTAAGTTTGTAAACACAGTCAAGAGTACTTCCTTAAGTATTTTTTCTGTTTAATTGGAAAGCCTCGTAAGTAGTTAAGAATGCTGGGCTGATGGGAGTACAGTAAGATCAACTCTTGTTGCATTGGACTCATAGTGGAGACGGAATTATCTGTTCATAATACACATAGAGGGAGTTCCTATTGTGGCTCAGTGGTAACGAACCCCACTAGTATCCATGAAGATGCAGGTTCGATCCCTGGCCTCGCTCAGAGGGTTAAGGATCCAGTGTTGCCATGCTGTGGTGTGGGTCACAGACGTGGCTTGGATCTGGCATGGCTGTGGCTGTGGTGTAGGCCAGCAGCTGTAGCTCCGATTAGACCCCTAGCCTGGGAACTTCCCTATGCTGCAGGTGTGGCCCTAAAAAGCAAAAACCAACCAAACAAAACACCCATTGCATCACAGTAATCAGAGAAGTGATGTATTTTTCATTTTGGGTGTATAATCTCAAAATCAAAGAATCTGAGAGCTAACAGGAAGTTGAGGGATGAGACAGGCATCTGAAATAGTGGGAAGACTTAGGGTTTTAGAGTCTCAGAGATCTAGGTTTGAATGCTGGGCTTGCCACTTGTTTCTCAATGACTTTTTATGAATTTATCCACTATTGATTTAATGTCACTATCAGGCATTTGACTAGAACTTACCTCTTGCTATGGTTTAATCCCAGATGCAGGATCCTGGTGAGAATGGTTCAGAAGAGCCAGGAGTTTTTTAAGGTCCTCATATTTCTCAACAGTTGAGTCATCGCTGCAATTTTGTAGATTCGCCTTCTGATTCTTTGCTTTATAACTCATGTGACTTTGGCGGAGCTTCACTTTCGAGTCTCGGGTCCTCCGCTGTAAAGTGGGGGTAATATCTGCTTTTGTGGGTTGTTGTAAGGGGCGAATATGCTGTGTTTAAGGCTGGCTTCAGTGGTTGGCCATTTGGTTCTGAGGTTTGACAACTAGCTTCTACCTGACAACGTTTAGGAACGTGGAGGTCAGGGCTTTGTGAGAACACTTGTTACCCTGTAGCTCAGCTCTCATCCACAGATCAGCTATTGGTCCTGCATTGTATTCCCAGCCATAATAAGCTTAATTGCTTTTAGGATGGCGAGCTGGAGTTTGGCACTTGCTGTCAGCCTCTACACCGAATAAATCATGAACCAGAGCAGCTGCCCAAGACCTGCAGCCTGCCCTGCGCTGAGCTCAGGGCAGAGACCAGGAGTGAGGCACTGTTTGCTCTGGGAAAACTGGAAGAACAGGTCTTCAAATAGTTAGATACTTCTAGAAGAACTGAGGTGCCCAATTCTTGCATCTCCTCTATCTAGAAAAACACTTAAATCCTTCATGATGTCTGCTCCTTGTGACTAGTAACACCCTTCCCAGGACCAGCAACAGAGCTTTGCAAAATGCGTGCGTGGCTGCAGCACCTCCCCCTCCCCTTGATCAGCGCGGACATCATGTCCCCCTGCCTTGCTGGAGTGGTATTTCCTGGTCATCTGCAAATGTGGCCACCTCCGTGGGTGAGCTGGTGAGCCTCGAGGGATGAGAGATGTGAAAACTCAGGATACTGGCCCCAGTGGCTGAGGCGCCTGTTACAGGAAGGATTTCAGTGAGCCCAGACCGCTTTTGTTCCTGCCCTTTGTTGCAAACACTCCTGTGTATCCCAGCTCCGCTCTTGCCTCCTTGGAGCAGCTTCTCGGGGCTACCTGAGGTGCTGTCTCCCAGGCTTACATCCTAATTTTGCTCCCAGTAAAACCGAACTCTCAACTTTCAGGCTGTGCATTTTTTGTCTAGGTAGATGGGATGAGCTTTCAAATGTTTGAGGCCAGACATCGCATCTCTTCTCTAGATTTTACAGTTCAGTTCATTGAACTATTATTTCAAGAGGTATCTCTAGTCCCTTTGTCTTTCTGGACACAATTTTGTGTGTGTGTGTCTTTTTGTCCTTTCAGGGCTGCGCCTGAGGCATATGGAGGTTCCAGGCTAGGGGGCGAATCGGAGCTATGGCCACCAGCCTACACCAGATCTGAGCCACATCTGTGACCTACACCACAGTTCATAGCAACGCTGGATCCTGAACCCCCTAAGCGAGGCCAGGGATCGAACCCCACAACCTCGTGGTTCCTAGGCAGATCTGTTTCCACTGCGCCATGATGGGAACTCCATGGACGCAATTTAAAAATATCGATTTCTCTTTTCAGAGTGGAATCTGAAACAGGGTTCAAGATTCTGGGAATGATACAAGCAACACTGCTCGGAACAGATATTGTTACTGGCAAACTTAACCACCTTATTTAGAAAATTTGCACTTGTGGTCTTAGGACCTCAGTTTTTTCATTTATAAAATGAGTTATTAGAACTAAACAACACCCGGAATTGCTTCTTTCTGTAAAGTTGCACATTTTACTGTTATTCTGTGCATGTTATACTTCTTAGATAGGACTCGTTTAATTTTACTAACAATGTTTCTTTTTAATTGAGCATCTGCTCATCAGTGAGTTATACGTTAAAAAAGCATAAAAAATTCCTCTTCAAGGGGCTTATGCCATCTTAGTGATAAGACAGGAAGCAGAGGATTTTTAAAAAGAGAGAATAACTAAATTGTCTCATCTCTGGTCATTCAGCCTCCACACAGTGCGTAGTTTATGTCATTAACAAAGGCTAAAGTTATCATCACCAGCAATACTCATTAACAAGTAATAAGGTTGGCATCAGAAAATAAAATGTTGTATGAAGATATACTTGATGGCGGAGGATGCTGAGCCATGTATCTATCTGCTTTTGGCATCTGCTGATAAAATTAGAATTAGAATCACTAGAGTTTCCCTTATGGCTCAGTGGTAACAAGTCAAACTAGAATCCATACGGACACAGGTTCGATCCCGGCCTCACGCCGTGGGTGAAGGATCCAGTATTGCCATGAGCTGTGGTGTAGGTCACAGTTTGGCTTGGATCCCGAGTTGTTGTGGCTCTGGTGTAGGCCGGCGGCTACAGCTCTGATTCGACCCCTAGCCTGGGAACTTCCATGTACTGTGGGCGCACCCCTAAAAAGACAAAAAAAAAAAAAAGAATTAGAGTCACCATCACCAAGCAGTCTTTATTATTTACTTGAGTCTGAGAATGCTTCCTCCTTTCTGACAGTATTGACACCAGATCAGAGACACAGTGGTTCTTTGCGGCCTGGGTGATTTAACACGTAGGTACTGTCCGATGAGCCGCTGTCCCCCTCCCTGGCTGGGGACCATGGCACGTTTTCAGACGCTTCTTACCCTTGTGACCCTGAGGCCCTGCACTGCTGTGCTTGTTCCTCTTTTCCCATCTGTGTTGGCCTGACACTGATGGATGTTAACAGGCAGAGATAGTTGAGAGGAAATCACATTTCAACAGCAAATGAGATTGATAAAAAGTTATTTTAGAGCAATGAGGAAAGAAAATCGGTTGCCTTTAATGTTTTATTTTCAAAAAAATGAAAGTCATATTTTTTTTTGTTTTTTGAGATGAAACTTGTTCCAGAGGTTTCTCTTCCCTAGCTGTTCCTTCTCTCCGTGGCCTCAAGAGGCTCCTGGGGTCAAGGACCAAAGAGAAGCTGCTTGTTCCCGGGACCCAGGCTGCTCTTTGCCTGGGGAGACCCTCATACACCCTCTGTCCCAGGTGGAGCCCGAATAGGGGTCATAAATATCTCTCTCCCTCCAAAGACGATCAGGGCACAGTCCTGGCATTTCTGATGACAACACATTCTGTCGTGTGTCTGGAATGTTTTTCCCCAGGCTTGTTTCATCTTGAGCTCATTTTGCTCTAATTTATTCTGGGCTGTATGTTTCTGCATCTGTCCATTCAGATAAGAGGTGAAGTTGTGTCTCTGTGTGTGTCTCTGTGTGTTTGGTGTTCATCTTTTTGTCATTTGTGTAGCTGATTAAAAGCCATAGATAAATAGGCTGTTCAGCATCCGGCAAGGCTAATCACAGATAAACATGTGGCACCCTCTAAAGATTTAATTCTGCCTTTTGTTTGAAAGGCAGAAAACTTTAAAGAGTGAGTGCTTCTCAGCATGGTGTGCGGGGACCACAGTTCACGCCGAGAACTGTTCTTTCTAAGCAGGCGGATCTGTGATCCTGACCGTGTTTGCTGCTTATTGGGATGGAGCCTTCAAAGTCCCTCCTCTCTCTTCTGTCATGGTCTGTTTGAGGCTGTTGTCCTCCAAATGTCACCCTCTCAGGAGCAGTCACACTTGCCCTACTGTGCCAGTAGCGACTTTACGACATAATCAAGAAACTTGGTTTTATATGGGTCCTATAAGATCTGTTTGTCGACTCTGCAGATAAACCCTTCCACCCTGGAGGGATCCCAGGATAGGAGCCATCTGTCATCACCTCCAGAAAAATGTCTAAAGCCATTTGGTTATTAGTTTTATGGCTGCTTTAATACCCGGCTTTCCCCTCACTATCACTGTGGTTCATGGTGAGCCCATTATATGCAGAGCTTGAACAAGATAGAAACTGTCTTGGTTCCCTTCTGGATTAAAATGATGAGCTCTTATGATCTATGGTGAAGCTGAATAATGAGTTGAAGTAAATGCCCAGATAATTCAACTGAAAATGTTTTCTTTAAAAAGCGTAGTTTAAATTTTATAACGTTTGATCTAATTGAAATAGATTAGCTTTGTGGAGCGAATTCGCCGGGTCATTGACCAATGCCTCAATTCACTTAGAGCAGACGGTTAGGCCAAATATTGTTGAAGACCTTATCATGTGATACTGAGATATGGGAGCCATGTGATACGAACTTATCTGTGAAATCCAGGACTACACCATAGCCACAGCCACTCCGGATCTGAGCCACATCTGTGACTAACTGTCGCTCATGGCAATGCCGGATCCTTAACCCACTGAACAGGGGGGCCAGGGATGGAACCCGCATCCTCATGGATTACTGCTGAACCACAGTAGGAACTCACCATGCTCCTTTTTTGGAGGATCAGAACTATGACTTCCCCTTTAACAATGGAGATCAGCTTCTAATCAGTAAAGGGCTTACTAAGCTGGATTGAAGACTTCTGTCAGGTTTTTGACAGGCAGAGAGAAGATAGGAATCCTCCTAGTGCTAATAAACTTTTTAATTTACTTTCTTGTTGCACACATTAAGATGCTTTATAAGATTGCGTGGTTCTAAATGTTTGTGAAACATTGTTTGCATAAATCACTTAGGTCATAAAACAATGGTTATATATGGGGTACAAAAGTTGCATCAGTTGATGTAAACAGTAATTTTACTAAGTGTTTTTTAAAGGAGAACTGTTTTCAAAATTACAAATACTTCAGTTTGTGATTTTCTTATTATAAAATTCACTCCGTTCTTTACTTCTTCATGGTAGGATGCATTTGAAAATACCATGATACCTAAACATTTGTTTCTCTTGAATCTCAGCATAACCTAATGCTTTGGTGATGATATTTCTTTTTCCACAAAAATAAGAAGTCAGATCATGGAAAGATTTGTACATGGCTCTACAAGGGTTTCAAATTTATCCTGTTGGTGGAAGCCCATGAAAGAGATTTAAACTTACTTTTAATTATGGTAAAACAATGTGACATGACATTTACCATCTTAGCCATTTTATAAATGTAGAATTTATTAGTGTTATGCAACCAGTCTCCAGAACTCTTTCCATCTGGCAAATCTGAAACTCTTTATCCATCCCATAACTCTTCATTTTTCTGCTACCCCAGCACTAGCAACCACCTTCCGTTTCTGTGAATTTGACTTTTCTAGGTATCTCATGTAAGTGGACTCATACAGCGTTTGTCTTCTTATGATGGCTTATCGCACTTAGCACGACGTCCTTGAGGTTCATTTGCGTTGTAGCAGGTGTCAGAATTTTCTTCCCTCTTAAGGTTGAGTAACTGCGTTGTGTGTATATACCACCTTCGTTCACTCATCTGTTGATGGGCACCAGCTGCTTCCATCTTTTAGCTGTTGTGAATAATGCTTCTGTCAACACGGGTGCGGGACTGTCTCTTTTAGAGGCTCTGCTTTCAGTTCTTTTGTTTGTGTACAGAGGTGGAATTTATAGCTCGTGTAGTGATTCTCTTAATTTTCTGAGGAAACTTCCACAGTGCCTGTATTTTTTACATTCTCTCTAGCAGGGCACAAAGTTCCCAATTTCTCCACATCTTCTCCAGCAGCTGTCATTGTCTACTTCTTCTTCTTCTCCTTTTTTTTTTTTTTTTGATAGTAGCCACTCTAATGCAAGTGAGGTGGTATCTCATTGTAGTTATTTTTGTCTTTTGAGGGCTGCACCCACGGCAAATAGGTGTTCCCAGGCTAGGGTTCAAATCAGAGCGGCAGCTGCTGGCCTATACCACAGCTCAGGGCAATGCCGGATCCTTAACCCAGTGAGCGAGGACAGGGATCGAACCTGTGTCCTCATGGATACTGGTTGGATTCGTTACTTCTAAGCCACAACAGGAACTCCTCATTGTAGTGTTTGAGTTGCATTTCTCAAATGATTGGTAATATTGAATATCTTACCATGCTTATTGGCCATTTGCGTATCATCTTTGGAGAAAAAGATTTTATTTATTTATTTATTTATTTATTTATTTATTTTTGCCATTTCTTGGGCCGCTCCCGTGGCATATGGAGGTTCCCAGGCTAGGGGTCAAATTGGAGCTGTGGCCGCCAGCCTACGCCAGAGCCACAGCAACGCGGGATCCGGGCTGCATCTGCAACCTACACCACAGCTCACGGCAACGCCGGATCGTTAACCCACTGACCAAGGGCAGGGACCAAACCCGCAACCTCATGGTTCCTAGTCGGATTCGTTAACCACTGCACCACGAAGGGAACTCCCTGAAAAAGATTTTAAACAATGACCTTAGATAGTGAGATATGGAAAGGTCACAATGACAGCTAAGTGTGCGATGGATTATAGAGAGAAATGACCAAATGCAGGGCAACTAGATAGCAGGCGGCCATGGATTGCATATTGATATTTCATTACTTTCAAAGAAAAATCCTATTGGCATTTAATTTCCTCCACTTACTCAGTCTTTTTTTCCAAGTCTCATTCTTGTTATTTTTTTTTATGAATTTTTTGTTCTCTTCAAGATGTCCCATTGCCATTCCTATCTCATGATTTTGTGATTTCTTTTTGTATTAGAATTGTACTTATCTTTCCTTTTCCTACCTCAGTATAGCTGTACAGAAGTTCCCCTTTCTCTGTGGTCGGGCCCTCAGTGGATGCCTAAAACCTCGGACAGTCCCAAGCCCTGTATGCACCGTTTTTTTTCCCTATGCGGACATACCTGTGATAAAGTTTAATTTATAAATTAGGCACAGTAAGAGACTGACAACAATGATAATTATAAATCACAACAATTATAACAGCATACTGTCATAAAGATATGTGAATGTGGTCTCTCTCTCTCAAAATGTCTTATTGTACAAATGCAATGTCTTTTTCATCCTAACGAAGCACTTATCCTACATTGTAGCCAAAACTTGCAGTTGAGGTATGTCGTCCAGGGGGGAAATTTCCCCGTTATCCCTTCTTGAGTTCTTTTGGCTGGACTAAGAATAAACTGGCATAAAACAGAATAACTGGAGAAAAAAAAAAAAACAGTTTAATTCATAGGCAGGAATGTCCCACAGAAATGGCCAAAGTAGGCAGCTTTTTAGACAAAGAAACAATAAACTTGTGATGAATTGACAGGGCAAAGAAACTTAGGTTTGGGTGCTTAATTAGTGAATAATCTAAGCAGAGTTTGGACTCGAGGCAGTAGATTAAAAGAAGTGACAAGGTTTGTTTACCCAGGCTTCTGGGCTCCGAATTCCCTGTCTCTGATGATAAGAATGTCCTTCTATCTCCAGATGCAGGCGGTGCATCTTTTACATGAAAGATTTATTTCCCTCTTTTCAGCGAGACAGAAAGGAGAGTCAGAGCTTCTTTCTTGCTTCGTCTGCTTCTCAAGCAACTTCAATTCAAAATAATCAATATGCCATTTCAGCATATTTGGGAGCAGCCCACACTGAGCCCCAACAGGTGTGACAGCAAAACTCGCATGAATTTCCTTTCCTTCTTCACGGTTTCATGGGTGGGATTCATTCTTAGGGTAGATCCTAGCACCCCAGCATCCCATCCCCACCCCCCCTTATGAAGTTGAGAACTTTTGTCTTTTCACTTAAAGGAAGCACTTTGCAGCTCCTCTTTGGCTTATTTGAATGGCCAGCATCACCACTCTTGCCCTTTAGGGCCCTTGTTAAGTCAAATAGGGGGACTTGAACACCAGCAGTCCTGACAGTTGATCTGGTAGCTGAGAAGGCTCCTAAGCGGCTTCATGTGTGGACATGCTGGGCAAAGGGATGATTCACATTCTGGGAGGGATGGAGCTGACATCGTGAGATTTTATCACGCTGCTCAGAATGGTGGGTCATTTAAAACTTCTGAATTGTTTATTTCCGGAATTTTCCATTTAACCTGTCCTGACTGTAATTGACAGTGAGCTACTGAAACAATCGCAAGAGAAACTGAGGTGAGGGGGGAGCCATGGGAGCTTTCCTTACGTCACATCTTGGTTTCTCTCCTCAAAGAGCATTCTGATTGCCCCAGTTTGGCTAGTTCTCGCGCTCTTTCTCTAAATGAGTGTGGCATTCATTGTAGCACTTATGAATAACATCGCTAGGAGCTCTAAGTGTGTAGGGAGAGATGAAGCCCTTGAGAACATAGATGTTTTCTTGTGTCTTTAGATGTCAGAGTTAATATCAGACCTTCCTTTGTTGGGTCTCTATAATGAGCAGCAAGTGTCTATTGCTATGATAAAAATGAATAAAAGAGTTGGGGGATACTTTCAATGAGGTTGCATTTAGACAACTGAAATTTTCTGTATCTTTTTTTTTTTTTTGGTCTTTTTGCTATTTCTTGGGCCGCTCCCGCGGCATATGGAGATTCCCAGGCTAGGGGTCCAATCGGAGCCGCAGCCACCGGCCTACGCCAGAGCCACAGCAACGCGGGATCCGAGCCGCGTCTGCAGCCTACACCACAGCTCACGGCAACGCCGGATCCTTAACCCACTGAGCAAGGGCAGGGACCGAACCCGCAACCTCATGGTTCCTAGTCAGATTCGTTAACCACTGCGCCACGACGGGAACTCCTCATTTGTAATTTCTGTGTAATTTGCAATCTATAAAATGGTGCTTCATCAGTTCAGTCTCAAAATATAATTGCTTTCAGAAAATATTCAGCAATGAGAGGCAGTAGAGGGTCAGGCAATAGTTTAGGAAGGAAAAGTCATATTACGTTTGAACATCTCTTCTGTGGGCCAGACCCTATACATGTTATTTCATTCTCACAGTGATCTCACCTAGGGATTAATATCCCCTTTTAAAGCTGAGGGGTTTAGGAAAGTTTGGGGAGATTAGTGTAAAGAAAGACTGAAACAGAGAGACTGAACTGTTTGTGTTGTAATGGTCTGGGACAGAATGATGAAATGAAGAATTAGCCCAGGGAGTTCCCACTGTGGCTCAGTGGTAATGAACACAGCTAGTATCTATCCATGAGGACTTGGGTTCGATCCCTGGCCTTGCTTAGTGGGTTAAGGATCCGGTGATGTCATGAGCTGTGGTGTAGGTCGCAGACACGGTTCAGATCCTGCATTGCTGTGGCTGTGGTATAGGCTGGCAGCTGCAGCTCCAATTAGACCCCTAGCCTGGGAACTTCCATATTGCCACAGGTGTGGCCCTAAAAAAACAAAAAACAAAGAACAAAAAACAAACAAACAAAACAAACAAACAAACAAAAAGAATTAGCCCAGGTTAGTGAGAATGAGTGGGTTCAGAATGGAATCTAGAAATGTTTAGGGGGTAAGAGAAACAGCTTTTGCATCTGATTAGGAGGAAAAAGGTGATAGGAATCTCTAGTTTCTGGCTTAAGACACTCGGGAGTATTTGGTGCCATTGACCGAGAGCAGAAAAAGGAACACATTTTGGGCCACAAAACTGAGGTTCCTCGGGGACAGTCAGGTGATGTCAGATGACAGATACAGACCTAGAATTTAGGAGAAGTCTTGGCTGAAGAGGCCGTCTTGGAATCATGTGATGAATGTATTCAGCTACTCATCAAATATCTATTGCCAATATCACACCGACGGAAGCCAACCCAGGGCGCGGGCAGTAAGATGCTGCATTGTCTGCACAGAATAAAACTGAGTTAAGAGGTGATCTTTTTTATTATCTTCAAATGCCACAGTGCCGGTAATAAAATACTCCCCCCCCCCCCGAAGAAAATCTTCTGTTAATCTAAATTCTAAACAATGGCTGTGCTTTCTATTGATTTTAGCAATATATCTGCAAGCTTCAAATTAGCACATTCTAATTCTTATCCTTTTGCAAACACCGTCTTCTACATGAGGGAATTACTTCAGAGACCTCCTTGTTATATATTCATCCCCTGACGCATCGGGACTCAGCTACATGCTTTTGTTTTAAGAGTAAGTTTAAAATTGTTTGGAGTCACTTGAGCTACACTTGGGCATGGGTTCTTGTTTCCCTCCTCGATGATGCTGCATAATTTTGCCTTCAAGCAGTAGATTAAAAATAAACAGTGCTGGCACATTGAGTGGTAGAAGTCAAGACACAGAACTTGGGTTATGCCAATTCTGTCATACTGTGCAACACTTGGGATTTTTGCATTTATGTTTCCATTTAAAGCAATATAAAATTAAGTCTGAATTTTAGCTCATATCTGAAATATTTTCTTCCGCTTGAATAATATCTTTTTAATTTACTTTTTTTTTTTTTACTTTTTAAAACTTGCAGGGTTTTTTTGTTTGGTTGGTTGGTTTGTTTTGTTTTTTGCCTTTTTCTAGGGCCGCTGCCACAGCATATGGAGGTTCCCAGGCTAGGGGTCCAATCGGAGGAGCTGTAGCTGCCGACCTACACCACAGCCACAGCCATGTGGGATCCGCAACCTAGGGACCGAACCTACAACCTCATGGCTCCTAGGCAGATTCCTTTCAGCGGCCCCGCAATGGGAACTCCCACACCAACTTCTAAACCCTCATAGCTTCATTTACTGCCCAGTCTACAGAGCCTAGAGGGGCTCCTCAAACACCGGAGGTACAGTCCCCTGCTTGTTTGTCATTAGATCAGATCATTTCTTAACACTCTCCTGCCTCGGTGCCATACAATTATTTTCAGTAACTGTCACAAAGTAATTAGTAGTCATCATTATTTTCTTGGATTTTCTTTTAAGGCAATGCACAATGAGGAGGGAATTTGCATGTTAAAACATAATTCAGGGGCTGGGGGTGGGGAAAAGAGGGAGAAAGTTGGTAAGAGAGGGTAACTTTAAGCTATAAGATGAATGAGGGCTGAGGGTCTAATGTATAACACGGTGACTGAGGCTTGCTGGGAGAGTGGAACTCAGATGTTCTTACAAAAAAAAAAAGGCAAAGTGGAAAGATAGATACGTGAAGTGATGGATGCGTCAGTGTTAATTAATGAGACAGGGTAATCCTTTCACTAAGTGTGTATGTGCCAGACGGGTCGCTGTGATGTACAGTTTAAATATCTTATGATTTTTTCAGTTATACCTAAATAAACCTGCAAGTTTTGGAGTTCCTGTTGTGGCTCAGTGGTTAACGAATCTGACTGGGAACTGTGAGGTCGCAGGTTCGATCCCTGGCCTCGCTCGGTGGGTTAAGGATCCGGTGTTGCCTTGAGCTGTAGTGTAGGTTGCAGATGTGGCTCAGATCCTGCGTTGCTGTGGTTGTGGGTAGGCCAGCAGCTGTGGCCTCGAATTGGACCCCTAGCTTGGGAACCTCCATATGCCTCGAGTGGGGCCCTAAAAGACAAAAAATAAAAACAAAAAAAAGAAGTTGGTGTGGATGAAATGGCCTAGGGAGACTGGGGAAAGGAGGCGAACTCCTCTCAGTGCTGGTCTCTGGGAAACACCAGCTTCTGAGAGTCAGACCGTGGAAGGGGAGACCCCCAAACGTTGGGCAAGGAGCAGATAGAGTAGCAGGAGGAGTAGAGGCAGGGACACCAGGGGAGACGTTTCAGCTGAGATGGGGTGGTCGGCAGGTCCACAGTATCCCACGTGACTGAGAAGACCAAGAGAAAAAAAAGGCGGGAAAGCTCCTGCTGGTTCGGGGCATTAGAAAGGCACTGAATGACCTTCTTTCCTGAGAACACTTCTGTGGGGAGGGGCATCCAGGTTGAGGATGGGGGTGAGGTTCTTTGCTCTCAGCCGGGAAAACCAGACAAGGCAGAGGGGATGTTAATCTCCTTTTCCTGATTCTGAAAGGTATATGTGTTCTTTGTGGAAAATCAGGTAAACTTGGAGTTCTTGTCATGGCGCAGTGGTTAACGAATCCGATTAGGAACCATGAGGTTGCGGGTTCGATCCCTGGCCTTGCTCAGTGGGTTAAGGATCTGGCGTTTCCGTGAGCTGTGGTGTGGGTCGCAGACGGGGCTCAGATCTGCCATGGCCGTGGCTGTGGTGTAGACTGGTGGCTACAGCTCTGATTTGACCCCTAGCCTGGGAACCTCCATATGCCGTGGGTGCGGCCCTAAAAAGACAAAAAAAAAAAAAAGAGCTAAACTTGATCATTAAAGGAACTCTAAACCCATGTTGCTTCGCTTTATTAGCCTCTGAGTATAAAATATTTATGTTTTGACCACAAAGCCTCCCCTCGTTTGGTAACAAAGTCTCAGCTTAACTCCTCCTGCCCTCATCCGCTGTTTGGGCACAGGACCCAAGGCTGTCACCTCTGTGTTTACCGTTCCTGCTTTAGGTCCCAACTCGCCATGCCTCTCGGCCACAAGGTACATGGGAGGCCCTCACTGCCACCACTTCTAAGAACCTTGGTGTCTGTGCTGAGGGCATGGTCCAGAAATGTCCAGGTTCCACCCAGACGCAGCCCTGCTAACTCTGAGCCAGATGTGTGTGTGGCCCTTGGGTCTCCAGGGAGCTCAGTCTGGCCCAGAATCATTTCCTGTCCCAGGGAAAACCTGTCACCCTCTGCTCCCCCTTCCCTGTTCACCATCCCCTTAATGCTGCAATTCAACCCCAGGAACTAATACGTATTCCCTTCATTGTGATCCATTCCCCTGAGTTTCAACCCTCTCCTCTGTCGGGGAGAAAAATTCGCCCCCCCAAAATGTGTTTCCTTGGTACGAGGATTAACTTAGGCTGATTATTACTATTATTTCTCAAGAAACAGAAGTTTTTCTTGTTACTTCGCCATCCAGCGCCGAAAAGAATTTAGATAAAGGGCTTAGGTCTTTCGCATGTATACGTGTTGTTAAACTTTTGTGTCATTTTCTTCTGTTTTATGTCAATGTAATTTTTAGACCAGCCAGAAGAATGTGGAAGGGTAGCGGAAAATTTCTTTCTCCCTAACACCTCTTAAAAGCAATTTCCTCTCCCCCAAATCTCGAAGTCTTTTCAGATTTCGAGCCTCAGATTTTCCAAACTTCTTCACTTGAGCAGTCTTCTCTTCACTCCATACATAATTTAAAAGACTCGCTGTAGCCTTTCTTTTTCTCCAAAGGACCTGTCTGCCCTCACAGGTGAATTCAAATGTGAATTCAAATTCAAATTTCCACCTCTTGTTAGACAGAAAGTACTTGAAGCTGAAATTACACTTTTTTTCTGACTTCTATTCTTCCATTATATCTCAGGACAAATTTTTATTCATGACTAAAGCACAAAGTACTCTGCTGTATGCTGGCTTGTTCTCCTGCAATTTCTGCAAAATGGAGGAAAAATAATGGGGAAAAAAAAATGAGTTGACCTTTAGTTTTATTCACCCCGAGATGTTGCAGATTCTCTCTTTATAAGTCCTAGCACATATTTGATGGTGAATAAATATATGTTGACTGAATATAGATCAGAAACTGGGGTCGTACTATAAATGCAGACTTTTATTATTCTTTTTTTCCATAAAATTATGCATGAAGAATTTCTTTAGACTTTCGTCGCCCAATTTTTCTTTTATCATTTCGTGTAATTAAAAATATAGATATAGCAGGAATTGTTTAATTGCTTCCCTATCATTAGCTGTTAGAGGCTGTTTTTACACTACCATGGAATCCCTGTACATTAATATTTGTCTGCATTTGTTGTTGTTGTTGTTGTTTGTTTGTTTGTTTTTTGCTTTTTAGCGCCATACCTGCGGCACATGGAAGGTCCCAAGGTCAAATGGGAGTTTTAGCCACCAGCCTATGCCTCAGCCACACTGCCAGATCCGAGCCGCATCTGCCACCTACACTACAGCTCACGGCAACACGAGATTCTTAACCTCCTGAGAGAGGCCAGGAATGGAACCTGCGTCCTCATGGACCCGAATGAGATGCATTTCTCGTCTGCGTTTCTACTACTTTTCCTTGGATACATTTTCAAAACTGGAATTACTAGATTAGAGGATATAGAATAGTGCCCAGTGCTTAGTAAATATTCAGTAAATGTTTTTTGGATGATTTAAATGATGACTTTGGGTACTAATTTCTTTCTTTTTTTGTTTTTTGTTTTGGATGGGGGTACTAATTTCTGAATTATCTTTCAGGAAGATTGTACAACTAGGCATTTCCCTCTAGCACTGCCAGTGCCTCCCTCAGGGGCCAAATTTCCTTGGGGCCCCCTTTCATACTTAGTATTATGTTTTAGTCTTTGTTAATTTTATAGGTAAAAATCCTGTCTTATTTTTAAAACTTCTGTTTGTTTGGGTGCTAGTGTTATTGCCGGAATTTGGTCTCTGTCTTCCAGTGCCGAACTGAAACACAGAGTTTTGGGTAAAGGAGAAAAAAATAGCTTTATGCTTTGCCAGGCAAAGGAGGGTCACAGCGGGCTAATGCCCTAAAGCCTGTGTGCCCCGCCCTTAGAAAGGATCGTGAGTTGTTTTATAGTAAAAAGGAGAAAAACAGGTTTTCAAATAGGAATCAGGATTGGAACAAACATGGATTCTTCTTTTTCTCTTTTTTTGCTTTTTAGGGCCGCATCTGTGGCATATGGAGGTTCCCAGGCTAGGGGTCAAACCAGAGCTACAGCTGCCAGCCTATACCACAGCCACAGCAACATCAGATCTGAGCCATGTCCACGACTTACACCACAGCTCAAGGCAACGCTGGATCCTTAACCCACTGCCCAAGGCCAGGGATTGAACCCGCAACCTCACAGTTTCCAGTTGGATTTGTTTCCGATGCATCATGATGGGAACTCCACATTCTTCTATCTTTTGGGGGAATCTTAGCCGTCAAAGCTGGAGCCAGGAGATCTCGGCATGATCACGGTGGGGGTCTTCTGGGTTATTGCCTAAAATAACAGCACTTGCGAAAAGGGCATATTGATCAGAGATTAGAACAAACTAGGGAAGTTCCTGAAAAACCCCATGTGCTAATAATCTTTAACCCACAGGCAATTATGTTCAGGGTGCCTAATCTTTACCTTATGGGTGACTGTGTTTAGTGTGCAATTAAGTCAGGGAATAGGACAAGGAAGGACTCTAATCTGTTCAATTTTAAAGTATTCATGTCTAAAAGAAGCACAAGGAATATAACTTTTCTCTTAGGTGTATAAGATGCCTCCATCATCATGTGTATCCCTTGAGGGGAACTAGGATCCTGCCCCAAGGCTGCACGATTGCTCCCCCCTCTCCAGATCAGCAGCTGTCTGAACCTGTAGCTAGGAACTCAGGGGGGGTCATGGTGGCTGAACGAGGCCTATTTCCTAAGAACAAGAAATGGGGACACAGAAAGGCTCTTATGGCCAGGAGCCCCACAGGGCCATGCATGGTTTCAGTGTGGCTGCCTGTACTTCCATCTGCTCATTTGATCTGGTTTTCATGTGAATTGTCTACCTGTGTGTGTACCACTTTGCAAGTGGGTTCACCGGTTGGTGAGAAGGGTTCACAACACACCCTGACCCTGAGTTCCTGGTCTCTCGGCCATGTGGGATGAATCATGTCCCCCCAGAAGATATGTTCTGCATAGCTGGAGGAAAAAGGCAAATGGTGAGAGAAAGTTAAAGTTATGGAGTTCCTGTCGTGGCTCAGTAGAAATGAATCTGACTAGTATCCATGAGGATGCAGGTTCGATCCCTGGCCTTGGGCAGTGGGTTAAGGATCCAGTGTTGCTGTGAGCTGTGGTGTAGGTCATAGACCTGGCTCAGATTCTGTGTTGCTATGGTTGTGATACAGGCCTGTGGCTACTGCTCCCATTGACCCCTGGCCTGGGAACTGCCATATACTGCAGGTCTGGCCCTAAAAAAAAAAACAACCAAACAAACAAAAAATTAAAGTTATATGATGACAGAGACTTGGCCACTTACTCATCAACCTCATTTCCTCTTCCTAGACATGCAGGAAGCCTACATTTCCCAGCCTTACTTGAAATTAGATAAGGGTCATTTAACTCCGTTTCGGCAAAGGAAACATGGGTGATGTAATCCATTTTTGACCTCACCCTTAAAAATACCTCCGGCAAAACTTTGGTTTTCCATTTTCTCCTTCTGCGAAATATCAGAGGTCCTGTATTTAAATTGGAAGGTCTCTGGATCCCAGAGTTTCTGCCAAAGGGAGCTGTCCAACCTACTTTAAGTGAGCAAAACGCCTTATTATTGTATTAAGCCACTGAGATCTCAGGAATCAAGTTAAGGAATGTAGCTTTTGTATGTATGAGAAGATGCAAGCATCTGGGCTCATTGAAATCGTTTCTTTGATGTGTACCTCAGCTATCTGGGGCCGGTATCCTGTATTTTCTCATCCTGAGTTCCCTCAGGGCTCACCGTCCAGGTGACTGTAATATGATGGCTGTGACATCCTTTGCTTACTGGTATGGCAAGCAGTCCTTTAGTTCTCATCCCATAGGACCAAGACGGGATGAGGAGTCAAAAATTAATGACTCGAAGACAAGAACATGCTCAAGGCAGTGAAGGTGTCAGAGAAGCAGAAGGAAAGATTTTGAGGGAATAAGGGCCCTGGAGTATAGGTGTTTATTGTCAGGAGGCATTGAAATGCAAAATTTTGGAGTCAGACTCTAGGGTCTGGCTCTAGAATTGAGTGTTGGGATGGGGGGGAGGAATGTGGGAAGGTCAGGATAGGTTGAGGAGACCCATAAAGGGTAAATTATCCCAATGGAACCATGCAGGGGGTGCTGTTTCTTTTTAGGGAGATACCTTCTTGTATTGCCTTGAACTTAGCATGAACATGTTGACTCATCGTCACGTGTGCCCTGGACCCAAAGTTACTAGTTCAGAATCAAAGTGTTTCCCCATAAAATATTTATCAGAACAACCCCAAATTTAAGTGGTAATGTTCATGTGGTGGTAAAGGGGTAACTTGTTTTTATTAAGGATGTTTCTCTCAATTCTGTAGATTGTACTAGTAGGTAATTATTTTATTTATCAATTTAATCCAGACCCACCTTCTATATGATGTTGAATCATGCACAGAATGTGGCTGGATGCGAATTTCATCCTATCATAGGGCAGTTGATCATACACCCCAATTTGCCTACCCAGTTCCGGTTTATGTTTCTTGTCTCAGCTTAACTATTCATGGCATCTCTTTCACACTCCGAGTGTCCTGATGGTCAATCTGATAAGCATCATTCAAAGGCCATGATCTGATGTGGCCTGAAGTTTGCTTTAAATTGCTAAGTAATTGCTCAGAGTGGTGATGATGTTAATGAGGCTTGAATTTTTAATACTTTAAATGTGCTCTAAGTTTTGTTCTTGGAATAATTTGCATATGAATGATTTAAGATATCTGGGCACCCACTGTACCTCTCTGGCAGAGTTATAAGACATGTATGGAACAGGCCATCAATCTTTGAATGATTCAGTTTCTAATTAGAGGGCCCGTGGGGCTTGGTGTGTGCCTGGCCTTATTTCTAGCTCTCTCCAGCAGCGGGAACTTTCAGGGACCGCATTCTGGAAATAGTGTGGAGGATCCATAGGATCCAGGTGACAGGGATACAGTAGGACAGTTGCACAGGTGATTGTGGGGGTCCCAATGGGGGCTATGGATGGATTGGGGGGACGGGGGGTCCTGGGGAGCTTTGGGAGATCACTGCAGGTTGGGGGTCACTCAGGAGGGCCATCAGAAGCAGCAGGCTTGCTTGACTAGTGGAGGCACCAGATCATTGGCGGTGGGGGGGCTTGGGGTAGGGCCTGCATTCAGGTTCAGACCAAGGGCAGGAGTTTAAGGACCGCCCTTCTGCTGATATGAATAAACACTTTGACAGTCCTAGTTTGACCATATAGGGTCAAATACTCTCTCACCGGATACCGAGGAGGAGCTACTACTCAAAGAAAGAGGAAGAGGCTATCTTTTCCCACACACTCTCCCCTTGGGTTATGAAAGTGTAGCCCACCTAATATCCTCGGGACAGAGCCTCCTGGCCGGCCCTCTTCTTAATAAATGTATTTCTTGCCTATCACTTTGTCTTTCACTGAATTCCTTCTGTGCTGAGGCACAAAGAACCTGAACCTCAGTAAGTCCAGACCCTGGGTGAGTGATTCTAATTAAAAAAATCCTTGGGTTCAAAACCCAATCTGGGTTTAGGCTGGGTTCGAGTCCTGGCACATGGGTTCAAGTCCCAATCTGGGTTCTCAAGCCATAAGTGCTGTCAGTTTCCCAGGCAACAAATATCCCAAAAAATGGCTTTTCTTTTTACAGGGAGAACTTAATATTAGTGCTATTTCTAAGATTTATTCTAGTCTTTCTTTTCAATTGTAGTCAGCAGTTCATTTCTGAAACTGTTCATGGGGAAAATATTTCTACATATTGAGGGGATCAGCTTCTTCTACTCCCACACAACCAGCCCTCGGAAGGACTCCATAAGTAGGTCACTGCTACATCAGCTTACGATCTGAATTAGGAAAATTAGGCCTATGGCTAAAATTTTTTGGCATTTTATCAATAAATAATTTCATTTTATTATTATTATTATTTTTTTAATGGCTGCACCTATGGCATATGGATGATCTTAGGCCAAGGACTGAATCTGAGCCTCAGCTGGGACCTGAGCTGCAGGGGCAGCAATGCCAGATCCTTTAACCCACTGTGCAGGGCCTGGAATTGAACCCATACATCTGCAGCCACCTGAGATGCTGCAGTTGAATTCTTTTTTGTCTTTTTAGGGCCGCACCTGTAGCATACGGAAGTTCCCAGGGTAGAGTTTGAATCAGAGCTCTAGCCACTGGCCTATAGCACAGCCACGTCAATGTCAGGTCCAAGCCGTGTCTGCAACCTACACCACAGCTCATGGCAACACCGGATCCTTAACCCACTGAGTGAGGCCAAGGATCGAACCTGCATCCTCATGGATGCTAGTTAAATTTGCTTCCGCTAAACCATGACAGGAACTCCCGCAGTTGGACTCAACCCACTGTGCCATGATGGGAACTCCAGTAAATACTGCAGTGATGGGATACTTAAGTTTCTTGATTTGGATGGTGGTTAAAGAAATCTACACATGTGATAAAATTGTATGGCAACACACACACACATACAAAACACACACAGGCATGTGGACTTATAAATGGTGGACTTTGAACGACCTCTGTGCTTTGTCCAGTGTCGATTCCTTTTTTTCTTACATTTCTTCTTTTTTTTTAATTGAAGGATAGTTGATTTAAAATGTGGTATTTCAGATATACAACACAGTGACTCAGTTATATATGTATACGTCTATATATATTATGTATAGTATAGATATTCTTTTTCAGACTCTTTTCCCTTTAGGTTATTACAAAGTATTGAATATAGTTTCCCTGTGCTGTACAGCAGGCCCTTGTTTATCTGTTACCTGTGTAGTAGTGCGTATATGTCAATCCCAGACTCCCAATTTAGCCCTTCCCCCATCCTTTCCCTTTTGGTAACTATGAGTTTGTTTTTTATGACATTCCCCTTTTTTGGACAGTGTGCTATAGTTATTGCAAGATGGTACCTGTCTTGGGGAGGATTTATTAAGGGTTCATGGGACCTCCTGTTACATTTCTTTGTAGCTTCCTATGAATCTGTAATTATTTTAGAATAAAAATTTTTAAAAAAATTCACTACTTATTCATGTGAAATATTTGTGTAATATTGAAAAAAATCTAAGAGGATACACATAATTAATAATAGGCTTTAGTTCTGGGAGGGGGTAGGTGGGGCAAGGGCACTCCACCTTATACAACTGAGCTACTTTTTAAAATGCGTTATGAGTATGTGCCAATTTTGTAATTGAAAAATAAAGAATAATTTAAAGCTATTCAACTTTATTTTTTATTTTTATTTTTTTTGTCTTTTTGCTATTTCTTGGGCCGCTCCCTCGGCATATGGAGGTTCCCAGGCTAGGGGTCTAATCGGAGCTGTAGCCACCGGCCTACACCAGAGCCACAGCAACGTAAAGCTATTCAACTTTATAATCATGTATGTCCTAGTTAATTTTCTCCATTATTTTAATACTCCTTTTAGGAGTTAGATATTTACCTATATTTTTTAATAGGTCTTTATGATTCATTTTTTTTTTTTTAAATAAAAACTGTGAGTTCCTGTTGTGGCGCAGTGGAAACAAATCTGACTAGTTACCATGAGGTTGCAGGTTCAATCCCTGGCCTTGCTCAGTGGGTTAAGGATCTGGCATTGCTGTGAGCTGTGGTGTAGCTTGCAAATGCAGCTTGGATCTTGCGTTGCTGTGGCCACGTAGGCTGGCAGCTGTAGCTCCGACTGGACCCCTAGCCTGGGAACCTCCGTATGCAGTGGGTGTGGCTCTAAAAAAGCAAAACTAAACTAAACTAATAAAAAAATGTAAACCGGATTAACTCTTTAATCCATTTGTATAGTAACATGAGATTTGTATTTAACATCAAATCATTTAAAAATAGTTAACATGTCCTAGCACCATTTGTCTTTCTTATTTATTTTGATGCCACATTTATTGTATATTAGGTTGTGATATTGTGAGTATAGAATTTTCTATGTAGTATGGAAAATTCCTCATCATAGTTTATTTTCAGAACATTCTTCCTGGGTTGTATGACACATTTATCTTTTAGGTAAATTTAGGATCTCTTATTTTTATCAAAGTGGATTTTGATTGGCATTGAATTAAAATTATTAATAAACTTTTGGAGGATTTACTTATTTCTTACCTAGGATCTTAGAAAACCTATACATTTTTGAAGATGACTTTTATGCCTTTCAGTATGTTTAGTCATCTTTATACAGATATCACATTTTATTTTTAAGGTTGCTCCTCAGTATTTTATGTTTTGGCCTATAATTATCAAAGATAAGTAGAATCTGTCTTTCACTTTCCTCTTTTAAACTGGTTATTACTAACATACTAGGATTGAGTTTTACCTTTTTATCTTGCATCTAATTATTTCGAAAGCTGTATAAGTTTTTTTTGGGTTCACTTTCATTTCTTGGTTTTGTCCTAATTCTTTATTTTCGGTAGACATGCAGTGACTACTAATGCAGTGAATTATGGCCACTCTTGTTCCTGATTTCAAGAATGCATATAGTGTGCTTCTGTTGAGACTACTGCTGAATGATACCTTAAAATAGATGTTCCTTATCAGGTGTTTGCTGTACTTTTTTTAAATCGAGAATTGGTATTGATACACTGTGGTATATGAAATGACTGGCCAACAGGGACCCGCTGTGTAACACAGGAAACTCTACCCAATATTCTGTGATGATCTGTATGGGAAAAGAATCTGAAAAGGGGAGTTCCCGTTGTGGCTCAGTGGTAACAAACCCGACTGGTATTCATGAGGATGTGGGTTTGATCCACAGCCCTGCTCAGTGGGTTAAGGGTCCGGTGTTGCCATGAGCTGTGGTGTAGGCTGCAGACTTGGCTTGGATCAAGCATTGCTGTGGCTGAGGCATAGGCCGGCAGCTGCAGCTCTGATTTGACCCCTGGAAACTTCCAAATGCCACCGGTGCAGCCCTAAAAAGACACACACACACACACATACACACACACACACACACACACACACACACACGAGTCTGAAAAGGAGTGGATGTTGGTATATGTATACCTGAACTACTTTGTTGTACAGCAGAAAATATTCCAACATTGTAAATCAACTATACTTCAATAAAACTTTAAAAAAATGATAAAAAAGAATTGGTATTGGAGTTCCCGTCGTGGCGCAGTGGTTAACGAATCCGACTAGGAACCATGAGGTTGCGGGTTCGGTCCCTGCCCTTGCTCAGTGGGTTAAAGATCTGGCGTTGCCGTGAGCTGTGGTGTAGGTCGCAGACGCAGCTCAGGTCCTGCGTTGCTGTGGCTCTGGCGTAGGCCGGTGGCTACAGCTCCGATTCAACCCCTGGCCTGGGAACCTCCATATGCCACGGGAGCGGCCCAAGAAATAGCAACAACAACAACAACAAAAAAGACAAAAGACAAAAAAAAAAAGAATTGGTATTGAGTTTTTGCAAACTCCTTCAGGGAATATTAACTTGGTCATGCCATTGTCAAAAACATATATATTGGTAATAATGTTTATGATATTTAGAGTTACTTGTCTTATCTATATGGAAATTTTACTTATTTATTTATATTTATTTTAAAAATTTGATGGCTGCACTCATGCCATATGGAAGTTCCTGGGCCAGGGACTACATCCAAGCCGCAGCTGCAGCCCATGACACAGCTGTGGCAATGCCGGATCCTTTAACCTACTGCTCTGGGCGGGGGATCAAAGCCACCCCTCCACAGCAACCCGAGTCACTGCAGTCAGGTTCTTAACCCTGGGTGCCACAGTGGGAAGTCTGGAAATTTTATTTTTAATTTTATTGAGTTATAATTTATGGTCAATAAATTAAACACATTAAATAAAATCTCGATTTGATAATTCTAATATGTATACGTCTGTAAAAGCATTGACACAATATGATATTTCTATCGTGTTCTTTAAAAAACTCTTATTGAAGTATAGTTGCTTAACAAAATGTTGTGTTAATTTCTACTATATATCAAAATGTTCATATATATATATATATAATTTTTCATAGTCTCTTCATAGATTCTTTGTGCCCTTTTGTGGTCCATTTCTCCTTTTGCTCCTGGCCCCAGGCCACTGCGGATCTGCTTTTGTCACTATAGAATAATTTATGTTTTCTAGAATTTTATGTAAGTTGCATCACACACTGCATACTCTTTGTCTCTGGCTTCTCACTTAGCATAATGGAAAGCCACTACCGAGTGTTTGTAACTGGTTACCTCCTTGCTGTAATGTCATTCTGATCAGCCTTTTGGATCCACGTCGCTGACATTTCCTTTTGTGTGGACCCAGCTCCAGAGAAATCCTCCACGGGTCACTCACCTCCTGGGGAGAGCACCACATGCCCTCATCGGTTCCGAAGAGTTTAAAGATAATTTGAGAAGACTGTAATTGTTTGGATGCACCATTATTTAGGTTCTTTAATAAATAATGTTCTAATATAATAATTCAGTTTATTCTGTTTCCATCTTTTGCCTTTATCTTCAAATCTTTTCCATGTGTCTTGAACTACAAATTGGGTAGTCTACTAGTACAATTATATTTTCTGACAGTATCTCTATATTTCTGACATAATTTCATGTATTTTGATGATCTTTTAAAAGCTCTTAAAGGTCAATACTATCAAGTCTTAATTCATATCTACCTTTTTTTTCTTTTTTCTTTTTCTTTTTTTTTTTTTTGTCTTTTTGCCATTTCTTGGGCCGCTCCTGCGGCATATGGAGGTTCCCAGGCTAGGGGTCGAATCGGAGCTGTAGCTGCCAGCCTACGCCAGAGCCACAACAACAAAGGATCTGAGCCGCATCTGCGACCTACACCACAGCGCACGGCAATGCCAGATCCTTAACCCACTGAGCAAGGCCAGGGATCAAACCCATGTCCGCGTGGATCCTAGTTGGGTTCGTTAACCGCTGAGCCACACGACAAGACCTCCCACTACCAATTTTTAATGCCCGTTTCCTTCATCTTTTTTAAAGCTTTCTCTTAATCCTTACATATTCATGAATGCCTTCCTTTTTCTTAAATAAATGAAGAGAGCTTACCGATTCACAGTTATTCTCCTCTAAAGCTTAAAAATTATTCTGTTTCATCTTATTCGGGGGGTGTGGAGAGATCTGAGTTCAGCCTGAAAGTTATTTTTTCCTTTGAAGATGATCATATCTTTCCTGCTCAGGTGCCACCTTGATTATTTTCTTCAACTTTTTAGGAGTCTACAGGATGATCCTCACCCGGCACAGGGTGAGCTCTTCCACTCTGCAGACCGTGCCCATCTTCTCTAAGCTAAGGACATTAGCTTCGAATATAAATTGTGGTCGTAACTCCATGTTTTTGGCTTTGCTTTCCTTCTGGGATTGTGTGCATTTGCACATTCATATAACATACTTGATTTTGTAAGATAATCTTTATATGTCTTATAATGTGCACTTTAAATATACTGGTCTATATCCTTGAAATCTTTCTCAAGTTTGTTCTCCATATTACTAATTTTCTTTTCATTAGGATTTGTTCTGTCTCTGATGCCCCCTTCGTAGTTTCCAATTCTGTGATTATATTTTAAGCGATCTTATGATCTGTCCTCATTTGAGCTAGTCCTCCTAGTTCACTTATTTTTTCACAACTTACCTTAGTCTTAGGTCCTATTTGTCGCTTATCTTAGAGTCAATAATAGAAATTTATTTTTGTGAAATAAGTACGTTGCTTCTATGAAGCATTTTTTTTCCAAATTTGATACCCCTTCTCTTTTATTAACTTTCAGAGGAGAAATTAACCCAAACTTGATAATAAATAGTGTTTCTGAAATACTACAGCCCCCTCACTGTCCATGTTGGTTCTTGAAGTCTTTCCCAAATATCAACTCGAAGTGTACTCCTGCTTCTAGCGCCAACAGGCACCCATTGCGTACAAAGTCTACCGAATTCATCCATGCTCTTTGCAGTTAATCTCTCAAGTTCTCTGACTGCAGTGGCCAGGGGGTGCCTGCCACCTTTCCTCCTGCATTCTGTGTCAACTTTCCTCCTTCCCCTTCTGCCAGATGCTCCTCAAAGGGCTATTTGTTTTTCTCTTTATTTCTTCTCTTCTTGCCTTGTTGTGTCATTAGACCCAGGGCTACAGTGTCGTCAACATTTATCTTCTATATCAGCATTTTATATTCTGCATTACATAGTCCAAGAGCCTAAATGGAGAAAAGCTAATATGACTCTTTCTGGCTCAGAACATAGATCCCGGAAAGTCGGGACGGTAATAGATTAGCATGCTTTTAAGGCAATATTGGAGTCCTAAGCCTCAGGAAATAGTTTTAAATTAATTAAAATTGTAATTAGTGTGTATTATTCTGTTATTTCAGATATTGTCTGTATGATTCACGCTAGATTTTGTCTTTTTATGCCTTGTTATATGTCTTGGTTTGTTCAGACTGCTGTATCAAAAATACCATAAATCAGGTGGCTTGTTAATGATAGAAATTTGTTGCTTAAAATTCTGGAGGCTGGAAAGTCTAAAATCAAGTTGCTGGCAGTTTCAGTGTCTGGCAATGCTATCCTGCTTCTTAGATGGTGCTCTATGTTCCTTCGAATGATAGAAATGGGAAGAGAGCTTCCGGAGGTCGTGTTTATAAGGGTACCCATCCCAGTCATGAGGGTTCCACATCCACGTTCTAATCACCTCCCAGAGGCTCCACCTCCTGGTGCCATCATGTTGGGGAAATAGGTTTCAGCATATGAATTTTGTGAGGAAACAAATATTCTGTCTCTATCATTAAAGGCATGTAAATTGGAAGTTTGGTGAGAACGGATCTGTTTACTATCCTGTTTCAAAATGTTTGAGGTTGATAGTCATATGCATTTTATGAAGAGGCAAGACAACTCTCAAGCGAAGAACATACGAGAAAGAAAGCAAAAGAATTCAAATTTTACCTATGTACTCCTCAGCCCATAATTTTCCAGGTTATTCAAATGATTTTTGACTGTGAGAGAAGTAGTGGAAAAAATTATTTGGAGTGAGAGTAAATCTGAGAAAGGATATGAGTAAACTCAAGAGGAAAATGAAGAACCCAGGGCAGAGCAGCACGGAGATCTGTGACGTGCAGGTCGAATGGTGCCATTGCTTTAAGTGGTTGGGGTTTCAGCAGAGGGGATACACGAGAACATTCTTCATAGCCTACACTTCATTCATTCAACTAATATTTACTGAATACTTTTTACATACAAGCACGCCTTCTAAGCGGTGGAAATATCACAGCGAACAAAAAATCCCATTCTCAAGAAGCTAACACTTGGGGAGGGAGGTGGCAGAAAGGCAAGGATGCCTATCGGTCACATCCCGTGCTGGAAAGGAGACGGGTAAGAGGATCACTGAGAGCGCGGGTACAGCTGCAGCTCAGGTACGTTTCTTCCAGCTGACGTCTCTGTTATTGGAATGGCAAATGGAACAGTTGCCTTTCTCAGAGGCGTGGGTAACTGGATTAGCACCCATGATTTCACTTAATAGTAACATAGTTATTTATAGGAATATGCTATCACTTAAACCAGTTTTAAAATAAACACTTACACCTAGACACAAGTCGGTAGCTATTTTACTGATCTTTTCCTGTTTCCAAAATGTACCTAATCCAGCCCTAGCTCTGTACCTGTGTTTAACAACGTTCCCTCAGTATTTCCTTGTTCCTTTGAGGCTTTTTCTTGGCTCCGAGACCCCTAGCAACCCCTTCTCGATGCTCAAGTTCCTACAGTTTCCTGTAACGGAGAGTCTCTGCAGGCTGTCCGGTCCTGCAGTCCCCTCTTCAGCAGGCTCGCTCCATACTCATCTGGATCACGGGAACATTGCTTTATGCTCCGTTTAGCTCCTCGAAGGCCAGAAAGGAGAGATTACTACACAGCGTGCACACGGGTCACTATCCCGAATCCTGCCTTAATTGTTCTTTTCTAATCACCAGGGAAATGTCTCCCCTTCCATCAGGTATTTGTTTTTGCTGATTAATTACTTCCATCTATTTAAAACTAATTTCCTTAGAAACTCCTCTAGCTGACTTCTTAATTATGTTTTCCCCAAGCCTGGCCATTGTCAGAGGACTTACTTGGTATTAAAGAGATTATATTTCTAGTCCCATGAATATTTTAATACTTTATTTTTTTATTTTTTTGTCTTTTGTCCTTTTTAGGGCCTCACCTGCAGCATATGGAGGTTCTAATCGGCGCTACAGCTGCTGGCCTACACCGCAGCCACAGCAACACCAGATCCGAGGCTCGGCTGTGACCTACACCACAGCTCAGGGCAACGCCGGATCCTTAACCCACTGAGCAAGGCCAGGGATCGAACCCACAACCTCACGGTTCCTCGCTGGATTCGTTTCTGCTGTGCCACGATGGGAACTCCTATTTTAATAATTTAAAACTGATCTTCACAGTGTTTAAAACAGAGACGATAGTTTGGGGCACAGAAAGCAAATTGCAGGGTAGTGGAGGCAGGATAAGAAAAGAAGATTTAGGAGTGAGTGGGGAAAATGAGCAGCGGTGGAGATTTGGGAACAAATGAAGGTGAAGAATGCCCAAAATTGCCAAAGTTAAATAGTCTATTTGGGGTAATTTAAGCAAAATTTACACGTTAGTGTTACAAATTTTCTGGGCGCCATATACTCCTGAGATACTTCTGAATTTTTGGAGCAAAAAACCCAGTGAGTATAGTGAACAGATAGCATCAGTATACATGTACATACACACGTGTGTGTGTGTATACAGAATAGTGTCCATATATATATATATATATATCCCTTCACATAAACTGCCTTGTATTAAGGGAACTAGGCCTGGCAATCACAGTGTGTGTGGGATTGAGCACCACAGAGGGCTGAATGCCTCAGTGAAGTGGTCCTATGGCATCTGATAATTTCCATAATAGCATCATGACAAAGCTTACCTGTAAAATTCCCAAAGGGAGGGTACATAAAGTCAGAGGGAATTTTAGATGAGTGTTCATTTAGAATATAGGATTAGGATGGTTAAATGGTACAAATATTTAGTTATAAGTTAAATAGGTCTGGATACCTAACATACAGCATGGTAACTGTAGTTAATAACAATGTGTTCTGTACGTGAATATGCTGAGAGAATAGATCTCAAATATTCTAAACACACACACACACGGGTAACCATGGGAGATGATAGATATTTTAATTAGCTTGATTGTGGTAATCATATATATATGTATCTATCTCAATCACATTGTACACCTATGTACAATTTTTATTTGTCATCATACCTTAATAAATTTGAAAAAATACCCCCCTGAAGCCTAATTTCAAAATACCAGCATGATATCACTGAACATGAAGTTGCAAAGAAATACACACGTTAGGTTCTGGTGGGCTGGCGCGAGCCAGCTTCAGCACAACACTTAGTCTTTTCCCTAAGTGGTTTGTTTTTATGCCTGCCCAGCTATACGATTTCATCAGCTCTTCAGGGGTGTTTATATTTATAGAAAACCTGACTGTGACTTAGAGCTCTTCCTCTGAGATTCTTGTTTGTTTTGCCACCTTCGCCTCCTTTCCTTGTATGGAAACTGGACTAATAATACTTATCTTTCTTTCCTCATGATGTATTGACTATAAAATGATGTACAAGTAATGATTAATTGCTCATACTCATTATTCTCTCTTTTTTGGGGCGGGGGCACAATACTTCTAATCCATAGCCTTTGGTCTTTAATTTAGTGAAAGCCATATTGTGGAATAATTTAATGAGATTTGCCTAATGAAGACAATTCACTTTTGATTAGCAGGTAAAACCTTCTCTCTAGCTCTAAAAATGGCAAGGTTACTGTCAGTTAGCCATGTTCTAACCTTTAGCTTTGTGGTTGAATGCTTTAGTTGCTTTTCTTTCCAAATCAATGGAGCCAATTGGTCCAGTGACCTTTATGAAAATGAAAACAGCAATAACAAGGAGAGCTGTTTTTTTCTCTTACCTATTTGAACTTTGGTCATTTTTAGTGAGGCATCAGCAGGAATGTGTGCATGTGTGTTTGAATTTATTAATGCTAATATTTCTAGAAGCTCATTCTTTCTTTTGGGCTATGCTCAATGGATATATTTAAACCTATCTCATTTACTTTATTTACCATATGTTTTTTATTTTGCAGTGTTTGATGCTGTTGTTGACTGGCTCTTTGAAACACTTTTCTCTGTGGTTTCCCAGCCATTGTTCTATAATTTTCTTCCCAACTCTTTAGTTTATCCTTATCAAGTAGTTTAATGGACTCCTCTTTGCCTGCCTTGAAAATACTGGAATTTCTTTCTTTCTTTTTTTTTTTTTTCGTCTTTTTGCCTTTTCTAGGGCCACTCCCTTGGCATATGGAGGTTCCCAGGCTAGGGGTCTAGTCGGAGCTGTAGCCACTGGCCTACGCCAGAGCCACAGCAACGCAGGATCCGAGCCGAGTCTGCGACCTACACCACAGCTCAGGCAATGCCGGATCCTTAACCCACTGAGCAAGGCCAGGGATTGAACCCACACCCTCATGGTTCCTAGTCAGATTCGTTAACCACTGAGCCACAGCCAGGAACTCCGATACTGGAATTTCTTAAACACTATTCTTGATCTGTTTTTTTTCCTCCCTGGTCTGTGCGGAGAACACTCCTCATCCACACGTGGTTTCACCATCTCTGTGCTCACGGAGCCACACCTGATTTCCCTGGTCTGCCTGTTCCCTTACTCTTTCTAATTGGCTGCTGCTCATTAGGTGCCAGGGCCAGCTCAGCAGGATGGGGCTGAAGAACGGGTGCTATGGAACTTAAGGGAAAAAAAGAGACATTTATCTTAAGTAAAGGTGGGAACCGGGGAACTCAAGGTCTCAGGGACCAAGAGCCCCGCCTTAAGAAACCACACTGCTCTTGGTGTGCTCTCGAGGATGCCGTCAAGCGAAAAGGGGGTTGTAGGTGCAGGGTATAGGTTTTTTTTATTATTACTTTAAAAGTCACTTAGCTGGTAAATGGTTAAACTTTTTACTCTAAACTTTAGGCATTTAAGAATCATTAGCATTCGAGTGAGCTCTCTATGCATAGCATTTCAGAGAATCCTCACTGTGCTTCTGCGAAAGGCATGCTTACTTGTGGCAACCCTGGGTACCGAGGTTTGCACCTTGGTTCTCTTTTCTAAGGCATATTCTGTTAAGGACCACTCATAAACCACTTGGTCATGAGGTTCCTCTTTCTCTTATTCTTTAGAGGACATATCGCGCTTGTGCAAATGGCGTGCCATTCTGCACAGGTCCGGTGCGCCTAGACCATTGTATTATATCCACATTCAGCTGACCCCGCGAATAACCCATGCCCTTAGGTCTTTGTTCTTAAGCTTAAGTCATTTACCATCACCGAGACTGTGTCTCAAGCAGGAAGACGGGACAAAGTAAGGAAGGACAAGATGGAGTTTTCAGCAAAGAGGCTAAGAAAATATTATAATTGTCTCGCAATAATTAGGTATGAGATAAAAAATGGAGACCTACTAATTCTTTCCTGTAACTTCTTTGGTCCATAATTAAAAATCAGAAATGAAGCCACCTTTAACAAAAATTAAAACAAACTTTCCTGAGAAAGAAAAGTATCGGCATATGTCTTTATCAGGGTTGAGCTTTAGGTGCGTTTGACTTTTCCCTAACTTGCCTTTTCTTTTTTTAATGTCCAGTGCATGTAGAATAGAATAACCATGAGTGTGGAAGGAGAGGAAGGATTTTGGTGAAGGGTGGTGTGAAGGGAAGCACCTTGTAAATGCTTCCAGTTATCATCCATCTTCTTTTTGGGAAAGATCAAATCAGTTACCATCCATCATCTTTTTTTTTCGGATACTTTGTGAGATGATTAATCCAATCCATTTCATCTGCCTTTATGAATCAATGTCATTTTAACGCTTGCATGTCCCCCAAACTGCACGTAGCCTGAACCATAAGACATTGGCTCAGCTGCATCCAGTTCAGCTAGGTTAGGGCTGGATAGGACCACTGACCCTCCAGCTGGGCATGAGCGGTGTCCCCTCGGGGACCTTTCCAACCTGCAGAGGCTTGTAGCTTAGTTACCCCTGTGCAGAATGACATTCCACACCTTTTCCCAATCACTGTGCCCTCATGTGCCCCTACTCGCTCCACGGCCCTGCTTCTTTGCTCATCATCCTATAAATAGCCTGAGCCCCCTGCCTTAGGGGAGGTGGGTTTGAGATTTGTTCTTCCATCTCTTGGCTTGGTCGCCTTTTGACTAAAACTACCTCTTTGCCTCAAACCTCAGAGTCTCAGCGATTGTTTCACGGTCCATTGGGCAGGACAATCCTGGTTTAGAGACAGCTTGACCCCTCTTCCACTTCTTCGTGGAGAGAGCTGAGTCAGAGTTTTAGTGTCTCTTTTCTCCAAAATTCAACATGGAACTTCAAGATCAATCTTATATTTTCAGAAGGAATGGAAGAAGTTCAGAAATTTGCTCTTCTTCCTACAGAGTGTTAACATTTTTCATAAAATATTATGGAAAAATTATCTATGGAGGACATCTTTCTAATATATTCATTGACCAAAAATTCTGACTGCTTAAAAATTATATAATATCCTACTCTTTTTCCCCAAACAGAAGTTTTGGTGTTTAGGGTATTTTTTTCACCATTCATTTGTATGCTAAGTGTCGTCCAGAATGTATAAAGTCACAGCAGGTAAATTTACTTGTCTGAATTTTGACCTTGCTTTTTCAATCTGCAGTCTATCAGAGGAAAATGTCTTCCTAATTCCTATCAGTTTCCTGTCTCCCTCTCTCAGATGCATCCTCAGGACTTAAGAGATTTAGTGTGCATTATTTTCATTTTAAAAGCTACCATCCAGTTTGCAATCCCCAGATGCCACCCACTCACCGTCCTCTAATACTGGACATAGTTCAGAAGCCTCTGATTCACCCCACAGGTTTTTGTTCAGTAAATATGTTGAATGCCTCCCTCATGCTAGCCACCTTGCTGGGTGCTTTGATTACAAAGATGTCTAAGTCACCTCCCTGTCCTCAAAAGGACCTCATCATCCAGTAGGGAGACAGACATGAAAACAGGAAATTACATTACAGAATGATAAGTCGTGTTGGAAGGGAAAGCACAAGAGACAACGATCCAAGGAAGAGAAATTAATTCTGCCTGTGGGGTAGGGAGAGCTTCATAGACCAGAGGTGCTTGAATTTTTCCTTGAGTGATGAGTGGATTCATAATCACCGTTCAGGAATTTTGTTCCGATCAATTTGAAGACACAAAAGGACAACGATGGAGAACATTGCAGATGGTCTTGAATTAGAACATAAAGGGTAGTCTATGGAGTTCCTGTCGTGGCTCAGTTATTAATGAACCCTACTAGTATCCATGAGGATGCATGTTGGATCCCTTGCCTTGCTCAGTGGGTTAAGGATCCGGTGTTGCTGTGTGGTGTAGGTCGCAGATGTGCCTCGGATCCAGTGTTGCTGTGGCTGTGGTGTAGGCTGGCGGCTACAGCTCTGTTTCCACCCCCAGCCTGGGAATCTACATATGCCCCAGGTGTGGCCGTAAAGAAAAAAAAAAGAAAGAAAGAAAAGAAAAAAAGAAAGAAAGCAAAGCGCAGTCTAATGCAGTTCTTCTGGAGAGCTAGTCCCTAACATCATTTCCATTTGTAAATTCCTAAGTTAAACTAAATTTTGAGCTGCACATGTGAGATTCCCATCTCCCCACCCTCCAGATATGGGTTTTCTAATCTCATTAACCATCAGTCTCTTAATGCTTTTAAAAAGGGTTTTTGTGGTAGAAGGAATAATGGCCCTCCAAAGATGCCCACATCCTAATTCTTGGATCCTGCCTGTGAATATGTTATTTCACAGGGAAAAGAGGAATTGCAGCAGATGGCATGAAGGTTGCTAATGATCTGACCTTAAGAAGATTGTCTTGAATGACCTGGTTAGGCCTGATGTACTTAAAGATTCTTAAACGTGGAAGAGGGAGGCAGAGGACATTGGAGTGAGATGATGTGACAAAGCCTCAACTGGCCATTGATGGCCTTGAAGGTGGAGGAAGGGACCACAGGTCGAAGAACTGCTGGTGCTGGTGGCCTCTAGAGCTGGAAAGGACAAGGCAATGCTTATTTCCTAGGACCTTCGGAAAGAATGCAGCCCCACCAAACCTTGATTTTAGCCCAGTGAGACTCATTTTGAACTTCCCACCTCCAGGACTGTAAGACGGTAAATTTGTGTGTGTGTGTGTTACCACAATCCATTTTGGGGTAATTTGCCACGGCAGCCCTAGGAAACTAATGCAGCTGTTCAGGCTGATCCTGAATTACTCACTTTCGTTTTACTCAGGGTTCGTACCCTATTTTGTTCCGTGATTTCAGAGAGCTTTCTCCCTCAGGGCTTTGACCACCCAGCCAGGGCATTCAGTCTGTTAACGCAGCTCTCCAGATTCATTTGTTAATTGAGGAACATGTGCCTAATTTTTCTTTAGTGCTATTTCAACGCAAAACGATATTCAACATTTCACATTTATATCTTCACATTTCCAAGTTTGACATGAGACCTCCCATCTCCAATTTTTCTATACTTTGGCTCTTGCCAGCTTCCTTATCCCCTCAAAAATACTTTTTTTTTTTTTAACTACCCCCCCCCCCCAAATCCCGTTCTTCTTTCTTAAAAAGTCTCTTTTAGGAGTTCCCATCGTGGCTCAGTGGAAATGAATCTGACTAGGAACCATGAGGTTGCAGGTTGGATCCCTGGCCTCACTCAGTGGGTTAAGGATCCAGCATTGTCGTGTAGGTTGCAGAGGCAGCTCGGATGCCCCCTTGCTGTGGCTGTGGCTGTGGCCGGCAGCTGCAGCTCCGATTTGACCCCTCGCCTGGGGACCTCCATGTGTCATGGGCGCAGCCCTAAAAAAGCAAAAAAAAAAAAAAAGAAAAGAAAAGAAGAAAAGGCTCTTGTAGCTGTAATATAGAGGAGTACATTGAAGGCATTTGTGAATACAGCTAGGCGATTATTTCAGGGTTCACAATTACCCCTGGTCTACTGAAAATGAAAAACTTTCTTACAAAATAGTGGTTGAAGTTGAGGAGGGTGGGCAAGGGCAAGTCTTGGTTGGGTATAAACATACTTCCGAACAGAATAAAAGGGCATGAGTGCCTGTCTGGGTGCACAGGCTGGGATCGCTGTCCGCCCCCCCCCCCCCCATTTCCATCCCTCCCGCCCGGCTGCCCATCAGGCTGTGGGCCTCTGAGGCTTGTGGGAGGGATGCACTTCGTGGGAGACTGACGTGTGCCTGGCTCCTTGTGAAGCCCTGAGAAACGCTGCTGGGAGACCAGTGGGTAGAATTTCCAAAGACAGGAAGCTGAAAGAGAAAAAAAAAAAAAAAAAACCAGTTCTGGGAGTTCCCGTCGTGGTGCAGTGGTTAACGAATCCAACTAGGAACCATGAGGTTGCGGGTTCGGTCCCTGCCCTTGCTCAGTGGGTTAAGGATCCGGCGTTGCCGTGAGCTGTGGTGTAGGTTGCAGATGCGGCTCGGATCCTGCGTTGCTGTGGCTCTGGCGTAGGCCAGTGGCTACAGCTCCGATTAGACCCCTAGCCTGGGAACCTCCATATGCCGCGGGAGCGGCCCAATAAATAGCAAAAAGACAAAAAACAAACAAACAAACAAACAAAACAGTTCTTTGGGGGCATTTTTAGACCATAACCTTGGCCATTCTGGGATCTAAAATCTTTTCTGATGAGTCATTTTGGGGTAGCTCATTGCTCAGAAAAGCTCTTAGAAATGATGTGCTCTCCAAAAATTGCTTCTTCTCCACCCAAAGGGACAAGTTACTTCAAGTTACAACTAAGCAGGAAATAACCTCCAAGAACACGCAGGCCAGAGAAACACAGAATCTGAGTGAGAGAGGCCCCTGGAGGAAGTATTTGTTGTCATTTTTAACTTAATGTTTAGCCCATGGCACGTTTCTCTTGCTGAATCTTGGACAAATTTAAAGTCTAGCCCCTCCTTCCTGTCCTGATTTTGCAGTATCCTGCTCAGATTATTGACTTCAGCATTTGATTTCACATAAGCTTTGTCTTATTATTTCCAGTTTAGGAGACTATCTCATGTCCTAAAAAGTGATTTTAAATTGGGAATGATCTGGAGTCCTCTGTTAAAATATAAATGTATAATTCCAAGAATTATTTTATTTTATTATTTTTTTTAAGGACCGCACCTGCAGCATATGCAAGTTCCCAGGCTAGGGGTCGAATTGGAGCTACAGCTGCTGGCCTACAACACAGCCACAGCAATGCAGGATCCAAGCCACGTCTGGGACCTACACCATAGCTCACAGCAACACCAGATCCCTAACCCACTGAGCAAAGCCAGGGATCGAACCCGAATCCTCATGGCTCTTAGTAGGGTTTGTTAACAGCTGAGCCACGAAGGGAACTCCCCAAGAATTTTTTTTTTTTTGTCTTTTTGCCATTTTTCTTGGGCCACTCCTGCGGCATATGGAGGTTCCCAGGGTAGGGGTCGAATCAGAGCTGTAGCTGCTGACCTACACCAGAGCCACAGCAACTAAGGATCCCGAGCTGCGTCTGCAACCTCCTTGACAGCTCAGAGCAATGCCAGATCCTTAACCCACTGAGCAAGGCCAGGGATCGAACCCACAACCTCATGGTTCCTAGCCAGATTTGTTAGCCACTGAACCACAACAGGAACTTCCCCAAGAATTTTTTCAAGTATGATAATGATGGTTTTTAAAAGTCAGTTCTATATTTCAAAAGCCTGAACCAAATATTATAAAAGGAAATAGTAATGTCCTGGCTGTGGTAGGAGGTGAGAACTTGGGGCTGGAGTAGATGTGGGCAGGTTGTAATTGGAGAAAGTCACCAATGGAAAAAATAATAGCAGCTGAAAGGGTGAACAAGAAAACTGACAGTAGAGAAAGTTTCCACAGTCCTAGAGCCACAGAAGGATACCTTTTTTTTTTTAACAACAGAAATAAAGACAATATAATCTCAATTTTTAGTAAATTTAATCAAGGGTAGTGTGATAGGAACTACACAGGCATTCTCTAGAATATTCTAAGTTACAGGCTGGAAAAGAAAAGAGACAGGAAGGACTTTTACCCATCTTGGGAACTAAAAAGGGGTGACTCATTGCCCACTTGTGCTAGGAGTATAATTCTGGCTGTCCCTCTCACCCCAAAACTCGGGTCTGGGAATAACACTGAGATATGCATATGTGGAAGTGGCCTACAAGGCCAACAGCTAATCCTCATAACAGTCTTATGAGGTGAATGCTATTACAGTGAGAATATCGAAGTGGGGCTATTCGCCAAAGGTGTCAATGCTTCTAAGTAGTGACTCTGATACTGGCACCCAGACCATCCAGGGCCAAGGTCAATTACTGATCATTACACCGTACCGCCTTGGGAGGAGCCTTTGAACAGTGGAGTGAGGGTGGTTTGTTCTACGAAAGGATGGCTGCAGTAAAAACCAAGCCAGCCTCTGTCTTGGCAGCAGTGGGATCAGAGTGGAAGCTCAAAGTGTGTTTCATCCCAGCAAGGTAAACAATCACACAAAACCGTAAAGACAGCCATCATTTTCCACAGTGTAGAAAGCCACCAAATTTTCCAGTGGGTTTAACAATCTCCATGATGCAAGGTTAGAGCTTGGGGATGAGAGGACAAGGGAGCTTGCAACAGGGCTTCAGAGCTGGAGCTTCTCAGAAATAAACAACATATTGTCTGGATGGAGGGGTGAGGTCGGAGGGCGAGCGCTGGGACTGTGGTGTGAAAGTAGGGATGGTCACTGTAAGTGATTTTCGTTGTTCGGAAGCTTATTATTGACAGTGAAAGTAGCCTTGTGTCACAGGGGTTGGGAATCGTCCCATCACTGGCGATTTGGGGGCTGCTGAGTCGCTTGACTCTAGGGCGCACCTTTCCCGTAGAGCATTGTCCCCAAATCCAGTGGGGGGGACAGTTCTGTGTCTGTGAAGAGAAGCAGCAGCACTTGTACTTCTTGACTTTGGGCCGAGGATGCGGGTAGTCCTCACGCTCTGTGTATCTCAGGGCTCTTTAGTTGATAAGGACTTTCCAATCAGCCTTTTTCATTATCTCCTGCCTGCTTTAACTTCAGACATATTCACATTCATCAGTCTTGTCTTATCTGAACAATGAGCGGGGACCAGCACCAGGGACAATGGAAGAGGTAATATGCAGAGGCTTTAATTATCTTCACACTTAAGGAGCCTCCAAAAAGAACACTTTGCAAGTTATAAACCCTCAGCTGCGGAGCTGCTACACACCTGTCTCTGACTTACTGCTGAGGGGCAGGCTTGGAAAGGGTGTCTTTGGGGTGTCCTTCAAGGGTTCTCTATGCAACACTGTTGCCCTGGCTTTCTGGGAAGGGTTGCTGTATCCTGGTTACTTGGGTCAGGGAGTTAGAAGGGATAAACTTTCAGTTTGATGTGACACACATTCACTGAGCAGCTGCAGTGTGCTGGCTTCTGTGAGGTATTGGCAGTGAGGCCCCTCCAGCTGGCTCCTGGTTCTTGGTCATCCAGATGGGTCTTTCCAGCTCTTGATCTGGAGTGGGTTGGTTCTGGAACAAGCTGCTTGGGAAATTAATCAGGCGGAGGAGGCTGTTCTCAAACAGGTTAGGCACATTAAGAAGGAAGGTTCTAAAGCTTATCTAGCGTCATAGGAAATTGCCTGGGGGCGTCTGAGGTGGAGGAAGAAATCCAGACAAGCTGGGCTAAAGTAGGCAATAGAGTTTGGAGTTGCTGAGATTGTTTTATATTGTCACGGCCCACAAAAATTCAGTCCTGGAAGATGCAATCCATTTGGCACACGGTACTGATCATACTGTAGGTGACAAGGTAGCTGGGCGCTGGAAGATCCTCAGTTGGTCCTACCCTCTTTAGAGTTCTTCGTGTTCTTTGATTCCGATCTTCTCTCTAAGCTGAGCAAAACTTGTTGGCCAGGTATGGGTATAAAGCTGGCATAGAGCTGTGTTCCCTGAGGACTTAAAAGAAGTGATGTTTTCAGGCAGGAGGCTAACAACTGAGGGCTTTCCTGGGGACTGATGCTGGGGCCAGAGGGGAACCATGCTGGCATGTCCCCTCCCTCCCTGCAGCCCCAGGTCTTAGGGACTTCATCATCACTGCCACTGCCCTTGGTCGTGCTTCACTATCTCCCACCTGGACCAGTGGCACAGACTCCTGTTCTATATGTTCAACTTGGCCTCCCTTGTGCTGGCCCAACCTCGCCACCACGACCAGAGCTGTCTTGCCAAACTCCAGGTAGATCACCAGCAGCCACCATGGGCTCTAGAATCAATCTAACCTCTTTGGCATAGCATCGCAATCCCTCAGATGCTTGACTTCCATCTTCCTGTCCCAAAGGGGAGACTGGGGCTTGTGAAAGTCCAGTCCATCCACTGAGTCCAGTCCATCCACTGAGACACCCAGATATTTGTGGAGGCTCCCACCTTCTTGAACCTTAAAGAAATTTACCTCCTTCAACTCCACACCTGCCATAATGCTCTTTCACTCCATAGTGTGTGTATCCTCTGAGTCAAGAAGAAATTACCAATCTAACCTTCTGTAGTTAAACCGTAGAAGTATTGGACGTGAGCTTTCAAATACCTACACTTCCCATTTCCAAAGAACGATCTAAAACAACCCTTATTTCCTCCTTCCTTAAAAGTCACTACTGCTGGGTAATATCAAACATGTTCAATGATAATCTGTCAAAAATATTTATTAAACTCCTGAAATGGGAGCTAGCATTAGGTTTGGTGTCCATACCATCTTCTTCTCACATGGTCACATTTGCCTCTGTCTTTACAACGTTGGCCACCTCTCGCCACCCCAACCAGAGTGATACTTACAGTGAGGCTAATGGAGCTTGAGTATCAGGGCCTCTGCCTTGATGGGGTCCCTTCCCGGTCTCGGGGAAAAGCCCTAGCGATGCGCTTCATGGCCATCTGTGTTTGCAGAGTTGGTAAAAGCTATTTAACTGCAGTGGGGGCGATTGTCTCTCCATCCTGACTTCCCTTCTGCCACACTTCCTTCGGTGTGGGCGGTGCTCAAGTGCGCATTGTGGGCCTCAGCTGAGAGGAAGGTGAAATAAGGACGTTTAGTAAGTTCAGTGGGATATGCTCATGTGCTCCCCGGTCCCTCTCGTGTACAGTCACGTTATGGCACATGGGCTCAGAATATTCTTAGAGAGGACCCACTGGATTTATAAGCTTCAAGTTCCAGAGACCTGGCATCCTGAATCTAAGGTTCCTCAGACTGGCCCTTGCATCATCTATATCAGGATTGTCTGGTCTACATTTTCACATGCAGCTTTCCGGGCTATACCTAAGCTCTGCTGAGTTAGAATCTCTTGCGACAGGGCTAGAGAAGGCAAGTTTCGTGGCATCAGGGACTCTGGCTTTGAGTCATGCATGTTTGTGTTTATGTGCTTACCATTGATTCCCTAGGACTGCCTTGGCACGAAGTAGGTGCTTATAAACACTAAATTGAATTCTTATGCACACAAAGACTTGCCCACCACCGCCTCTGCCTACTTAATGTCTTCTTATACAACAGAGAATACAGATCAAGGTTTTCCAATACGTGTTGGTTTTTCTGAGAACAGAAAAGCCCTTGGAGACCGTCAGTTCAGGGTTGATGGAAGGTGAGGAGGGGTAACAGAATTACGTGGGCTGTTTGGATGTTTGCCCATCTCTTCCATATTCTGCTATGCTTTCATGTGAACCTATGAGGACAGATGATGTCTAAATTTTCTAGACAGTGAGTGGATGGTGTGCATTTGGAACTTCTTTATGGTGTCCTGATCCCCCCTCCTCCAGTCAAGAACACTGACTTAATTCAATCTCTCGGAGTTCCCGTTGTGGCTCAGTGGTTAATGACTCCAACTAGGAACCACGAGGTTGTGGGTTCAGTCCCTAGCCTTGCTCAGTGGGTTGAGGATCCGGTGCTGCCCTGAGCTGCGGTGTAAGTCACAGACGTGGCTCGGATCCCGCGTTGCTGTGGCTGTGGTGTAGGCCGGCAGCTATGGCTCCGATTAGACCCCCAGCCTGGAACCTCCATATGCTGCGGGAGCAGCCCTAGGAAAAGGCAAAAAGACAAATAAATAAATAAATAAATAAATAAATAATTCAATCTCTCTTTTAACAAACAGGGACTCTTGAGGCACAGAGCAGTTTGGGTTAGATCTGCTGTGGTCCTTGGGGAATAGAGTCAGGGCTAGGACTTTATTCTCAAAAATTCCATGTACAGTGTTCTTTCTGTTGGTTTATATGCAGGTAGTTTATATGTAGAAGTATATGCACAGTTTCCGCCCCCCTTTCTTCTCCAGGGCACACATGACTTTTACCCTGACGCTATGTTGTTTTACCTTGCTTCTCATAGTGTCTTGTGCATAAACATGGTATTTTCCTATATTTTAATTTACAAAGAAAGGATAACATATCTTCAAATTCTTTTGTTCTTCTGAAGGTAATATTACCAATGATGAGCTAATATTAAGGGGGCGAAATAATTGATAATTTGTTTATCATTTCAAAATAATCTATTTGGTGTGGTAAGATGCCATTAGGGACCACATTTCAAGCACACCTGTAGTTCTTCTTAGAAACGCTTCCCACATTGTGAAATTCATGTTGACTAAAGACGAACCAGGGCTGCCAGCCGAAAGGAGGGCATCAACATATCACAGCCCAGAGAAAAAGGTACCTGTAGGGGTCCAAGGTAAAGAGGCAGGACGTTCTAACAGGGCTCCTGGGGTTTCTAGGGCATCCAGTTCTCAAAAGTCAAAGCTTGCTGGCAGATGACTTCTGGGAGCTGCTGGTTGCTAATAACCAGGACGTGCCTCACACATGCAGGCTACCTGAGCAGGCTTAGGACAAAGACCAATGACCAGAACTAGAATCTGAACATGAAACCTACATAATTAATCAAGAATTCAGTTAATTTGTGGCAAATTCTGTGCTCTTTTATTTCTTCTTCTCTTTTATTTTCCTACAATGATGTGTTTATAATTTGTAGTCAGATTTTCAGATGAGTGCTAGGCAAATGTAGTCAATTAGTTAGGCAAATTAAAATAAAAATTATTTTTCAGGGGCTGTGAAAATTTGAAAGATGTTAGCACGTTTTTCTAATGTGCTTTCATTATTATTATAAATGTTGCTTAATCATTAGTTCTGTGCTAATTGTTAGTTTGGGGAATGATTTACATGTTTATAACTGTGGGAGGAAATCATTTTGGCTACAGATAAATCTTTTTTTTTTTTTTTACTGGAATTTTTTCCTTACTCGGTGTTTGCCTTTTACAACCACATAAATTTTGATTTTAACCTGAAAATATTTAGTAAATGGAGAGGGTTTTTTTTTTTTTGTCCCAATCTTTGTATCATAACCTTCATTTCTCAGGGCTTGGGTAAAGGACAAAGAAAAATGGCTGTTATTATCTATTGCATTGTGATATCCCTTGTATTGCTGTACTGTTATGTAACACTTGATACTTTCTTATTTTGTCTACAAGTATACATTTTCTCAAATATTGTACTGTCAAGTCCACAGGGGCAGGGACTATGTCTTCTTAATTTTATATGTCTATAGCAGCAGTTTCAAAACTAGCTGTATGAGAATCACTTGAGTTGCCCTTTGAAAAATTTAGAGTCTTGGGAGGTCCCTGATGGCTCCACAGGTTAAACTGCTGTGTTTCAGCTTGCTGCTATGGCGTGGGTTTGATCCTTAGCCAATGAACATGCTATGGGCACTGCCCCCCCCCCCCAAAAAAAAATCTAGGGCCCCACCTTGGAGATTCTGACTTAGAAGTTTGTTTTTTTATGTGTCCTTGTAGGGCTGCACCTGTGACACATGGAAGTTCCCAGGCTAGGGGTCCAATTGGAGCTATAGTAGTGGCCGGCCTACACCACAGCCACAGCAATGCCAGATCTGAGTCTGCAGCCTATACCACAGCTCACAGCAATGTGGGATCCTTAACCCACTGATCAAGACTAGGGATCAAACCCATGTCCGCATGGATTCTAGTCAGATTCATTAATGCTGAGCCACAGTGGAAACTTCTGGTTGAGAAGTTTTGAGGAGAGTCCTTAGAATCTGAATTTTTAAAGCTCACCGAGACAATTTTTATGGACAGTTAAGATTTGAAAATCGCTGTCTTACAGCATGGAACACTGCCTTGCATTTAGCAAGTGCTCAGCATATTTATTTGGAAGACTGAATCATTCAGGAAAGTGGCATGAACTGAGTCCAGCTTGCTTCATCTTTTCCTTTTTCTTTTGCTTTGTCATGCTTCACCAACTACCTGACCAGAGCCCTCTTAGGGGCCTTCTTTTTGTTTTTGTTCATAATCGTAATCAAATAGCCAAACTTTTCATTGCCCTTTCAAAACTACTCGACAAATGTGGTGGTGCTTTTTAAAAGCTCCACTAGTCCTTTGTCGTAGAAGATGGCAACCTGTTGACTACGGTCAACAGCCAGAAGTACAGGACAAGGCTCTGAAGACAGACGTGTGACCGGTGTCTGTTGCATATTGTGAATATATGAAAGTACTGTCCTTTAGATCCTGGCTGATGCTGCTGTTTTCAGAGTCTTCTGTTTTAAACATAATCCAAAGGATGTATTTGTTCCAGAAAACCATCGTGTCTCTGATTACTCTCTCTGCTGTCTGGTCTTCTAGTGGCTTTTCTTGGCAATTGCCCTTTTCCAAGTCATCATATAGCAGTCATCCATTCTCAGTACGTGGCTATGCCAGTGAAACTGTGTCAGAAAGCTCTGTGACTGTTTGCTGAACGAATGGTGTGCTTCAGCATTGAGTAGTTCCGTCTCATTCTTGTATTTTGTGGGGGTGACCCTGTCTTACAATTTAAAGTTCAATAAGCATCGTTTGTGACATTGAGGGAACTTTTCAAGAAGCTTAACTTGCTGGTTGTTTGGTGTATTGTATTGCCTACAGCTGTAGAGAAATGTGTTCCTGGTTTATACGTCCTAGGGCAGGCGCAGAGTCACTGAAAAAAAAAGATATAACAATGGCAGAAATCTGGCTGATCGAGGACAAGGGAGAGAAATAACAGAGAGGAGAGAGGAATACTTAAGAGAGTGAAGAAGAGATGGAGAGTTGTTTACTTTTCTTTTCTTTCTTTCTTTTTTTTACCCCCACTTTTTAGGTTCGCACTCGTGGCATAAGAAATTTCCCAGACTAGGGGTCAAATCAGAGCTGCAGCTGCTGGCCTACCCCACAACCACAGCAATGCCAGATCCCTAACCCACTGAGCGAGGCCAGGGATTGAACCAGCATCCTCATGGATACTAGTTGGATTCATTTCCGCTGCGCCACAACGGAAAGTCCCGAGATGAGAGTTTTAAAAGCAAGCAGCGCATAGCAACCTAGAGAGGGTCTCTCAGTAGGTGTTGCTGTAATAGGATAATTCACTTAGACCATTTCAAAGATTATATCTGACATGTGTACTCGGGTGTACCAGCCAATTTGGGCTTTAGTTTTCAGGATATCATTCCCAATTTACATTCTTTAAAATGTTCATGAGCAGATTGTTTCCATCTTTATATTCATCTTTAAAAAAACTAGTCTAGTGCAGGAGATTTTAATATATGACATGTGGATTTTGGGGTTGAATATTGGTTCTCATAGCCTCTGCAATTTGTACTTCAGCTGCATTTTTCTTCTCCAGGGAGAGGTCTACGAATTCATCAGATTCTCAAAGGGATCATTGATCAGGAAATATTTGTTTCTTTAGTTAAAAATTTAGAGGGTCAGCTAGTAGTGGACCCCAGCCATAAAAAATTATTGCTATGTAAAATATAGTCTGGATAACAGTGAGTCGAGCTCTGAATTAGCCTGTTTATTGTAGCTGGTCTTCAGGCAGATGCTTTTCCCCTCCTACCATTAATGGTTGGTTTGGTGCATCATCTTTTGTCTGTCATGTCCCCCAAAGGGATCTTGAACATTTGAATGTCATTTTTCCACTTTTTTATTAACAAAACATCAGTGACTTTTGTTTGTTTGTTTGTTTAACATAGGCAATCTACTTCCGAGACTTATTTCAGGTCTGCATTATAGGTGTTAATTCTTTTTTTTTTTTTTTTTTGGTATTTAGGGTTTCTCTCCTGCAAGATGGCAAATACATCTGCAATTGCATTCTCAGACTTTTTTTTTTTTTAAGTCTGTTGTCTTAGTTGACGTGCAAAGCATTTTATAGCCAATTGAATGTAAGTGTTTTTCCAGGATCAGGTTCAAGAACACGACCGCCATTGCATACCCACCTCTAGATGGCTGTGGTTATTATTGGGACTTTAGATAATGCTTCAAGTTTCCTGCCTGGAATTGTTTTCCTGATGACAGGAAGCATAGTCTTCTACAGCTTTCTAGTCTCCTGATAGCTTCCCCAGCATAGCTACGTAATCGCTTTCTTAGGCTAATTTGTCAGTCTGGGACAGAAACACGATTTCCATCAGTCTAGGAAAAACTTCTGAGTTGATGGGCTCTTGGCTTCAAGTTTATTTATGGCTGATAGCTGCCCCTTCTTCTAAGCCCTGAGTTCCTGGGTGGACCCAGCAGAGACAGAAAAGAGGAAGAAAAAGAGGATGAGGTCAGTGACCGAGGTGCAATAGAACCTCTTAACTACCTCTTGCCTTATGAGGGTGGGTGTGGGTGGCTGATTGCAGAAGGAATAACCACAGCTTCCAATGGTGCAGCTGTGACTTGCTGTACTGCCATGGGGGAGGTTTTTGTGTATCCTTTAAATAGATTTTATTTTAGAGTCATTGCCCCAAGAGTTGTATCGTGCATTTATATATTTACTCAGTTTAATTTTTTTCCCCCAAAGCACTATTACCTCTGTCTGTTTTTTATGGACTATGTCATTGTTTGGAATAAATTAAAAAATAAATGATCACGGAGCTCCTGTTGTGGCTCAGTGGTTAACGGATCCGATTAGGAACCAGGAGGTTACGGGTTCGATCCCTGGCCTTGCTCAGTGGGTCAAGGATCTGGTGTTGCCGTGAGCTGTGGTGTAGGTCGCAGACTCGGCTTGGATCCTGCGTTTCTGTGGCTCTGCTGTAGGCTGGTGGCTATGGCTCCGATTAGACCCCTGGCCTGGGAACCTCTATATGGCGTGAGAGCAGCCCTGGAAAAGCCAAAAATAAACATAAAATAAAATAAATGATCACAACGCTTGCTTAATACTCATTAATTCCTTGTCCTCAGACTTAGAACCCATTTCCTACTTTGTATCTCAACTTAGTTATTATTCAGATTTGCCTAAGGGTAACCATATTCTCCCTTAAAATAGTAGAGCATGTCCATATGGATTTATGGCTGTATCTATCTCGAGCTCTTAGCAAATATCCATAAACGCATAGTAATAAATAATCCCCTGCTGTGAGTCCTAAATCTTTTTCTTTAGGCTGTTCGTGCAGGGACTGGGGTAGCCCTGGAGCAGGGCCTGAAAAAGGTCTAGAAGGGAAGCTCTGATAGGATTCACGTCGAGAGAAGTGGGAAAGTCCATGTCCAAGGACAGCTCCCCGGGTTTAGGACCTTAGCAAGGACATGGAATAGCAAGGAAGAAATAAAGGCCAAGGGGGTCCAGCCACATCAGAGTCTGGAGGAGCAACAGCAAGAACGCTGAAACTTGGGAGATCCTTACATAGTCATGATGAGCGACAAAGGCCAGAAAACTGGCTCAGAGGGTCAGCTAGAAAATCTCAGTGCCCAGTGCCCAGCGCCCCGTCTGCACTGCAGATTTAAGTAGGAAACACACGACAAGAAAGTGACCTTGCTAATACTTAACGGCGAGCCTTATAAGGACTCTTTATTGCATGCTTTCTGCCCAGGACCAGGATGACGTTGGCACGTGGGCCGTACAGAGCCCAGACAGAAAAGAGGAGAACCAGCAGCCTGAGCAGCGAGCCAGACAGTTCCTAACAGCACTTTGGCAGTGTTTCATCTGGACCTGGTCAAATTGCTTATGCTTGCATTTTCTAGATGTCCTTTTACCTTTGTGATTGATTGGTCCATAGCATCTGTAATGCACCGTATAGCTCATGTTTTCAACCCCTTTGCACTTTTTTATTTAGAAAAAAGGAAAAGTCTGTTGAACTGCTTTTACTGTCTGCTATTTTCTCATTCATTTCAACTCTATTTAATCTATCCAAGACCAAATAAAATGCAACATCTTATCCCATTTCTAGCAGATTTTGGATTGATGCTTTGCTGCTTTTATGTTATGAATAAAAAAGAGTAAAAGGAGTTGCTGTGAGAGGGTCTTGCTGTGTTAAAATGTTTACCTCTGGGTTCTGGTTGATTTGGGGAACAGCCCCAACCTGACCTCTTCCTGTACATTCCCGGGAGCCACATGAAAATCTAGGCATTCCTTTAGCGTCTCAAATATAGACTCTCATGCTGGGTTGAGGATATAAACTGCAGGGAGTGGAGGTCCGTGATAAGCGGATGTTGGCCTTACTAAATGCGCTTCCTCATTTGTTGGTGGGATTCATCTTCTGAGAATGCTCGAGTGAGAAGAAGCTAAGATTCTGCTGCCTCTCCCAGTGATTGAAATTGGATTTTGTTTGTTTGTTTGTTTTTTAGGGCGGCACCTGCAGCATGTGGAAGTTTCCAGGCTAGAGGTTGAATCAGAGCTGCAGCTGCTGGCCTGCACCACAGTCACAGCCATACCATATCTGAGCCACCTCTGTGACCTACATCACAGCCACACAGGATACTTAACCCATCGATCGAGGCCAGGGATCGAACCCAAATGCTCATGTAGACAGTGTTGGGTTCCTAACCCACTGAGCTCCAAGGGAACTCAAATAGATTTCAAACAGTTCCAGCCAGAGGGAAAGGATGAGAAGATTTCAGGAGTTAATAGCCTCCTGCAAAGGTCTCGAGGAGTAAATGTCAATTATTTACCTGTTGGCCTCACCCATAGAAAAATTTTTTATTAAGACAGTACAAAAAATAGATACTCACCCAGAAACATGCTCCCTCACATGAGTGGCCCTGGGTGTCACTCTGTGGGAGGTGTGCTGGGCAGCCGTGAAAGCAGAGAAGGCAAGCAGCCTTGGGAGTGAGGTGCCTCCCTGGTGAGAGATGGAGTTCTCCCCATTTCCTCAATTCTTGTCTGGTTTTGAAACGCTACACAGTCCTTCTCAGCATCTCCCTGTCATCACTGCTGTATCTTTTCCCAGGCCTTTTCTTTGGTGGCTCTGGCCTTCTTGCCTCCAGTCAGCCTTTGGAGTTCAGTTATTCCCGCTGGCTTTTGGTTGGAGGACACGGAGACCCCACAAACAGTCCTCATCGATTGGCCACCATGCTCCCCGCGATCTTCCTTCTACAGCCGAGCTTGTCCCTTTGACTGTGCCCCTCCCATCCCTGGGAGCTGACCTGCTCTGTGAGGTCATCGTGGCCACTGTGAGGTCTTCTGCCTCCCCCACCCTTGTCCTAACTAATTTTCTATAAAAGCCGATTTTCATTTTCTATGCCTCTGCTTCCTTGCTTTCTCCCCTCTGCCCCATAGCCATCAACCTCGCTGAATGCAGCCAACCCAAACCCTTTGTAATTTTTCTCTTCACTGATTCACAATGTATGTCCTCTCTGGTTTGGCAGCAACTTAATTTTAAGAACTCTGCGCTTAAAGTTTTATATAGTGTCATTGGCTCCGGGTTGGGGAGTGAGTATTATGTCAAAATATGTACTGTTCCTATTTTGTGACTAGCAAGGTAGGAATTCTGATATAGGACTATTTTATACAGATGATTGGGGGAGTCTGAATGAACTTTAGACTTAGCTGGAAGAGGGAGACAGGGAAGGCATTTTATTTTGTTTTGTTTATTTATTCATTTTGTCTCTTTTTTGTCTTTTAGGGGCCGCACCTGTGGCATATGGAGGTTCCCAGGCTAGGGGTCCAATTGGAGCTGTAGCCACCAGCCTACACCACAGCCACAGCCACTCCAGATCCAAGCTGCATCTGCAATCTACACCACAGCTCATGGCAACGCCAGATCCTTAACCCACTGAGCGAGGCTAGGGATTGAACCCACAACCTCATGGTTCCTAGTCGGATCCATTAACCACTGAGCCACGACAGGCATTTTAAATTAAAGGAAGAGAACCTCTGTTTCCCACCCCGTTACACGGAAGTTAGCAGGTTAACTGATCCGCGGCTCTTCAAATATAGTAAACAATAAATAAAAACACCTCAGTATTTGAAAGCCCTCTTTGTGGGCCTCTAGAATGTTGTATGGAAGCTCACGAGAGCTGTAGTTACCTCATGGGATTGGCTTAGAGTCCCTCACAGGAATAGGTAAAGCACTGTGCAAATATTTATCATTAAATTGTGAGGGAGAAATTAGACATTTAATTTCAATTGCATTTTGGAGCAGGAGGAAGTACAGAGGCAAACAAAGAATAAAAGTTTGCCGTGACTCTGTTTGGCAAAACCTGCTCTGAACAAAAAATGCCATCAAAGAAACTAGAGCAAAATAGCGGCCTGAGGGCTCTAAGCATAGCCATGTGTCGTATCAAAAAAAAGCCTAAGCTTTTGAACCCCTTTCTCAGGTGGGAAATGGGATTTGGAGCCATGTCAGTACCTACAAATTCAGTTCCGAAATGGTGGAAAGACGCTTTGAAGCCAATGAAAAGCACAAAGCAGGGTTTCATTAGAAACAGTTATCCGGGAACATGGAATATTGGTGTGGAACACAGGGCTGGTGCCGGAGCGTGGGGCTCGGCAGGCACCCAGGGCTGTCCTCGTGCCCAGCCGTGGCAGGAGCTCTGAAATGACTGCCATGGAAACCCAGACGCTGCCGTCCTGATCCTGGGATTACTGGCCCAAGCTGATGCCTCAGTGACTAGCCAGGGACTGGTGGCTGCAATCCCAGGAGCTGGGTCGTACGTCATCAGAGATGAATGAACAGGCGTCACACAAAGCCATTACGAAGTCCGTGGCGGTGACGATGTGGAGAATCATAAAGCCCAAAATAGTGATTGAAACATCAACCAAAAGTCTGATCCCATGTTTTCGTTGAATAAAAAGGACTGTGAATTTGGCATCATGATCATGCCATATAATGGCATCCATTCACTTGGCATTTGGGTTGCTAAGGGCCCTTTGCTTCACGCTTGATAATCTTTTCTTTTCTTTTTTTTTTTTTTGCCTTTTTGTCTTTTTGCCTTTTCTAGGGCTGCTCCATGGCATATGGAGGTTCCCAGGCTAGGGGTCTAATCGGAGCTGTAGCCACCAGCCTACGCCACAGCCATAGCAACATGGGACCCGTGCCGCGTCTGCAACCTATACCACAGCTCATGGCAACACCGAATCCTTAACCCACTGAGCAAGGGCAGGGATCGAACCTCCAACCTCCTGGTTCCTAGTCAGATTCGTTAACCACTGTGCCACAATGGGAACTCCATGCTTGAAAATCTTGAGATAGTGTTTATATGATTTACTTATGCTATATGAAAAGTAAGAACTATAGTACCTTTAACAGTTTCCAGTTGATAGAGTCTTTCTTATACATTACTTTATGAAAGTATTTTAGAAGCTATTAATGAAGTAAGTTCTCTGTAAGCCAAGACAAAATGGTGTTCCATAGTTGTAATGGGTTGCACTGTATCCTCTTCAAATTCACATTTTATTTAATTAATTAATTATTTTATTTTGTTTTATTTTTTGCTTTTTTCAGGCCACACCATGGCATATGGAAGTTCCCCAGCTAGGGGTTGAATCAGAGCTGCAGTTGCCAGCCTACACCACAGCCACAGCAACGAGGGATCAGTAACCCACAGAGTGAGGCCAGGGATCAAGCCCACATCCTCATGGATACTAGTCATAACCCACCGAGCCACATTAATTCATTTAATGGAACAATAAGCCAGAAAGATTTGTTAATTACTATAGTCTACTCCACAAAAAGGGACAGTAGTAACCATTTTTTTCATAAATGATTGGGAAAATCTTTCATTCAATTTTGACTAAATTAACATTTCATCTATAAAGAGGTCCTTTGTGGGCCATCAGTGAAACTGAGCAGGACTCTGCGGGGCTCCCAGGTACAAATCCTTTCTGTGTCCCCCTCTTCTTATTCGTAGGAAATAGGCTTCACTCAGTCTCCTTGACCTTCCTAGGGCTCCAAAGGGCAGGTTCAAACAGTTTCGAATTAGGGAAGGGAGGGGATGCAGAGACCTGGGAGGAATAGCCAAGAAACAATAGTGCAGCCTTGGGGCAGAGTCCTAGTTCCTCCTTAAGGAATATACATCAAAATTCACATTTTAATGTCCTAACTCCCAGTCCCTCAGAATGTGACCTTATTTGAAATAGGGGTTTTGCCAGTGTAACTAATTAATTTAAGATGTCATTAGGGTGAGACCTAATTTAACATGACTGGTGTCCTTGTAGAAAAGGGACATGGGCACACAAGCTTTTACTAAGAGACTGGCACGTGAACATGAAAGCAGAAACCTTGTGTGTCCAAGCTAAGGAACACCAGATACAGTCTCCAACCACTAGAAGCTGGGGGAGAAGTGTAACACATTCTCTCTTACAGCCCGCAGACGGAGCCACGCCTTCCAACACCTTGACCTTGGCCTTGTAGCCTCTAGAACTGTGAGCCAATGTCTGTGGTTTAAGCCACTCTGTGTGTGGTTCTTCGTGGTGGCAGCCTTAGCCGATCAGCACAGCAATTAGCAAAGCATCTGAGCTATGTGTGATTGTGTCACTCTCTTGAGAGTTACGACCTTTCTTTTTCCCACTTTCCTCTAGAGGCATTTGCCATCTCTTTATAGAAGATGTGAATGCTGGGTTGTTGGTAGCGAGAGGAAGGCCTGAGACTGAAGGGCAGAATCTGGGGTAGAGGAGGGGAGTAGGGCTGAGCCCGCAGAGTTGGTGAGTGGAGGGAAGAGGTCAGAGACCGTAAGTGCTGGTGCTCAGGAAGGCTCTACGTTTGTCCCCCTTTTTCTTTTCATCCTACACCTTCTCCCTATGGCTCTCATGGCATCCATCTTCCCTCATTGGTTGATGGCTCCAAAGTCTCCAGCTCTAGCCTGCACCTGTCCCATTGGTGACCTCCTTCCCAGAAGAATCACAGGTACCTGAGATGTAGTAAATGCAAAAATCAGCTCTATTATCCTCAACCAAATTGCCACCTCCTCGCTGCTATCCTGTTTACCGGCATCTCAGTGTATCATAGCCCAGGTCATTTAACCCAGGACCCAGGTGTCGTCTACAACTCCTCCCACTCTCTTTCCAACTGCATCCAAATGCTCATAAATGACTGACTTCTGCTTCCCTCATGTCCCCCAAATCCATCCCTTTCTCTACATTTTTAGGTCCTACCTAAATTCAGACACTCATAATTTCACATAACTTTCCCAGTGAGTTCTTTGCATCAGATCTCTTCCTTCCTATTGCCTATTGCTCACATATTTCTAAAATATGTATCCTATTACTTTCTTGTGTGAGTCTTCAGTGGCTTCCCCAAACATACAGGATTATGTTTAAATGCCACAGCATGTCACCGCTTCATTATTTGGGTCCTGTCTGGCTTTCCATTTTTACCACCTATCCCCTTTTGAGCTCCAGCCATCAGGAACTATAAACTAATTCGTTTCCTCAGTGTGTCAGGCTTCTCCACATGGATGAGAAGTTCCACCTGCTTTTTCCTTTTTCAGCCATGCCATTCCTTCTTTGCTTTCTATGCCTGTTTGCTGAAGTCTGTTTATCCTTTAAGACATTCCATATGCTGCTTCCTTTTTTTTTAAACTTGCTGGGCACATAAACAGTGAGGCAGATGGTCATTGTCTAATTGGGGATATACCTCCAACAAATAATCAGAATCACTTTTTTTTCCTAATTGTAAGTACCGTGAAAGAAAGTATCTTAGGAAATGATGGAAGTGAGAAAGCTTCTTTGGAGAAGTGTCCTTTAAGCCAAGCTGTAATGGAGGTACAGGAGTTTTCCAGGCAGAGAGTGAGTTAAATACCCTCTAGACAAATGCAATAATCTATGTGAAGACCCCGAGGAAGGAAGAACTTTCCCTCTCCCAACTCACATGGCATCTTGAACATATGTTTGTAGGTAAAATTATCATGTTGCTGCACTAATTTTCTGGCTTGTGAATCCTTTAAGGGCAGAATCTGGGCAAACTCTGGTCTGATTTATTAGCTTTCCATCTGACTAAATGTAGATTAAAGGAGAAGAAACTGGGATTTCATAAGATTAAAGCAATGGAGATAATTTAGGTTGTTAGTCCTCAAGGACTTTACCAAGTTTTCTCTGTCTAAAGAAAACGTAATTATTTAGATTGGGCGTTGACATTAATGACCATGATTATAATTGTAGCGTACATTTACGCAGAACCTTGGACTTGAGGAAATGGAAATAAAAAGTGCTATGTGATGTGAAGCACCCCTTACTCAGAGGGAAGGTAAAGGAGAGAGAGACGCTGCCTCACAAAGTCTCCAAGGTCATCTTTTCTCCCCGTCTTGCTAAAACAGGAAAATGATGGACATGACAGATGGCTGTTGGAGCTGTGATTTTCTCTTGCTCTGTTGGAAGCAGAGTAAAAAGACCAGGCTGATGGCACTGATGGATATTCCCTGTGGCAGGAGTGGAACGTATCATCACGATCACCTCCGTGATCAGGATGTGTTCTGGTCCTGGAACAGGATCCTTAGCTTCTACGGGGGGAGGAGCTTTGCGTTCTCTCGATGCCCGTATTGTTATGGGGGTCCGTTTCAGCTGTCTCAGGGGGTCCCCTGGCTCCCCCGTGGATGGAGGCGAGAAGGAGGCAGCCATGTGCACTGGATGCTCAGACATTCCCCTGCCTGGAGGGAGAGAGTCTGGGATAGAGGATGACTCTCCAGCCCAAAGTCCAGGAAGCCTGCCTGAATGATGGATAAGCCCTGCACTGCCCTGGTCATGTCTTCTGGATATTTGGGTTGGCAGCTCTTGCCCTGTTGGGCTCAAAGTCACTTCCATCTAACTGGGGGCAGGGGGTTACCTGCTCCATGCCCTCCAAATGGCCCAGGCTCCTATTTTCCCATCACCATCCCTCAGAATCCCAGGGTTCACAACCTACATGGTCACAGAGGTTCAAGTCAGCGAGCCCTCGGCTACCCTGATCTTACAGCCAAGGCGAGAGCAAGTACTTGCAGGGCTGATGATACATTTGTCATCTGAGGGGTTCCGAGCAGTTCAAAAATAACTCATACAATATGTTGCAGGAAATGTAAATCACTTTGCTGGAAGTTGGACCATATTGCACACTTTTCAGTGAGTCTCCTCCTGTGTGATGGGAGAAGGGCATCATGAGAGCAACATTTCTTTTCCTTTTCCACTGTTTTCCACGCCAGGTTACTTTCTCTCACCATGTCATATATTTGACAGTGAGCAGTTCACTAAAAATAGAACTACAGCTTCGTTTTAATTACGGCCATTTCAATTGCTCATCAACATAACAATAAAAATCAGAAGGGTTACCACCACGCGGCCCAATTGTCATCTTTTTTCGTAGCTTTCTGTGCATGTCGCCTGTACTACCAGCTAATTATGAAGACTAACTCTTGTGGATGGGATGCGTGTACCTATTTTTAATGCTCTGTTCAGCGCCGAAGGGGGATGCCAGGTTGAAAACATAAGAATCTTAATCTTAGTTTGATGTATGTTATCCCACTTGCTCTTTTATCCCTATCCAACTGCTGAGTATTTAGTTTGCTGCTGCATTTCCCCTTTTCCTTAATTTTCTTTAGCCTTTTTGTTATGGTGGAAAAGAGATGGGGGATAGCAAAAAAAAGCAAGCAATTAAAATATTCCTGAGTCCCAGCCAAGACTGTTTAGAACGTAGTAAAGTCTTGGCGCTCCCGTAGTGGATCGTGGCGCAGTGGAAAGAAATCCGACTAGGAACCACGAGGTTGCAGGTGTTTTTTTTTTTTTTTTTTTTGGTCTTTTTGCCTTTTTTTGAGCCACTCCCGCAGCATATGGAGGTTCCCACCTATGGGTAGAGTCAGAGCTGTAGCCGCCAGCCTACACCACAGCCACAGCAACACGGGATCTGAGCCGCATCTGCCACCTACACCACAGCTCACGGCAACACCGGATCCTTAACCCGCTGAGCAAGGCCAGGGATCCAACCCGCAACCTCATGGTTCCTAGTCGGATTCGTTAACCACTGAGCCACGATGGGAACTCCGAGGTTGCAGGTTGGATCCCTGGCCTCTCTCAGTGGGTTAAGGATCCGGCGTTGCTGTGAGCTGTGGTGTAGGTTGCAGACGTGGCTTGGATCTGGTGTTGCTGTGGCTCTGGCGGAGGCCGGCATCAACAGCTGCAATTCGACCCCAAGCCTGGGAACCTCTACGCTGCTGGTGCAGCCCTCAAAAGACAAAAGGCAAAAAAAAAAAGTAGTAAAGTCCCTAGGGAAGATCTTCCATCTCCACACATGTTATTTAGTATTGCTCAGAAAGTGGGTTATTGATCTCTGCATGGAGTCGGGGACAGGGAGGGGACAGGCAGTACATTCCAGGACCTTCTTGCAGTCTAAAGAGTTGCTCTAAGCAGGGAAAGACTCATGATCAATTGCAGTGACCACCCCCTCTGTTAATCCGTTTGTGGTGTCATGACATCGGGCCAAAAGGCAAGTATTAGTTTTATATCACCTTGCTTATGAATATCATCATGAGTAAGTGCCTGAGTCTTCCTTCATGATCAACAGATCATGTTTAGACGCACGTAACTTTTTTTTTTTCTTCTTATTTTAGGGCCACGCCCATAGCACATGGAGGTTCCCAGGCGTAGGAGTCCAATTGGAGCTGTAGCTGCTGGCCTACGCCACAGCCACAGCAACTTGGGATCCATGTCTGGGAGCCGTTTCTTTGACCTACACCACAGCTCATGGCAACACTAGATCCTTAACCCACTGATCGAGGCCAGGGGTTGAACCTGTGTCCTCATGGATGCTAGTCAGATTCGTTTCTGCTGAGCCACGACAGGAACTCCTGGATGCACTTAACTTTTAAAATATATCTTCAAAAATCTGATGTCTAAACCATGCTGTGCAATTATTCCCAATGAACAGAACTTGAAACTTCCAGAATAGAAAGCAGTATTTACTCCCACTAGTTTTTTTTCAATGTTAGGAAATTGTTTCAATATCAAGATGTAATTTGGGCTCAGAGAAGCTTATCTTAGGAGGTCAAAACTTATCTTAGGAGGTCCAGGTGTGGGATACATTTTGGTTAAATTCAATATGAGTTGTGTCAATATGAAATTTTATCAAATAATCAACTGGTCAATCTGTTTGAGTGATCAAAAGTAAATCCAGGTTGTAAGGGGCCTGAGGCTTTTACGTAAATTTAGGGAGATTTCCTTAAGAAAAAGAATACAAAGTTACAAATGCAACTTTAAATTAGGTATGCAAATAAATATTTATTTAGAATGAGAAATCACAAGTTTATATTATTTAATTAAATTAATCGATTAATTTTTTTTGGCTGCACCTGCAACTGCCAGAAGTTCCTGGGCGAGGGATAGAATCTGAGCCATATCTGTACCCTGTGCCACACCTGCAACATTGCTGAATCCATAACCCCCTGTACCACAGCAGGAACTCCAAGTTACACATTTTAAAATGCATCACAAAAATCCCAAATTATCACAAATTCCTGAAAAATAACATTATTTTCTTAAATACCTTTCTGATGCACCTATATAATCGCTGCATTTTTTATTGCATTCTCTTTGCCCCTTCACAAGACAATAAGTTTATATACATTATTTTCTGTAGAAAGATAATAGCTTTTCCTTTATCATGATTGACACAAAATGGATTTGTATTATTGGTAGTTTAGAAACATGTACTTCAGTTTAAACCCGTATTGATGATGGCATGCAAATGTTTAGGATTTTTGTCAAATTAGGCAAAACCTCTTTAAAATTTGATTTTTATATAAATTTTTTTTATTTATTTACTTATTGTCTTTTTGTTCTTTTGGCATGTGGAGGTTCCCAGGCTAGGGGTCCAATCAGAGCTGTAGCCGCTGGCCTACACCACAGCCACAGCCACAACCATGCCAGATCCAAGCCGCGTCTGCGACCTACATACATCACAGCTCACGGCAATGCCAGATCCTTAACCCACTGATTCCTAGTCGGAGCTGTTTCCACTGTGAAAGACGGGAATTCCAATTTTATGGTTTTAGATATTTGAAGTTTTCTTAGTAAGTTTCTAATCTGGAATGGTATTTGATCTGATGACATTCATTAAACAATGCAGATTGTGTTTTTCTGCTCTACAGTATTCATCTGCATTTTGCCTTTTATTTCTGATTGAAGCCTGTCCTGATATAATTCTTTCCATCATGTTGATCTGCAAGTTATAGTTTCCCTCAGGATATACTAAGAATTTTGGTGATATTGCAGCCTTGGCCAGTATTCTCTTCTTGTGAACTGGAGACTGGCACTTGCCATCTGCCTCGACACACATTGAATCATGAGCAGCTACAGCTGCTGACCCACAGCAGCCCCTCCAGGGAGCTCAGGGTGGAGCTCAGGAGTGAGGCCCTCTGTGCTCGGGGAAAACTGGCAGAACAGAACAGATCTTCAGATAGTTAGACACTTTTAGGAGAAGACTGTATGAGCCCCGTTCTTGCATTTTCTCATATCTAGAAAAGCGCTAAATCCTTCATGGGGACGTCTGCTCCTCATGACTAGCAGTGACCTCGAGGACACTAGCAGCGAACTTCTGTAAACATACGCGCTTGGTTGCACGGACCCCCCCCCCCCCACCACCACCAAAGACACACATATACCGACATCCCCCTCTGTCTTCGGAGCGGTCTTTCAGAGCTCTCTGAAATGCTGCCTCCTGGGCAATAGGCCTCATTTTGCCCCAAATAAAACTTAACCCTCAACTCTTAAGTTGTGTCTACTTTTTAAGTCAACACTCTTTTAGTTTACATTTGGCTTCTTTTTTAAAATCACGTTTGAATTTTTGTAGTATCTATGATTCTGAAAAAATATAACATGAATCTAAAATTAGAGTACAAACAAGAGTAGTTGAATGCATTTTAATTTTATTTTTCATTTTTTTCGGTGACATGTATTTTAGTTTTTTTATGATTCACATTTTTTTATTTCCCCAATACATTATTTTTTTTTTTACTGTACAGCATGGTGACCCAGGTACACATACATGTATACATTCTTTTTTCTCACATTATCATGCTCCATCATAAGTGACTAGACATAGTTCCCAGTGCTACACAGCAGGATATCATTGCTAATCCATTCCAAAGGCAATAGTCTGCATATATTAACCCTAAGTTCCCAGTCCATCCCACTCCCTCTCTCTCCTCCTTAGCAACCAGAAGTCTATTCTCCAAGTCCATAAGTTTTTTTTTCCTGTGGAATGGTTCATTTGTGCTGTATATTAGGTTCCAGATATAAGTGATACTATATGGTATTTGTCTTTCTCTTTCTGACTTACTTCACTTAGTATGAAAGTCTCTAGTTCCATCCATGTTGCTGCAAATGGCATTATTTTGTTGTTTTTATGGCTGAGCAGTATTCCATTGTGTATATATATACCACATCTTCCTAATCCATTCATCTGTTGATGGACATTTGGGTTGTTTCCATGTCTTGGCTATTGTGAATAGTGCTGCAATGAACATGCGGGTGCATATGTCTTTTTTAAGGAAAGTTTTGTCTGGATATATGCCCAAGCGTGGGATTGCTGGATCATACGGGAGTTCTATGTACAGTTTTCTAAGGTACCTCCATACTGTTTTCCATAGCGGTTGTACCAGCTTACATTCCCACCAACAGTGCAGGAGGCTTCCCTTTTCTCCACACCCCCTCCAGCATTTGTTATTTGTGGACTTATTAATGATGGTCGTTCTGACTGGTGTGACATGGTACCTCGTACTTTTGATTTGAATTTCTCTAATAACCAGTGATGTTAATGCATTGTAAATTGCTGCTCTAGGAGTTTCCATCATGGCTCAGCAGTTAACAAACCCGACTAGCATCCATGGGGGTGTGGGTTCAGTCCCTGGTCTTGCTCAATGGGTAGGGGATCTGGTGTTGCCATGAGCTGTGGTGTAGGTCGCGGATGTGGCTCAGATCCCGAGTTGCTGTGGCTGTGGTGTAGACCTCCAATTGGACCCCTAGCCTGAGAACCTCCATATGCCATGGGTGCAGCCCGAAAAATACTAAAAACAAACAAACAAAAATTGCTGCTCTATTGTACCAAGTTAAAAGTGTTGTATTAAATGAATTTTATATCACATGCTGGGACTTATTAGTGAATATTTGCACTCATTCTTCATTCTATTCCACTGTGTTATTGACAATATTTGTACTGTCAGAGTACAAATATTGTCAGAGTGTATCAGGACAATATGTGAGAGAGAGTTTAAGATATACTCCAATATCTTGGGATGCAAAAAACATGTAACAGCTGTAGGTTTGTGTCCTACAAACACAAACATTCTGGCAAATTGCATTAAACAAAGATTCTCATCAAAAAAGGGAAAATATATGGTGCATTTATATTCATGCGTGCTGCATAACCACAGCACTGTTTTTGACGGAGAAGACTTTAATTTTGATCATGCATTAATAAGAATGGAATCTTTTGTGTAAAATATCACACAAATTAGCTTTTCAAACCTGTATTTCAAACCTTGTTTCCTGTTTACAACTCAACAGTTCCAGTGCTAGGTAAACCATAAGACATGCTAACATCACGGCTTAACTTATGGTCAAGTGTTCCAGATCCCGGTGCTGGGTAGGGTGGTAGAGTGGACTGTAGGAGTATTTTTGGAAGTCATCTCTACACTGGGAGGGCTGGTCACAATTTAACAGAAATGACGGGAAGTGATATAAACGAGTCCTATCAACACAGCTTAGTGTGTCCCTAACTCAACTTCTCCTTAGCCCAAACCCCAAATGATTCCCCATTACACCAACATCACCCCACAGGGGAAAATGTAACAGATGGGGAATCAGAGTGGAAAGAGAAGGTCATCTAAGCCATTGCAATTTAAATGTCTCTCATTTGCAAATTTTGTGAAAATATGTGATGATTCATGGCTTTGTCTTCTCACTAGACTTGTAAGGTGCAACCCCCCTTAAGCCTCACAGGAAACCTCATTCTGGGGGAGAGCTGTGTCTGTCTCTGTCTCTATCTCTCTGTTTCCTTTTTCCTTTTAAGTTTATTCACAGCCAGAGTGTGATTTCATCCTTCCAATACAAAAGGCAACACTGGCATGTTTTAGGAAAGGAGGGCCATGCAACAATGGAACAATGGCCTATATATGGCACAGACTTGATCCTTCCCGTGTTTTCAAGGGGCGGCAACTTCCCATTTGCTCGGTTACTTTGAATTGTGCTCATCAGTTCTTCCTAGTATTTTCTGTAGGAAGGAAGGCCCAGTACTTCTCCCACCACAGAGAAGCAGTGAAGCGCAGTCAGGCTAAATAGATTTTCTAAGTTTATATGGTTACAATGTTTGGGAAATGCTGTGTTAAATAGTTTTATTTAATGTGGGACTTCCCAGAGCCTTTGAGGTGTAAATGTGAATTTCAAGGGTGTTTCAAGAAAGGTGAGGGTATGCAACATTCCTTACATTTATCTCATCAAGAACTTTTTTTTTTTTTTTAATCTGTAAGGTCTCTTGTTGCGGAGAAACACAATGCTTATATTTCCATTTTTTCTGTTAGTCACCCCCAAAGTGAGGAGTTAACACTGGTATTCCAGTCTGAAACACCTGAGAGTACATATAAAATAAGCATGTATTGTTCCAGCATAGTTTTCAGTATAAACCTGTTCCTAATAAAACTGTAAGTATTCGTGAATCTGTGATTACTAACATTCACCTAGATTTTTAAGTATATATAATTCAGAGCAAGGTTTAAGTAAATTCAAGCATTCAGTATGCCAAGTGATCATCTTTTTAATTTAGCTCAGTTGTGGATTATAAACCCTGGCAGAAAGATATTTGTCCTTGCTATGCTCAGGATGCCCCAGAAGGGCCTGAAGCCAGGTGTAAAGGTGGGTTTAAAAGGGAAGTTCCCGTTGTGGCTCAGTGGGTTAAGAACCTGACTAGTATCCATGAGGATGCAGGTTTGATCCCTGGCCTTGCTTAGTGGGTTAAGGATCCGGCGTTGCCACAAGCCGTGGTGTAGGTCATAGATGTGGCTTGGATCCTGTGTGCCAGCAGCTGCAGCTCTAAGCTGACTCCTAGCCTGGGAACTTCCATATGCTGCAGGTGTGGCTGTAGAGGGAAAAAAAAAAAGAGAGAGAGACAAGGAAGCTGAGTTAAGAGTCAAAGAACATGTGTGTGTGAATGAAAGGGAGGAATGTACAGAAGTATGATGAATGTGAGGTGACACCCACTTCTGAAGCGTCCAGTTCAGAATGAGGCCACTGTGTGGCTGCCCAGTGACCAGAGAGCCCTTAATTGGAGGCAGTGTCTATTCTGCGGTGCTGTCTCCTCCTAAAATGCAATCCACTCTCTACGGCCACTGCCATTAATCAAGTGCAGCCCTGCTTTGTACTAAAACTGCCTTAAGGTTTATTTTATTTCAGTGTGTGCTCCTCACTGCTACCGAAAATAAGTCTCCAAATGCAAATATAATTATTCTATGGATATCTGCATAAGCTCTTTGGGGAAAAGCCAGAATGATGGCAAAGTGGGGACAGAAAAAGGAGAGGCGATAAGAGTTGACCAAAGCTCTGATCATCAGGATGTTTAGTTTGGGCCAGGTGATAGGCAAAGACAGAGGGAAGCAGTGTCGCAGTACTGCAGCTTATTGCTTGCATATGTCCCGGAATCCTGCTGAACTCTCATTTGGATTCCTCAGCAAGTCAAGATTGAAGGCGAACTGCTGCGGAGGAGTTGAGCCATTTTCCTTCCCATGTTCATCTGAGCCTCATCAGCGGCAGACAGCCACACTACCAAGTGCGTGTACGTTCACTTGTCTGTGATCAATCTAATACCATTCATTTCTTCTTTCAATTTTCGAATATCATTTCTTTCCATCAAGGGTCTCTCTTTGGGGAGTTCTCGCTGTGGCGAATCCAGCTAGTATCCATGAGGATGCAGATTTGATTCCTGGCCTCGCTCAATGGGTTAAGGATCCAGCGTTGCTGTGAGCTGTGGTGTAGCTCAGATGCCACATGGCTGTGGCTGTGGCGTAGGCCAGCAGCTGTAGCTCCTATTCCACCCCTCGCCTGGGAACGTCCATGTGCCACAGGTGCAGTCCTAAAAAACAAAAACAAATTTAAAAAGCCTGTCTTGGAGTTCCTGTCATGGCTCAGTGTTTAACGAATCCGACTAGGAACCATGAGGTTGCAGGTTTGATCCCTGGCCTCGCTCAGTGGGTTAAGGATCCAGCGTTGCCATGAGCTGTGGTGTAGGTTGCAGACGGGGCTTGGATCCTGCGTTGCTGTGGCTCTGGTGTAGGCTGGTGGCTACAGCTCTGATTTGACCCCTAGCCTGGGAACCTCCTTATGCCACAGAAGCGGCCCAAGAAATAAAAAATAAAAATAAATAAGTAAATGAAAAGCCTGTCTTCACTTGGTATAGCTAGTGATTGACACAAGGTTTCTGAACCTTTTCCTGAAAACCAAAGCCTACTTCTGTGGAATGGGGTGGGGAGAGAGAATTGGTGAAGAAAGAAGGAAAACAAGTACTAGAAATACCTATGCTATATACTCTGGTGAAAACGTATAACAGGGGAGTTTCTAGCTAGGATTAAGAACAAGGAGAGGAAGGAATGGAAGCCACCCTGCCCCCCCCCCAAAGAATAACACTAAGAACCCATCTTTAGAGTCACAGTTAAGCGTTCAAGCCTTGCTCTGTCAATCTCAGTCTCTCTTGTTAGCATGTAAAATGTAAAATGCGATTAATAGTGGTATAGAGCTCATAGGGCTGTTGCAAGAATGGAATATTTCCTGTTTAATCGATAATAGTTCATTTTATTTCTTGTTATTGATGATTGCCTGATGAACAGCAGTTAGGTTTGGAGTTGGAAAAGTTAGAGGTTAGGAAAAAATGAAGATTATTCCTTCATCTTTTCCCATATTGACTGATCTGTGACAAATTAATTGTTACCACTTTTTTTGGTAGCACCTGTTTAGATTCCAGAGCAGATACTTCAAAACAGAAGACACCCTTGAGAAATATAAAATCCAGAAGCTTAGAAATTCAGCTATATTAAATCCTGTTTTGAAGTAACCTCATATGTCATTTAAATATTAATTAAATCATCCATCAACAAATTAAAATTTCGGGACATTATATTTGGAAGAAAACTCAGGTCATTTCCTCACACCTTTTCATTTCATAGATGCCCAAGCTGAGTTGTATTATTCATTCATTTGCTCATTCATTTAACAATGTTTATTGAGTGCCTCCTATTGGTGCTATTACCTGACAGGTATAACAGCACCTCAGGCAGAGCAGTGAACAGAAAAGACACAATCTCTGCCCTTTTAGAGCTTCTATTCTAAAGGAGGGAAACAGACAATAAACTGATAAGTTTAATATCAGGTTATGACATGTGACATGTCAAAAACAAAGCCGGGTTAGCATAAAGAGGGAGGGGGGCGTGCATGCATTATCGTGTGTGGGTGTGTGTGTGTGTGTGTGTGTGTGTGTGTGTGTGTGTACATGCTCTTTCAGGGAAGCCCTCTCTGAGTAGGGGGACATTCAAATAGAGTTGTGAAGGATTCTAGTGCCTGATTTGCTTGTGTCAGAGCAAAGTAGCCCTTCAAGGATGACCCCTGCCGGATCAGTCTGCTCATCATCTCAATCACAGGCTGGATTTGGAAGGGTGTTTGAGGTTGAGGTGAGGAAACAGCTTTCTGCACTAAAGGAAAGGTCACACCATGCATCTTTCTGCATCTGGCTCCTGATAATTTCCTCTAGGCGATGTGAACTATTTGTGGATAATGAAGGATTAGGGCAATAAATAGGAAGAATAAGATGAAATGCTTCTTTGCATATTCTCTTCTTCCAGTTTTTTGACACATATGAGTGTGAGTTAATGTGAGGTTGAGACTGCTTTATCTTCTGCAGAAATATCACGTTCATGAACTTTAAAGAAAAGTTAAAAGAGAAGAGGGCTTAGGGTCTAGAGTGTATTCTCATGCAGGCAGCAGCATCGCAATTTAAAAGTCCCTGACAGCAGAGCCAGTGCAGAGAGGGCATTTGTTGGAATGAAGTGACAGAGATCTCCAACCCGCAGTCTTTGCTCTCTCATTGTGGGATTTAACTGTCAACAACAGGAGAATTTTATTTATATTTTTTAATTTATTATTATTATTATTATTGTCTTTTTGTCTTTTTAGGGCTGCACCTGTGGCATATTGAGGGTCCCAGGCTAGGGGTCTAATTGGAGCTACAGCTGCCAGCCTACACCGTAGCCATAGCAAGGCCAGATCCGAGCTGCGTCTGCAATACACCACAGCTCATGGCAATGCTGGATCCTTAACCCACTGAGTGAGGCCAGGGATTGAACCTGCAACCTCATCGTTCCTAGTTGGATTCGCTTCTGCTGCACCAAGAAGGGAAATCCCTATTTATTTATTTTAAAATGATTTTTATTTTTTCCATTATAGTTGGTTTACAGTTTTCTGTCAATTTCTACTGTACAGCAAAGTAACCCAGCCACACACACACACTCTTTTTCTCACATTATCTTCCATCATGCTCCATCATACATGATAGACATAATTCCCTGTGCTATACAGCAAGATCTCATTGCTTATCCACTCCAAATGCAATAGTTGGCATCTATTAAACCCAGACTCCCAGTCCCTCTCACTCCCTTCCCTCTGCCCTTTGGCAACCAAAAGTCTGTTCTTCAAGTCCATGAGTTTCTTTTCTGTGGAAGGGTTCATTTGTGCTATATATTAGATTCCAGATATAAGTGAGATCATACGGTATTTGTCTTTTTCTTTCTCTTTCTCTTTCTGACTTACTTCACTTAGAAAGAAGTAAGCCTTTCTGACATACTTCACTTAGTCTCTAGCTCCATCCATGTTGCTGCAAATGGCATTATTTTGTTCTTTTTATGGCTGAGTAATATTCCACTGTGTATATCTATCACATATTCTTAATCTATTTATCTGTCAATGGACATTTAGGTTGTTTCCATGTCTTGCCTATTGTGAGTAGTGCTGAGATGAACATATGGGTGCATGTATCTTTCTCATGGAAAGTTAACAACAGGGGAATATTAAAGACAAGCTGAAAAGGAGAAAATTTCACTTCTTCCCCCACCATCACAGTCATACATGTGGATGATGTACTGAGAGTTACCAGTGCTCCATCAGCACACCAACCAAAACCCAACCAGACCCCCAAATCTGATAGACTGGATACTCTCCAGGCTGGACTTTCATCCTCTGGATGTTGCTGTCTCCCCCCTACCTTCCTTTGGACCATCCGCTGCACTGACCTCAGTAAAGGTTAGGCCCTGGAACATTCTTCAGACCTTTGATTTCTTCTCACCATACTTAGCAATGGAGTTCTCCAGCATGGATCAGAAGTGTGGAGAATTGTAGAAATCCCGAATATGGCCTAGGAGGAAGGAGAAATAGTGGGAGACAAAAGGAAATCCACAGCAGTGGATAGTGCTGTCCATTACCGTATTTACTGTATCTGTGCCAGCCATTGATTTTTACGTGATATCTTCATTTAACGTAACACTGAAAACAGTGCTTCCCAATGAAACCATGACACCATGCTTCTTATCTCTTAAAATTTTTATCTTACCTTATCAAAGAGACTATCTTAGAGTTTTATCATTTCCCATCTTTGAACATGTATAATAAGGAAAATACAAGTGCAATAAATTGTCATTGCAAGAAGATGTAGAATTACAATCACTCCTCCGACAAAGAGATTTACTTAACTGCTTTTAGGTTTCTACCCTGTTGTTCAGTATCCGTGACTTTCCACATGTACAATCACTTTTTATTTTTTTCATTAAAAAGCAGATTTGCTTTATAACAGAATTTATACCAATTGAAAAAGTGTATGAACGACGTACATGTCAATACATATTACTGATCTTATGTTTCAAACTCAGAATTAATAGCTGTAACTTCTGAATAGGAATTATATAAGATAGGACCATTTTTCTTTCCATAAATTTTATTTTTTATTAGAGTATAGTTGATTTACACTATTGTGCCAATTTAGGCTGTACAGCAAAGTGACCCAGTCATATATATACACACCCTTTTTCTCCTATTGTCTTCCATCATGTCCTATCCCAAAAGAGTGAATATAATTTCCCTGTCGTGTACAGTAGGATCGCTTTTTATTTAATGTCAAATGATTGTACACAGTTTACTTTTTTTTTTTTTGTCTTTTTAGGACTAGACCCTTGGCATGTGGAGGTTCCCAGGCTAGGTGTTGAATCGAAACTGTAGCTACTGGCCTACAGCCACAGCAACCCCAGATCCGAGCTGTGTCTGCAACCTATGCCAGAGCTTACAGCAATGCCGTATCCTTAACCCACTGAGTGAGGCCAGGGATCAAACCCATGTCTTCATGGATTCTAGTCATTTTCTGCTGAGCCATGACAGGAACTCCTAAGGGTTTTTTTTCACATTTTTTTTGTCTTCAAATGATCGTACACATTTTAAAAGACTGCAATGAAACATCATTTGTGTTACCAACAATGCAAATAACTCAACTGAAATGACAGTCTTATGAAGATCTATGACCAAGTTCGTACACGGTCAGGTGGTTGTAACTTCATCACGACTATCATCTAGGTGACAGCAATTTTAAGATGCCTTCAGTTAGAAAATGCAACTCGATTTCAGGTATATTGAATATGTTGGAGAGGGTCTCCTATTTTTGAAGAAATGTAGTAATTTCCAAAATAGAAAGTGACCACGTCCTGTAATACTTTCTCATCCCATGGAGAAAAGGGAAGGAAATGTTGGCCACAGCATGCTTGAATAGATCCCTAATTCTAAACAAACTCTGGCACATGGGAGCTGCTGAGTATGAGCCTCTAGGGAACGAATGGATGATGACGGCTGATTTTTCTCCCCTGGAGGAGAAGGCAGGTTCATGACATTGCTGCTGTTTGTTTATAATAACAACATAATTAATTTTGACAAAAGAAATATCACCAATGACCTAATGTCCTACTATAATTACTTTTTTTTATATTCCATCCTAATGTTCAACAACATACATTTTTAGTTTTTATAATTGTAATCATAATAATGAAACATTTAATGTTTTCACTGACTATTAAATCAAGTCAGTATAATTATAATTTTATGGCTGTGTAATATTCCATCGATTTATACACAGTAATTTGTTTAAACATGCCTTATTATTATACATTTATATTGCTTCTGATGCTTTACTGTTTTTGATGGAGCTGCAAATAACATTATTGTGCACTTAGTTTTTTCTTCTGTTGAATTATTTCCTTAGGAAAAATTCTCAGGAGTGGAATTTTTGGGTCTAAGGGAATGATACATTTCTATAGCCCTTGGTATGAATTGCCATAAGAAAGGTCCCAATAAAATTTTGGTGGCAATTTCTCCTTGAAGATTCTGTAGGACAGGGGATTGTTTTAGCTACTTTATAAGACTTGCCTTCTCCATTTTCTGGGATGTGTATGTCATTAGGGGCTTGGCTTAAGAAGAGGAGGAAAAACAGATGAAATACATGGCTCTGGCTTAGTTACTAAATGCTCCCCATGTTTCTCACGACCAGGAAGCTGTTGTTCAGTTTTTCCTCTACTTTTCTAGCTTTCTCAGTGCTGCGCAACTGTACAGATAGCTCTAATGGGCTCTGAATTAGGTTACATCAGGCATTGTTTGGTAGGACATGGAGCAAGATTCCTTTTGAATCCTTCAGGATTGGATAGGGAAAGGTAAACTTTGTTTAGGAAGGGTGGACTGGTTATAAAGTAATTTGCATAGTTACATCATAGAATTAGCCTAATTCAGAGGCTCAAAATGCTGACATTTATTGTATTTTATTTTGTTTATAGTCTGGTGCTAACTTCAGTAGCACGAGGCTATAAAAACATCATCTAGGTTAAGGCTAGAGATGCACAGCAGGATCTTAAGCACACAGAGATGTATCTCACTGGAATGTGTGCCATTTGGGGATTTTTTTCACACTCTTGCGATCATATCTGGGCTTCTGCCACATCCTCCTCATTGCATTGAGAAAGTCAGTAACGAAAGTGACAGAGTTGAGTTTGGTTTCGTATGATCCTGAAGGCAAGAAAGCAGGCGTCGCAACTCACCCAGTTCTAACATGGGCTGTGTTCTTCATGTGGAGGGCAGTACTGTGCACCTATCTGTTGACCTACCCTAGGTCGAGTTCATGCTTTTAAGTCTTTGTTTTTCAAGAAATAGTTCCATTTTATCCATGTTATCTCTCTACTCCCAGTAGAGAAGACATGGGGCTTCTTCTTGGTCATCTGCGGTTACAGGAAAAGCAACACAAAGCTCTCTTTAAAGGATGTCATCTTGGCCACTAGGACTCAGAAAGTTGTGTTTGCTGACCTTTATAACAGTCTCAAGACACAGGGTTTGTGTTATAGCACTAGATAGGTCACATCCGCTACATCTTGCGTTTGGGGTTTTGTATAGCATTTATTATAGAAACTGGGAAAGTATCCGGTATGTAGTCTTTTGTCTGGCACTGTGTATTGTGTGCTCAGTTGACATATAGTTGTGTTATATTGATCAGGCCTTGTTCAGGTGCAGGTGACAGAAACTCAGCGCAAACAACTTAAAGAGAAGAATGTTTTGGTACAGGTTACAGGGAAGTCTGGATGTTTTGGGGCACACCTGGACCCAGGGGGTTGAATGATATCTTCACGTTTCTCTTTTAATCTCTGCTTCATGGTTCTGCTCTTTGTGTGTGTGGCTTCTTTTTCATACCAGTTCTAGCCACATGTTAGGAAAGCTGGACAGGGGTGATCTAAAGTGTATGTTCTTTGCTTATAGACTCCCCTCCACCAGAAGAGAGAGCCTGTTTCTCACTGCAGTCTCAGAATGTACTTAGTTGGCCACTTTGCTGTCATATGTCCATCACTGAACAAAGTAGTTAGGAAAATAGTGTCCTCTGGTTGGTGAACCTAAGTGATTCTTAGTATCACTCCTTTGGCGGGTGGGTTGCATGTCAAGGCTGACAGTGTCCCACAGAGAGCATGTGCAGTGGAAGAGGGGTGCTGCAATAGGAAAAGTAGGGTACACTTAATACAAGAGGAGGAAGAGGTTCTGAGCAAACCCAACAAGTGGTCATTACGGGGTGGCTCTAAATGCCAATAAAATTCACTAAAGTGATGAGATGGACTTCCTCAGTATTTTCTTTTCTTTTAGATATTCTTTCCATCCCCTTCTGTGGAATCTGACGTTTTGAGTCACGTATTTAGAAGACTGCACGCCTTAAGTGTGTACTCTCTCTGGTGCATAAAAAGATAAGCTGCGATCAAAGGAAATAAAACCCATCATCTCTTTCTAGTGTTCAGAACGATTTATTTGTTTTTTTCTGAAAGCCTTGGTTAGTGGGCTTTGATGTCTTGGGCCTCGAATCCACACCAAACTTCATTCTACAACTTTGAGTGGGTATTCTGTGGTCTCCACACCTGAAATAATAATAATTTTCTTGTCTCAACCTCTGCTCTCTGTACCAGGATAATTAACAGAGATCTCTATCAAGTACTCCAACTTCAATGATTATTTTTCTTGAGAGACTGAGTTGCTATGTGAATCTTTATTTGCAATTATGCTCAAATGGGGACGCATTAGACCAAGTGACTCCTCGCTGCATTTTCCCTAAGGCCTCGTAATCTCGTAGCTCGCCAAGTAGCAAGCTTTCTATTAGAGTGAACTTCCCTGTTCTTTCAATAGTGTGCTTTATGTTTCCTCAATAAGTGTGGTTTATACAACTTGGTAGCCACTTGGAAGCAACTGTAAGACTGTTTATTCTAGCAACAGACTGACAACACGTAGAAAGATGCACATTCTCAGAAGTTACCGACTCCCAAATATACAGCTTACAGAGTCTCTTCAGACTTACTCTAGTTTTCCTGTGGTCATGTTGAAGATTTAGACTAAAGCATGATTAGTCTATAACCCAGGGAAAGAAAAAAATTGGTGTGTCTTGGGAATAAATGTTTGATCCGTGGATATACAGAAACACTCCCGTGTTTTGAAAGTGTTGTTTGAAGTTGAGTGTTTCCATTCAGTTCATTCCTCTCTGCCTTCTCTCTCTCTCTCCCCCTTCCTCCCTCCCATCTTCTCTTCCTTTCTTTCTCTGGAATAATAAACAGCTCACACGCTGAGCTGACTTAAATGGGTTCGAAACGAGAATTGGTGTCTGAAACAATAGTGTTACATCCCATTGCCTAAGATAAACAATACTTCATATCAAAGAGTAGGACATGTTCCCTCACTTCATGGAGCTGTGGATATTTATTTTTACACTGAATTTTATTGTAAAATTCAGTGTAAAAATAAGCCATGATTAATAATGTAAATTCTGAGAAAAATCTTACATAAAGTGCTGGCCATGAAAAGAGAGATAATTTATCAGTTTTCCATTTAGATTTTAAGTCCCAAGGAAGTGGTCTAAGGAAGATAGTCCTTAGTCCAGACTAAAGTGGACTAAGGAAGATAGATTTCCTGTGTGTGTGTGTGTGTGTGTGTGTGTGTATTTTTTTAGGGCCACACCTGCGGCATATGAAAATTCCCAGGCCAGGGGTCTAATGGGAGCTGTAGCTGCTGGTCTACACCACAGCCACAGGAACACAAGATCCCAGCCGCATCTGTGACCTACACCACAGCACTGCTGGATCCCTGGCCCACTAATCGAGGCCAGGGATTGAACCCGTGTCCTCATGGATACTAGTTGGGTTCATTACTGCTGAGCCACAACAGGAACTCCCTAGACTCCCTTTTAATTTGGAGAATGTTTCTTTTTCGGAAAGGATAATGCCTCAGCCAGTCTCAGATTTTGTCTGGGCTGAAGTGAAGAAGTGAACAGTGTCAAAGGTGCTCTCTTACCTACCTCTGTGACAACTGCTCTTTTCCAGTGAGTGGCCAGCCCGTTCTGAGTTAATAAGTCCACTTGGTGGAGGGGCCGAGAGCTTGTTCTTGAAGCATCTGAACTTTGCCATCTACCATCTGCGCTTAACTCTTCAGAATCTTGTGGTATACACGTGGTTTTGTTTATCTTCTGGGTTAGCATTCACAGCTCAGTTGTTTGCATGTTGGATAATTCCTAAGACACACAAAATTACTAGCATTGTAAAAGAGATGCATTTTTATATTTTTTACTGAACAATTTCCACTTCCACTACCTAGATTTTGTGGGCTCTCCTGAGAATCTAATTATCAAAAATATAATAAACATAATAAACATAGTTTACTTTCAACTAGCATGGTGCTTGAAGCTGGATTAATATTTGTTGGAAGAATTTTAAAAATTCCAAACAATGAATATAGAATTGAACTATAGGACTATACCCCTTCTGTAAACTTGCCCAAATTGTTAGGTCAAAAATTACATCATGATGGATTGTAAATTAAAGTATTAAAATCAAGAAGTAAAATAATCAAAGTTATGATAACTAGCTTTACTTATCTACTTGATACTAAAACATTATTTATTGAGTTTTTTTAATTTTAATTTTTTTTTGTCTTTTTGTCTTTTTAGGGCCACACCCATGGCATATGGAGGTTCCCAGGCTAGGGATCGAATTGGAGTTGCAGCTGCTGGCCTATGCCAGAGCCACAGCAATGCAGAATCCGAGCTGCACCTGTGACCTATACCACAGCTCACGGCAACGCTGGATCCTTAACCCACTGAGCAAGGCCATGGATCGAACCCGTGTCCTCATGAGTGCTAGTCAGTTCATTAACCCCTGAGCCACAATAGGAACTCCTTATTGAGTTTTTAATATAAAATTGAAAATTTATTCATTCACTGCTAATAGCTATGCCTACCACCTTAATTATGCATGTTGCATATCATTAGCTTTGATGACATACATTTATAAATAGTATTTATAGAATTAAATTTTTTCAGATCTGCAAGGGGTGTTGAATATTCTAGCATATAATTTCATTGCTTTACAGATAATAATGTGTAACCTTAGATAGCTTATATCTTGAGCATTTACCCTTTGCTGGGCACTACAATGATCATATTATATGCATTGCCTAATTTAGCCCTAATTTAGCCCTCACAACAACTCTGAGAAAAAGAAATAGACATGCAGGTTCACATGAATTACTTAAGCTCACAGAACAAAGTCACTTATTAGCAAACCTGAGATCTAAATCAAAATTTTCCAGTGACCATAAACTTGTGTACTCTCCATCATACTACATTGCATAACTTTATTTTGAGCAGATGCAAAATAATTTCTGTATGTGGAGTCTGGGAAATCCCATTCTACCCTTTATTGTCAACCTGGAGCCTAACATAATTAAAATTCTTTTAGTTGAACCAAATAGACATGAAAAAGCATAAGGAATGGCGTTTAAAAAAATAAAGAAAAGAGAGTGGCGCCTACGACTGACATGGAGAGTCAAGGGCTGAGGAGGCCCTTCGTGAATGCTAGGATGAATATGCTGAAGGAGGTCATAGCACACTCCTGTGAGCAAATGGTTTCAGTTTAGTTTAAGGGCAGAATTGGTCTCCCTGGGGTGCACATCATTTTCCATTTATATAAACCGGCTACATATTACTTGGCACCACCGATGTGAGCCTTTATAGCTTTGATTTCATAGTAGCCACATCTAACTTTCCATTTTGTACATCTACTGAGACATAAACAGAGATCCTCATAAAAATTAAGGTTAATGGCACTTAGTCTAAATGTAAAATATGGCACTTAATTTAAAATAACGGTTGACAATCCCTTCACAAGAAACTAGCTGCTCTTTTATGATCATCGAATTGTGGGGGTTTATGGCTCTAAGGATGACCACTGACGCAGGTCCACCCTCACCAGCAGATTTCTACCATTAAACAGAAGGAAAGGATGAACAGAAATCAAGTTCATTTTGTCTTATACATTCGATTCATTTAAAATTTGACCACTGATGCAGGTCCACCCTCACCAGCAGATTTCTACCATTAAACAGAAGGAAAGGATGAACAGAAATCAAGTTCATTTTGTCTTATACATTCGATTCATTTAAAATTTGACCACTGACGCAGGTCCACCCTCACCAGCAGATTTCTACCATTAAACAGAAGGAAAGGATGAACAGAAATCAAGTTCATTTTGTCTTATACATTCGATTCATTTAAAATTTGACCACTGACGCAGGTCCACCCTCACCAGCAGATTTCTACCATTAAACAGAAGGAAAGGATGAACAGAAATCAAGTTCATTTTGTCTTATACATTCGATTCATTTAAAATTTGACCACTGACGCAGGTCCACCCTCACCAGCAGATTTCTACCATTAAACAGAAGGAAAGGATGAACAGAAATCAAGTTCATTTTGTCTTATACATTCGATTCATTTAAAATTTGACCACTGACGCAGGTCCACCCTCACCAGCAGATTTCTACCATTAAACAGAAGGAAAGGATGAACAGAAATCAAGTTCATTTTGTCTTATACATTCGATTCATTTAAAATTTGACCACTGACGCAGGTCCACCCTCACCAGCAGATTTCTACCATTAAACAGAAGGAAAGGATGAACAGAAATCAAGTTCATTTTGTCTTATACATTCGATTCATTTAAAATTTGACCACTGACGCAGGTCCACCCTCACCAGCAGATTTCTACCATTAAACAGAAGGAAAGGATGAACAGAAATCAAGTTCATTTTGTCTTATACATTCGATTCATTTAAAATTTGACCACTGACGCAGGTCCACCCTCACCAGCAGATTTCTACCATTAAACAGAAGGAAAGGATGAACAGAAATCAAGTTCATTTTGTCTTATACATTCGATTCATTTAAAATTTGACCACTGACGCAGGTCCACCCTCACCAGCAGATTTCTACCATTAAACAGAAGGAAAGGATGAACAGAAATCAAGTTCATTTTGTCTTATACATTCGATTCATTTAAAATTTGACCACTGACGCAGGTCCACCCTCACCAGCAGATTTCTACCATTAAACAGAAGGAAAGGATGAACAGAAATCAAGTTCATTTTGTCTTATACATTCGATTCATTTAAAATTTGACCACTGACGCAGGTCCACCCTCACCAGCAGATTTCTACCATTAAACAGAAGGAAAGGATGAACAGAAATCAAGTTCATTTTGTCTTATACATTCGATTCATTTAAAATTTGACCACTGACGCAGGTCCACCCTCACCAGCAGATTTCTACCATTAAACAGAAGGAAAGGATGAACAGAAATCAAGTTCATTTTGTCTTATACATTCGATTCATTTAAAATTTGACCACTGACGCAGGTCCACCCTCACCAGCAGATTTCTACCATTAAACAGAAGGAAAGGATGAACAGAAATCAAGTTCATTTTGTCTTATACATTCGATTCATTTAAAATTTGACCACTGACGCAGGTCCACCCTCACCAGCAGATTTCTACCATTAAACAGAAGGAAAGGATGAACAGAAATCAAGTTCATTTTGTCTTATACATTCGATTCATTTAAAATTTGACCACTGACGCAGGTCCACCCTCACCAGCAGATTTCTACCATTAAACAGAAGGAAAGGATGAACAGAAATCAAGTTCATTTTGTCTTATACATTCGATTCATTTAAAATTTAAAAAGTGGATAAAGCATACTTGCAGAAGAAAATTAACAAAAGCATTAACCGATAGCTTGTTTATAAAATCACTTTCTTTAATGAAAAAGTATGCCCAGGAAGTCAATCGTATTAAAATACTAAATTATTTTCAGTCTCTATTACCATAGCTAATAATTATATATTACACACTTTCTATTGAACAAACTTGGGATGCTAATTAATTTCTTACTATTTGAAGAAGTAGAACATTAAAAATTAAGGCCTTTCTTGAAGCAGCCTCTTGGAGTAAAAAGCTCGGACTAATGCCTGTGAAATTACTTGTACATGAATATGCAGCTTGGATAAAAAAGTTAGTGCTACTTAGTTCTACACAGCACATTAATTCCTTTACTTTCCTTTCCGTGAGGTGTAAATCGCAAGATCAGAAAGATGAAAGCAGGTTAAAATCTCAGCTTCTTCCCTAACTCATTCTTTATTCATCATGTTCATTTATTTATTAAAATATATCATATTGGTGCTGGTGACAGTGTGAAACAGATGGGAAAAGCCCCAGCCCTCAGGCAGCTTATAGTTTATAAAGAAAAGTTGATTTGGAGTAAGAAGTGGTTCTGCCAGAAAGCGTCTCAGGGGAATGCCTAACAGGGAGACAAAAGCCAGCTGCATATGCAGAGAAGAGGTCACAGGGGCCTGAATAAAGGCTGCTTAAGTCAGGGATCGCTGGTTAGAATATATGCTTGGCAGAGGTTAGGAGGGCCAAAAATGAACCGGAAAATTGGATGAAAGGTTAGTATATATGACTGGACTATGAAGACTTACAAATGGGTGGGGAGTGTGGCAAGAGTTTAAGTCAGTAAGACAGGCAAGTTGGTCCTCTAGGTCGTGGGAAGAATTTTCAGCCATCAACTTTTGGGCACAGAGCCAAAAGGATTGAACTCTGAATCTCCACTGACAGATGAGTGGATAAAGAAAATGTGGCATATGCATCCAATGGAACATTACTCAGCCTTAAAAAGATGAAAATCTTGCCATTTGCAATGGTAAGAATGAATCAAAAGGACATTATGCTGAGTGAAATAAGACAAGTACTGCATGATTTCACATGTATGTGGAAGCTAAAATAGTCAGACATGCAGATGCAGAAGGTAGAGTGGTGATTGCCAGGGGAGGGGGGGAGGGGGAAATGGGGAAATTTTGATCAAAAGGCAAAAAGTTTCCATTTTCCAAAATAGTTTCTGGAGATCTGCTGTACAAAATAGGGCTTATTATGAACAAATCTGTATGGTATACTTAACAGTTTGCTAGGAGAGCCACTCTTATGTTAAGTGCTTTTACCACAAAAGGAAAAAAAAGTAAACCTCAAAAAATGAAAAATCGAGGGAGTGGGTAGAAACTTTTGGAGGTGATGGATACATTTGTGGCATTGAGAACGATGGGGATTTCTTGGGTATATACTTATATCTCCAAAATCACAAGCTGTATACATTAAACAACTATAGCTTTTTGTATGTCAATCATTCCTCTGTCACGTCATTTTAAAAAGAATGATTAAAAAAATAATTTTTGTCTTTCACCTCTAACCCAAAGGAAAGCAGCCGAAGGATTCTTCGGTGTCAGAGAGTTCGAATAAGAGAAGAGGACAACCGGAGTTCCCACTGTGGCTCAGCAGGTTAAGAACTCAAGTAGTATCCGTGAGGATACAGGTTCAATCCCTGGCTTGGCTCAGCGGGTTAATGATCTGGCATTGCTGCAGGCTGCTGTGTAGGTTGCAGGTGTGCGTCGGATCTGGCATTGCTCTGGCTGTAGGCTGACAGCTGCAGCTCCAATTCAATGCCTAGACCACTAGACACGGAACTTCCATATGCTCTGCGTGCGGCCCTAAAAAGACAAAAAGAGAGAGGAGAGGACAGCCATTTCTTCTCAATGCCTTTATAAAGTGGCCTATAGTGAGAATCCACCTTGAAAGATGCAAGTGTTCACAGCTGAAGAAATCTTTAATAAATAGTAACGTAAATTACCTTCGTGAGATAGAAAACATCACTCATTATGTTTACACCTCCGGTGATTTTACATTTAGTCTCTAAGAATATGAACAAAACAGCATTTCTATTCACTCAGTGAAGTGAGTTTTTGGGATTGGACAGGTCTGTGGTTTAGATCTGATTTGGAACAGAGTTTTTTTCCCCTCCCATTTCTTTGATCTTTCAGTATCTTTGCTCAAAAATATAACCTAAGAGCAGACATATCATACATTTGTTTTCATCAATAACTCCAAATTTGGTTGCCCATTAACCCGTCCTTTGGCGTTAATATGCTTGTGCAGAGAGAAATGTAAAGGAGCTCCTTGGTAGTATCTGCCAAGATACTAGAACAAAAAAATTGAGGATTTATGAATATGGCTGTGACCTCAACTCCACCAGAGGGCTACAGATGTCTGAATTTCCAGCAGAATGCTCCCTCTTTCAAAAATACTCATAAACAGAGAAAAATGCCTGTATTTTAAACTCGTCTCACACTGTACCTGGAAAAAAAACTTCAAGCAATTTTTGATAAAAAAATAATTACATCATTACTTTAAAAGTTATTTGATTAATCCACAAATATTTATTAGGCACCATATTTAAGTCAAGAAGTTTGCTTATATAAACTTTAACTCTCCCCACCCCACACCTACAAGAGCCTTGAAGATATTTCAGGCATCTTCACTTTAGCTGTCAAGCTTGGGATCAGAGAGATAAGTTTGCTGTAGGACACAAAGCTAATAAGCAATGGAGATGGGATTTACACTCAGGTTTGGCTGTTTCAAGAGGCTGTGCTATTTTCGCTGCCATGCACTGCTTGCAAAGGGTTTATTTAATATTTATTACGTTACTTATGTGGACTGCCAATTTCGTGGATCCCAAACCTGTGCCCAGAGGTATTAAGAAAAATGAGGGGAACTTGTAAATTATTAAGACATTCGCTTTGAGGAAATAGTATTTGCTGTGTTGGAGCAGGGTTTATTGTAGCCCAATGGGTGAGCAAAAGACAGAGTCATGGAGCAGTGGGCTTCTAACTCTGTTTAAAAAGTGGTTTCTAAGGGAGGAGGGAAAGCTTCATGCTTGTTTCCTAGCTTATCATTTGTCTCAGTGTAAGTGTACCTAAATGAGGAGGATTCATGAAAGTGCAGGGTTTTCTTTAGGGTTTTATTCAAATACGATTGATAATAAATATGAAACGGTGATAGATAAATGTACACAATTATTCCTGGGGATTTATTTCTTTCAAAAGAAAGACTAGCACCTGTCATTATTTTTTGCTGATGATTAGTGCTTTGTGAGATAACTGTTCTGCCAAAAAAATAGGTAGTCCCACGGTGAAATAAGTTTAGGAAATTTGAGCTGATACACTGTCAAACTTGATCTCTATAATTGGAGTTCTTAGGACGTTTAATAGGTATAATTACTGATTCCCAAGTACCACCCCAAACCCATTTAATGAGAACCTCTGGGGGGTGAGACTCAGGCATCCATATTTTTAAGTTTTCCAGGTAATGCGGGTATGCATAAATGCTACTGTAATGAAACTTTTTTTTTTTTAGTATGAATGCTCAGGCTAGAAGCCAATTGTTTTCATTTCCCCAATTATTTGTCACGATGGAGAAAAAAATGATGATAAATGACAGAAAGTAGAAAGGCTTTTGTAGTTCATCATAGATGCAGTTCTTTATTAAATGAAAGTCAATTTTGATCAGACAAGCACTCTATGAATCACTAGCGATGGGAGAACAGATGGAGCTATAAGAGGGAAGGAAATGATTGGAAATAAGCGAATGCCCCTGTATAGCCCTGATTTCTGTCCACAGTGCTTCTGCATTTCTAGAGGCAGAAGCCAAGACCACCTTGGGAATTCAGGGCTCTCTGCTGTTGCCCGTCTCTCGCCCCGGGGAAGCTGTTACTGCAGCCCTGTTGAGGGCTAAAGTCTGAATTTCTCCTTTCATCATTTTACTTTAGTCCTTTGGTCCTGGCAGAGACGTCAGGTCTTATTAAGTGGGTTCTTGCTCTCTTTTAGTCTGTCCTATAAATCTGAAATGTTGTGGAAGGAGTTTATTACAGATCAGCACTGATCGCCCTTTGTAATTCCTTCCCTGGAGCCCGAAGTCTCTGGGGTAGAGACTGGACCAAGCAAGAGAGAAGACCACTCCACCCCCATCCCCAGGCTTACTCACCTCTGTAGCCACAGTCCCACTTCTGTTTTGAACTCTTTGCTGCACCCCCTCCTGCAGTTCCAAGCCCGTACTTTCTCTCGCTCTCACTTTTTTTGTCTTTTTAGGGCCTCACTCACGGCATATGGAGGTTCCCAGGCTAGGGGTCTAATTGGAGCTGTAGCTACCGGCCTACACCACAGCCACAGCAATGCCAGATCTAAGCCATGTCTGCAACCTACACCACAGCTCACGGCAACGCCGGATCATTAACCCACTGAGCAAGGGCAGGGATCGAACCCGCAACCTCATGGTTCCTAGTCGGATTCGTTAACCACTGCACCACGACGGGAATTCCGAACTCCTAAATTTTTATTTTGATTGATTTACAATGTTCTGTCAATTTCTACTGTACAACAAAGTGACCCAGTCAAACATATATACACATTCTTTTTCTTACATTTTCCTCCATCATGTTCCATCACAAGGGATCAGATATATTTAGTTCCCTGTGCTATACAGCAGGATCTCGTTGCCTCTCCACTTCATCCACTAACCCCAGACTCCCAATCCATCCCACTCCCTCCCTCTGGAAAACATGAGTCTGTTCTCCATGTCCTTAATCTTTTTTGTTTTGTAGATAGATCATTTGTGCCATATTTTAGACTCCACATATAAGTGATATCATATGGTGTCTGTCTTTCTCTTTCTGACTTACTTCACTCAGTATGAGAGTCTCTAGTTCCGTCCATGTTGCTGCAAATGGCATTATTTTGTTCTTTTTATGGCTGAGTAGTATTCCACTGTATATATGCACCATATCTCCCAATCTATTCATCTACTGATGGGCATTTAGGTTGTTCCCATGTCTTGGCTATTGTGAATAGTGCTGCAATGAACATACAGGTGCATGTATCTTTTTCAATGAAAGTTTTGTCTGGATATGTGCCCAGGACTGGGATTGCTGGGCCATATGGTAGTTCTATGTTCAGGTTTCTGAGGAACCTCCATACTGTTTTCCTTGGTGGTTGTACCAATTTACATTCCCACCACCAGTGAAGGAGGGTTTCCTTTTCTCCACATCCTCTCCAGCATTAGTTTTTTGTTGACTTGTTAGTGATAGCCTTTCTGATGGATGTGAGGTGGTATCTCATTGTAGTTTTGATTTGCATTTCTCTAATAATTAGTGATGTTGACCTATTTTCATGTGCCTGCTGGCCATCTGTATGTATTCTTTGGTGAAATGTCTACTTAGATCTTCTGCCCATTTTTCAATTTTGGGTTGTTTGTATTTTTTTCATTGAGTTATATGAGTTTTTCATATATTTTAGAGATTAAACCTTTGTTGGTTGAGTCATTTGCAAGAATTTTCTCCCATTCTGTGGGTTGTCTTTTCATTTTTTTTTTCTGTCTTTTGTCTTTTGAGGGCCACACTCACAGCATATGGAGGCTCCCAGGCTAGGGGTCTAACTGGAGCTGTAGCTTCCAGCCTACGCCAGAGCCACAGCAACGCGGGATCTGAGCCGCGCCTGTGACCTACACCACAGCTCACGGCAATGCCGGATCCTTAACCCGCTGAACAAGGCCAGGGATCGAACCTGCAAACTCATGGTTCCTAATTGGATTCGTTTCCACTGCACCACGACGGCAACTCCTATCTTTTCATTTTTTAAAATAGTTTGCTGCGCAGAAGCTTTTGAGTTTAATTAGGAAAACTGGACAACTGCATGTAAGAGAATGAAATTAGAACATTGTGTAACACCATACACAAAGATAAACTCAAAATGGATTAATCACCTAAATGTAAGGCCAGATACTATAAAACTCCTAGAGGAAAACACAGGCAGAGTGCTCTCTGACATAAATCACAGCAGCATCTTGTTTGATCCACCTCCTAGAATAAAGACAATAGAGACACAAATAAACCAATGGGAAAAAGCTTTGCCTTTGAGCTTATGCACGGGTGTCTCTCTCCTCCTTGCAAGCACTTCCTTTGTGCTTTTTGGCTAATTTCTGTGTGATATGTCTTTCACAACTCAACTCTGAGACCACATATCCTGGCAATGCCCTCCCCCTCCCTCATACACCCATCTAGGTTCAGTGCCCTCATGTCTGCTACAAATAGCACAGCCTTCATAGAATTACAATGGTAATTTACATGCATTTCTCCCCAAGGAAGAAGTCCACGGTAGAGTCAGAGTCAGGGTCTGTGTTATGTTTCCCAGTTCTCAGCTAAATGCCTGATCTCCCTAAATGCTCAACTAAGGTCTGTGGATTAATGGAAACACTCTTTTCTTGTTCTCCCCAACACTGAACACAGTTGTTCATATACTCACAACTTTGCATCCCCTTAAATCCTTTTCTTTTTTAAACCAGCTTCTCAATGTGTAAATTGTGGCTCTAGTCGCATCCCCTCAATGATGACATCATATTGATTTCCATTTATTTATTACAGATGTGTATTTTATAGCAATATCATGAGTTTTATATTCCAAATGGACCATAAACTTTCCAAGATTACCTGTATGCTCCCACTTCCAACCTCAAGTAGGCACTGAAAGGCTACATAGTTCAGATGATGTAGCTCAGGTCTGTATTTTAGCTTTACCCCATTCACTTATATGTATACTTTCTCTCATTGTGCTCTCATGTATGGTTCCAGCAATTACTTTTCATAAATTGTTGTTGTTGTTGTTCAGTGTATATTTATTGAGCACCCCTTTCAGGGGCTGGAAATACAGCAGTAAATAAAACAGACAAAATTCCTGCTCTAGTGGATGAGGCAGAAAGTAAACAAGGTAAGCAGGTGACATATATAAGGGCACATGGTAATAAAAATACTGGAGAGAGTAGATATAATGGAAGGGTGATACAGAATGTTATTTTTTATCTTTGTCGATCTATTTATTTATTTAATTTTTTATTATGATTGCTTTACAATGAAGGAGTTGCAATTTAAAATAGGAAAACCACTCATGGCCTTTGAGAAGCATCCTGAGGCAAAGATCTCCGTGGATATCAGGGGAGAAAAGTTCCAAGAAGACTGAATGGCAGATGCCAAGGCTCTGATGGGAGCATGCCATGTGTGTTGGAGGAACAGAAAGAATATCAGTGTGGTTGGAGCAGGCAGAGTGGGAGGGTCGTGGGAGGGGGAGCTGGGAAGGTGGGTGGGGGTGATCAGTGTCTACGGGGTCTCAAGGTCATGCTAGGAACTTGGCCTATTTATCAGAACCTTGATTGGGCATCCACTGTAGAGCCAATGCCATCTGAGTGCTTTGGTGGACATAAAGGTAAAAGCTCAGACTCAGCCCTCAGTGAGTTCAGACTCTGTTGTACGGGAAAAGCCCCACTTTGGGTGAGAAGCATCTCAGATCCCAAGTACTGAAGCTAAGTGCTGACTCTTATATACTTTTGGTGAGGATGTAAACGAATATACTCCCCCCACCCTGTAGTTCTATCTGGCAAAATGCATACAAATTTCAAACATGTATGCCCTGAACCCCGCAGTTGCACATGTAGTATTTATAATGCATTCTTGAGAATAGTGAAAAATTAAATATTCAAGAATAAGCTTAAGCAAGTGAATTGTGATGTATACAATTAAGGAAAATATTTTATAGTTAGTCAAAAGGATGACATAGTTATTCAGAAAGATGATCATGATTTATAGTTGAGGAAGAAAGTTATAAAACAACATGCAAAGGAGGAACCCATTTTTATAACATATTGAAAATGGGTGATTTATGTATCATGGAAATCTAGATGAATATGAGCCAAGCTGTTAATACCACAAATATGTGCATAGTGAAACTTGGGGAGATTTTTACTTCATTATAGCTCTTTGTTTGGTCTGATTTAATTAACGGGAAAACATTTCTATGGTAATCAGAAAATTATCGTTTGAAGTTTTTATTTATTTATTTGCATACAAAATAGTGAATTTTTTTATGAATATTAGACTTCTAATTTTATTGTATGTATATTAGACTTCTATAAAGCTGGTCTTAATTTTTTTGTCTTTTTTTTTTTTTTTTGGTCTTTTCTAGGGCTGCACTCGTGGCATACAGAGGTTCCCAGGCTAGGAGTCTAAGCAGAGCTGTAGCCACCGGCCTAAGCCAGAGCCACAGCAACGCCAGATCCGAGCCGCGTCTGCAACCTACACCACAGCTCATGGCAACGCCGGATCCTTAACCCAGTGAGTGAGACCAGGGATTGAACCCGAAACCTCATGGTTCCTAGTTGGATTCATTAACCACTGAGCCATGACAGGAACTCCCTTAATTTTTTTTATAATGATTTTTATTTTTTCCATTATAGCTGCTTTATGGTGTTTTGTCAATTTGCTGCTGCACAGCAAGGTGACCCAGTCACACATACATGTATACATTCATTTTTCTTACATTATCATGCTCTATCACAAGTGACCAGACATAGTTCCCTGTGCCATACAGCAGGACCCATTGCTTATCCATTCCAAAGGCTATGGTTTGCATCTGTTAACCCCAAATTCCCAGTCCCTCCTACTCCCTCCACCTCCCTCTTGGCAACCACGAGTCTGTTCTCTGTGTCCATGATTTTCTTTTCTGTGAAAAGTTTCATTTGTGCCATATATTAGATTCCAGATATAAGTGAAATCATGTGGTATTTGTCTTTCTCTTTCTGACTTACTTCACTTAGTATGAGAGTCTCTAGTTCTACCCATGTTGCTGCAAATGGCATTAATTTGTTCTTTTTTACGGCTGAGTAGTATTCCATTGTGTATATACACCACATCTTCTTAATCCAATTGTCTGTCGATGGACATTTAGGTTGTTTCCATGTCTTGGCTATTATGAATAGTGCTGCAATGAACATGTGGGTGCATGTGTCTTTTTGTTTTAAGTTTTTAAAAAGGACAAAACGATAAATACTTAGTTCCCAACAAACCCAGTGGCGAGCAAATATATTGCTTTTCACCTGACCCCTCTGATCACACTGTGTGGACTTCTGGGTCCACCCCAGAAAATCACAAAAAGATTTACTTGCATTTTATCCATTACTTTCTTGGCTGCTCAACTAGGGCACATGTAAGGACACATCACTCTCCTACTTCCTTCTAACCTTTCCTAAGTTTCTTTGGACATCAGTTATTCCAAAGTGAACATGAGAAATGAAAATACCACAAAATGGAAGCCATATTTATCAGGAAAACCTGCATAACCGATTCACTTGGCTGATTACCTGCTGTGCCCAGTTTTCGAGTTTTATTTTTTTATTTTTGTTGTTGTTGTTGTTGTTGTTGCTATTTCTTGGGCCGCTCCCGTGGCATATGGAGGTTCCCAGGCTAGGGGTTGAATCGGAGCTGTAGCCACCGGCCTACACCAGAGCCACAGCAACTCGGGATCCGAGCCGCGTCTGCAACCTACACCACAGCTCACGGCAACGCCGGATCCTTAACTCACTGAGCAAGGGCAGGAACCGAACCCGCACCCTCATGGTTCCTAGTCGGATTCGTTAACCACTGCGCCACGACGGGAACTCCCCAGTTTTCGAGTTTTATGGTCCTTGATTAGAAAATGTTTCTAGGTCCCCAAGGATGCTTATTACTCATGGTTGTTACTTCTTGGATATTACTGGTGCCTATTCAGGATTTATTTGAAAAGTTTTAAAAATGGATTGTCCTACCCCTTGCCTGTCTCCTATGCAGTCCTGACTCAACGAAGCAGAAACAAAATTAATAGAGTTCCGAAAGGACTGAACTTTGAAAGCTATAGTTTCCAACCAGTCCCCTTGGGGAGCTGGAGACACCTGGGCTGTGGTTTGGAGGTGTTAATTCTGCTTGGTTTGATCTTGCCAAGTGTGTTTTATTTCTTTTTTTTCTCTCTCCCTGGGCATTTCATTATAGAGCTGTGTATATAAAGGAAGCGTTCAGCATGTATTGCTATTTCCCATGTGTGCTTAGGCAGCAAACGCTGTCAAAAGCACACAGTATAATAACAAAATGGCTCTCATCAATGACTTTTTTTTATTATTATGGATTTCCTAGCTCTCTGATAGGCTGCACCTTTGATTTAGGATTTCAAAAAGAATGTGATCATGAAAGAAAGCTCTGCGTGCTGGGTGAATCCTCTTGAAAGCCATTGCCTTTTACATCTCCAGGTTCTTAATCGCTCCTTCAGTCTGCTCAGTTGTTTTATTCTCTTTTGTGTTTGGATCAACGTGTAAATACCTGAGGATGATGACGGCCTCTACCTGAGGCAAATGCAATGGAAAGGTGAAAGTGAAATCCAGGCTCAGGGGAGGAAGGAGAGAATATGCCATTTGGGGAATGGAAGAGATGGGAAGCTGATCTGCTCTATCCCAGGATGACTCTTCATGCCCAAGCGTTTGCATCAGGCATATGGAAAATGCCACACTAGCTTTCCCCCGTGTGAGTTTCAGGGAACACCATGTGGCATTCTAGGATAATGTTCCAAGGGCAGGTGTGTTTGGGAAGGGCTACGTGCTATACACAATCTTCCTGGTTTGCAGAGAGGACGACCTGAAGTTTTATTTTGTTGAACATAGCATTTGTATAATGTATTTGCCTACTAAACGCTTAAAAGAATCATCTATTACCACTTGAGTTTTATGTTTCCTTTTTCTTTTTCCTTTTTTTTTTTGTCTTTTTGCTTTTTCTAGGGCCGCTCCCTCGGCACATGGAGGTTCCCAGGCTAGAGGTCCAATCGGAGCTGTAGCCGCTGGCCTACACCACAGCCACAGCAACGCGAGATCCGAGCCGCATCTGCGAGCTACACCACAGCTCACGGCAACTCGGGATCCTTAACCCATGAGCAAGGGCAGGGATCGAACCCGAAACCTCATGGTTCCTAGTCAGATTCGTCAACCACTGTGCCACGACGGGAACTCCTATGTTTCCTTTTTCCTTTGGAAAGCTGAAAAAGTAAAGAATTCTCCATAATCGTGATTAAAAGACATATATGCTGAAGTCCAAAGTTAGAGAAAAAGTTAACATATTATAAGGTCTTCGACTTTATACCTAATTTTGTTAGTGATTTATTTTTTTCAAATGCAATATCAGTTTTATTTCTGATATTCATAAAAAGAAATTAGAAAATAAAATTTTAGAAAGTTAATACCATCAAATATATAAACTGTTATGGGAAAAATTCATGAATAGAAGAACTTATACTAAAAATTACTAAACATTGTTGAGGGAAATTTGAAAAGATCTAAATAAATGAAACGATATGTCATATTCATGTATTGAGTATGTATTATTTTTATGATATTCACTATGCTCTAATTTTTCTATGGATTCACAAAATAGCAATCAAAATATCAGCAGATATTATAGAAATTGACAAACCAATTCTAAAACTTATACAGAAATACAAAGAACATAGATTAGCAAGCATTTTGAATAAGGACAAAATTAAAGACTCAAGATTACAAAAATAAAAGAGTCAAGATTTTGCATGCCATCAGAAGTATTGGTCAATTACACCATTTAGAAATACTGTCAATTGATTTTTGACAATGGTTACAAGGTAATTGAAGATGGAAAGAATAGTCTTTTCATAAAGTGGCTCTAGAGTAACTGAATATCTACACTGAAACAAATGAACCTCAATGCCTAACTTGACCATTATCAAAATTATTTTGAAGTGGATAAGCAAAGAGAAAATCTTACAAACTTGAGGTAGGCAAACATTGTATAACATTAGCAGGAGACAAATACCACTGAGAGTTAGTAATTACCATTAGAGAATTAAATATGTTTAATTTAAAATAAAAGCTATTGCTCTTTTAAAGATACTATTATGAAATTAAAAATACAAACCAAAGATTAGAAGAAAAATATATGTGAGCATATGTATAAGTAATATACGTATACACACATACAGAATTGTAGCCACAATTCATAAGGAACAATTAGAAACTCAATAATAAGACAAATTACGAAATAAAACAATGGGTGAGTCTTTCATTTAAAAAGATATAATGAAAGGGTAACAGTTGTTATTTTTGAAGAGATTATGGGTTATGCTCCTTTTTAGTATGTGTTCAATTCCTGAGAAAGTCAGTTAAGCTACCCAGAAAATGTAAATGTCTGTTGTGTACAGGCCATTACAATAATCACCATTCATCTGTTCATTCACTGAACAAATGTTTATTGCATATTTAAAATATACAGTGCACCATCCTTGGCATTTGTGATATACCAACAAATAAATAGATAAAGATCTCTGTCCTTGAAGTGCCAGACTAAGGTTTAATTCAATAAATATTTATGAATTGTTGAGGCTTGCTTCTAATAATGTCTGAGTAAGATCCTATCTGACTGACCCTTCTGCAGATAATAACTATAAAGTCTAGACAAAAACAAAACAGAACAAAAAAAAAAAAAGCAAAACCAATGGCCAGAAAGTGATGAAGAACAAAAAATAAAGGTAGTTACTGGAGGAGAAACAACCCTTGGATGAAGGAGAAAGCTCTAACTTCCTACTTCTACAGCTTGTAAACTAAATAAAGGCCTCGGTTTGCCTTATAGATGAATAGGGGCTCAAACTATGATAGAAACGTCTTTTGGGTCTAAAAGAAATAAAGAACAAAGTCCTGGACAGCAAAACTTCTGGGAAGTGATGGAATCAGAGAAAAGGAGGCTGAAATTTTGTCTTTAGACACATTCTGACCATCTGAATGACTCCTGAAACATAAATGTTTCGGGGCATATCCCAAGCAGCCTCATTAAGGACTAGATTAAAGCTGCCATCAAGAAAAGTGTTTGAAGTTTGAGACCTATCAAGCTAACTGCCTGATGACATAAACAAACTCAACAACAAAACACACTCTAGAGGCATAAAACAGAATCTAGCAATCCACAATCTATAAATACTTAATATATAAAAAATCATGAACATCTGATTCATTCTCAAGGGGAAAAAGTATACGAAGGCCAACGCCAAGATGAGCCAGATGTTGGAATTAGCAGACAAGGATTTTAAAGTAGCTGGTACAATGAGGATCAAGGTCATGACGAAAATATACTCATCATGAATTTTTAGAAAGTAAATCTTAGCAGAGAAGTAAAAAGAATAACAAAGAATGAAACAACTTCTAGAATTGAAAAATGCATATTTGAAAATTTAAAAATTCACTGAATGAGCTTCACCAAAAAAAGAAGAGGAATCTGTAAACTTGGAGAGCTCAGTAGAAATTAGTGAATCTGAAGAATAGTAAAAAATTAGCAGCACCTCAAAGACATGTGGCAAAACATGAAAACATTTATCGTATGTGTAACTTCAAGTCCCAGAAAGAGAAGCAAGAAGGAATGGGGCAGAAATAACGGCCACGTTTTTTTTTTTTTTGGTGAAAGACATACATTTACAAACTTGAGAAGCTTAGAAAAACCTAAGCAGGATATGTACAAAGAAAACCAAGCGAAACATAGTCAAACTTCTGAAAATAAATGATTAAGAGAAAATCTTGAAAGGAACCAGAGAAAATTTTATAAAGGGGAATGAGAGTTCAAATCATTACTGATCTCTTGTTAGAGAAAAATGGAAGCTAGAATACATTAGAACAAAATTTTTTGAGAGCTGAAAGGTCAAACTGTTAATACAGAATTTTCTGTCCAGAAAAATTACCCTTCAAGAATGAATGCGAAATGGAGACATTTTTAGGTCAAACTAAAAGAATTTGTCACCAATGGACCTGAACTAGAACCATATTTTGTTTAAAGAGTTTCTTTAAGCTGAAAGAAAAAGTTATCAGGTAGAAATGGCCAATTTTGATAGTTATTATAAAGATTTAATGGAGTTCCTGTGTGGCTCGGTGAGTAAAGAACTTGACTTGTAACCATGAGGATGTGGGTTCAATCCCCGGCCTTGGTCATTGGGTTAAGGATCCAGGGCTGCCGCAAGCTGCAGTGTAGGTCTCAGATGCGCCTCAGATCTGGTGTTGCTGTGGCCATGGCTGTGGCTGGCAGTTGTAGCTCTGATTCGACCCCTAGCCTGGGAACTTCCATATGCCATGGTTGCAGCCCTGGGGAAAAAAAAAAAAAGATTTAGTAATCAATACAGTATGGTACTGGTGCAAGAACAAACGCATAGATCAATGTAATAGAATAGAGAGCTCAGGAATAGATCCACACAAATATAGCCAGCTGGTTTTGACAAAGGTGCAACACCTTTGGATGGAGAAAGGATAGGTTACCCAAATATATACGTTTTATCCAAACTCAGCAAATGTACACTTAAGATGTATGCATTTCTTGTGTGTACATCCTAAAAGAAAAGAATAAAGCGATGAATTTTCATTAATGACTTATGTATTGACAGAGCTAGGAGGGAAATATATCAATGTCTTCAATTTAGTTTGAAATGCTTTAAAAACAAGATGGGTTAATGCATAGATAGAAGAATGAATAGAAATGTGGTGGAGCAGATTAGTAGAATGATTTATCGGTCAAATCCAAGTGGCAGCTATACATGTGCTTCTAGTATATTTTTCTATGTTTGAAATGTTTCGTGATAAGTATTATAAACAAACAGTTATGGATTATCTACTCTGGACTGGTGTACCCCAAATCAGGAAAAAGTAGTTCTTTATTCTTAAGGAACTCCTACTTGAGGGAGGGAAACAGAATATAGATCATCAAAATACAGCACTAAACACTCAACAGAGATGAATAAAAGTTATTATCACAACATGGAGGAAGGTCTCCAAATCCCAGGTGGTCAGAGGTGGTGAGGAAAGGGGTCAGTTATTAGATGATGCTTGTTCGGAGTCCTAGAGGATGAAAATCAGTTTGCCAGACAAGTTGGGGAAAGAAAGTAATGGAGGAAAAGATATTCTGGGTAGAGGAGAAAGCATGGGCAAAGGAAGAAGAGGATTTACAAAAGGATGTTAGTTATAATCTGAAGCCAGACATTGTAGTTTGTGTTCCTATTGGGAGCTGCAGAATGGTCTTAAATAAGAAAGAAGCATGAACACGTTTGAGTTTCAGACAGACTGCTCTGGCAGCTGTGAAGACAGAACTGAAGGATTGCCTCTGGAAAAGTAATTAGGCTGTTAAACTAATAAGACTTGATGGGAGTCTGAAGTAAGACTTACATTTTAAGGATGGGGAGAAAGGGAGATCAATTTAAGACACAGGAAGGAAGGAAGGAAGGTTGAATATAGGTTTAGGGTGACCATAAAATGTATCATCTCTAAAGGGAGCAATCAAGAGTGAAGGTTGGCATCTTAATAATTATGCCCGGGCACTAGGTATTAACCGAAAGAGTCCAGGGCAAGTGGAGCATATTGTCAGATAAGATATGAGCGGACATGAATTGGAGAGGAGCCTAGAATGACGGAGGCCTCTAACTCAGCTGACAGAAATCAGAGCAGGTTTAAAAGCAAAGATGACAACATACACAGAAGTTTGTGATTTGCTGGTTTCTGACCTAAGGAATTTACGCCCTAGAGAAAACTTTTGCTGGCTACAGTAGCGAAGGATAGAAGTGGTACCTGAGCTGCATCATAGGGAATGTAGGATTAAGATCTCTGGAAAGATAAAAGGAGACATAAGACCAAGGTGAGCTATGTGCCTTGAGCTCTGAAAAGAACATTCCTAAGATAGCTGTTCTTTGGATTATCTATATATTTTAAAAATGGAAATATGTCAATACCCACTATTACAATTTTAGAGGGCCAAATGAGAAACAGACACAAAAGACACATGAGGGCAATAGATCTAGTTCTCTCTCTATCATCATCATCATCAAATCTGGACCGGAGCAGGTGGCTCGGACCTGTGAATGCCTTTGTGCTTCCCGACTGAACCTTGGGATCTTCATGTAAAGAAGAGTCTCTAAGGCCATCAAAATGATATTCTTGTTTGCAGAGGTATTCTGGAACCTCAAGATAGAACTCCTATCCAGACAGATGGTTATCCATCCTGAAGAAGAATCACTGTCTTATCCTGAGGGGGAAGGGTCAGAGAGAGAAAGACAACAGGTGACACCTAACTTTCATGTCATTATCTTGCTCCTATCAAAAATGTAAATCAACTGATGTCAGGAACTTTTCATTTAACCAGTTGCATAATTCCCACTCTTCCAATGTTGGGGACGAAAGAAAGGAGGGGTGAGAAAAAGAGAGAAATTTTACTGGCACATTGTCCTTTCCTGGAGTGAAAATTATTTCCTGGACACCTGAGGGGCAGGGTATCCCTTCTAACACCCTTCATGTGTCTATCATCACTCACGTCCAGTTCTGTTGGCCATTTCAGAAACACGTTAAATATATTCTCCTGTGGCAACATCCTCTATAAAACACTCCCGCTGTGCTGGTCTGCCTGCAGATCTCCCTTTTTTCATCCTAATAGTTTCTAGGCACTGACATCCTCACATGTGTAGATTTACATTCAGTTACAAATTCTTTAAGCTGCAATTTTATTTTGCTTCCATTTCTATCTGATTGATTTCTTTTGAACAGGATACTCCTTTGGATCACCGTCTTCATAATGAATTCTGTACCACCAAGTCTCAGCCACATTTATGAAGTAACATTGATCTTCTTGCTAAGCTTCAAGTTCACCTTGACTCTTTTCCCCCTACCTATACTGAATGCATTTGTGTACCTGCTGAAATATATGGAGATTCTCATACTTTCAACTATGTTCTCCTTTGAATTACCTGGCCCTTCATCCGTTGTTAATCTTTTCTTTTTTAGTGTCATAAGTGATGTTGACTGTCTTAATATTTTTCCCATTTTCATGGAGAATATTTCATCTTCCTTTCCAATTTCAAGTTAAAATCCTCTCAGTCAGAATAGCAATTTTCTATTTTCTTCCCAGTCATCATGATATATCTTTTTTTTCAGATGTAGTCTATAACCTCTAGGTGGGACTCAAGGATACACACGCAACTCTTTCCAAAGTCAAGGAAGAAGACATGTATTGCTATCTATCTATATATGATTATCTGTAGTCTGTATCTATACATCTTCCCCAAAGAATTAGTGGCTTTTGATGGGTAGAGGAAAATCGCTCTCAGAATTGGATGATATCTTTGGAGTCTTTTTCCTCCCTCTCTTTTTATTCCTGCAAGATGAACAGGGGAGGCTTCTCTTTGGAGGAGTCCCTGACCATGGTAGACCTAGAAGAGCTGATAGAAGACAGAGGAGGAAGGCTGGCAAGGACAGCTTAGATATGCTTGGCTTTGGAATTCTGGAAGATGGTCTTAATTTTTCATGCTGCCCCTCCGAGGGTGGTAAGATCTAGAAAGCTGAATAGAAAGCCATTCAGCTTCATTTTAAATAAAGCCTAAGGCCAAAGGGTCACAATTAATGCCCATAGTTTATTCAGACCCCTGTTAGGGAAAATATTACTACCCCTTGTATTTAAATATACTTCTATCTCCTTATATTTATATATGGAGGCTTCTGTTCCATTACTCGGGAAGAACAAAAATTGGAGAAACACTTCTAAACTTTTCCTCCAACAAGGAAAGTGAGACTAATTCAACTGGTGAAACTAGGCAACCACTGGAAGGCTTCAAGTCCCGTGAATTGGGGCATAGCCAGTGTACTGAGACTCAGATGACAACGGGCATTTCTTTCATCTATACATGCTTCCAGGCTTGACAGAGACTTGCGGTTCTCTATTCTTTTAATTTCAGCTTCTTCAAGACTGTACCTGCATGGTAATAGGATTGCCTGTTTACCAAACTCTAGGTTTGGGGAGTGGTAAAGAAAGCCTTGCAGTGGCCTCTGATCCTGATTAACTGGCAATTGAGCTGATAGTTTGATGCTGATTTAGCTAGTTATTTGTGTTGGTACCCTGGAGAGGACAAGGGAAGAGTGACAATTTGGATATCAAATCCCACCCTGAACTTTCAGCATCCAGCACACCAGGGAAGTAGATCCCACTGAGATTTAGGTACTAAAGATTTAGCTAGGAATAAAGCTTTGTATTTTCCTACAAAATATTCTCTTCATATGGCTTCCTCCTCACACAGTGTGACCTGTTGTAGTGTCAGCTACTTAAGGTTTCAAGGATTTAGGATCCCAGTCAAATGTCTCTTTCCATCAGTGATTATCCACATCCCTTGTCAAAATCCTATTCTTTTGAACTTTGGGTTTTATCCCAGAAAACCAAAGCAAAACTCTATTCTCCATTCTCCGATAATCCACAATTCATTTCTCATATTCCCCTCTTTTAAAGCCCCAGTACAATGTGGAAGAAATGGTTAAATCATTACCTGTGATGTGGCAAAGGGGCCCTCATTATAGGCTAATATATATAGGTAGAGGGGTAAAGATACAAATTAGGGCTTAATAGGGGACAATGCACAAACAGAGAAGTAACAGAGTACATACTCCCTCAAGCACTTCTTTTGCTAGAGAGTTGTTGACTCAAGCTGGGCATACCTGGACAGGATGGACTATAATCAATGATCCAGTGGAAAAAGATTTTGTTCCTGTAATGCCCTCCATTAGGAACTATAAATATATAGGAACTGTATATTTATTTATTTAAAACCATTTTTATTATAGTTGATATACAATGTTCTGTCCATTTCTGCTGAATGGCAAAGTGACCTAGTCATACATATGTATACATTCTTTTTCTCATATTATCTTCAATCATGTTCTGTCACAAGTGATTGGACACAGTTCCCTGTGCTCTGCCACAGGACTTCATTGCTTGTCCATTCTAAACATCCACCAGCCTCAAACTCCCAGTCCATCCCACTTCCTCCCCCTTCCCTTTGGCAACCATGAGTCTGTTCTCCAGGTCCATGACTCTGTTCTGTAGATAGGTTCATCTGTGCCATATTTTAGAGTCCACATATAAGTGATATCATATGGTATTTGTCTTTCTCTTTCTGACCTACTTCACTTAGTTTGGGAATCTCTAGTTGCATCGGAACTATGTATTTATATTTATAGGGACAACATATTTATATGTATAGGGATTATTATTTAAAGGGACTTGCAATTTAGTTCAGGATTGACATTATTTTTTCTGTAAAGGACTAAAGAATAAGTATTTTTAGCTCTGTGGGAAATAGTTTCTGTCACAGCTACTCAACTCTCCACTGCAGTGTGAAAGCAGACATAGCCAGGATGTCCATTAATAGGCATGGCTCTGTGTCAATAAAAGGTTATTTACAAAGCAGGTGGTGGGCCAGCTTTGACTCATGGAACCAAACAGTTTGTTAACTGCTTATTTAGATAACAGTGTAAGAGCGAGCACTTTCTATGCAAGAGTGGTTTTGATAGAAAGGGAGAACTTTTGGAATTCATCACCTGCCACGTCAGCCTATGTCTCTGTGGACCTGACTCCAGCTGGCTGAGTCAGCTCTCTGCTGAGCTACCGACGGGATCTGGAATAAAACTCCCGATGAGCTAGACTCTGGGAGCTCTACATTCATTTCACATGGATCTAGGTAAGTAGATAGTAGATGAGACTGGAGCTCACTTTGTGGCTCAGTGGTTAACGAACCCCACCAAGATCCATGAGGATGTGGGTTTGATCCCTGACCTTGCTCAGTGGGTTAAGGATCTGATGTTGCTGTGAGCTGTGGTGTAGGTTGCAGCTGTAGCTCAGACCCCATGTTGCTGTGGCTGTGGTGTAGGCCGGCAGCTGTAGCTCCGATTGGAGCTCTAGCCTGGGAAACTCCATATGCTGCAGGTGCAACCCCAAAAAAAAAAGACAAAAACAAAACAAAACAAACAAAAGACTCACAGCAACATTTCTAGAAAGATGAGTCTGAGGTCATAGTCTCCAATTCTTTATCTTTCTTTTACGTGCAATGTTCTTCTCCCCAAGATCTTTGCATGACCAGTTCCATTTTTGAGCTTCAGCTCAAAAATCATCCCCTCAGGCAACATGCCCTTTGGAGTTCCCGTTGTGGCTTAGTGGTTAACGAATCCAACTAAGAACCATGAGGTTGCAGGTTCGATCCCTGGCCTTGCTCAGTGGGTTAAGGATCTGGCGTTGCCATGAGCTGTGGTGTGGGTCGCAGACTCAGGATCCGGCATTGCTGTGGCTCTGGTGTAGGCCGGAGGCTACAGCTCCGATTCGACCCCTGGCCTGGGAACCTCCATATGCCGCAGAAGCGGCCCAAGAAATGGCAAAAAGACAAAAAAAAAAAAATCATCCCCTCAGGCCTTTCCTCATCAACTATCACTTCACTCACCACCCATGGACATTGTCTGTTATACCATTCTTATTTTCCTCATAGCTCTTACCTTGATTATAAGGGTATATGCTTCTGTGTCTATTGTGTGTCTCCCACTGGAAAGTAAGCTCCTGAGAGCAGAGACCTTGTCTCTGTGTCACCTACAGCAATGCTTCGCAGAGTTAATAAACACATATCTCAAAGCCGCTTTTCTTTCATAAGGAATATTGTTTACTATCTGCTCAGCTTTGTTTATTTCATAAGCAGTCAAATCTCTCAGCAGTGCGTCACCAACTTCATTATGCATCTCTTCCTGCAGCATTGACTGGTTGCTGGATCTTTCTAAGCTGTTTACTCCTGCGTACAGGAAATATGGGCTGCCTCTTCCTGAGAGGGTCACTCTAGACTGTTTTTTCTTTTCCTACTAAGTCACAAGTTTTACCAGTTTTCTCTTCTACCAGTTTTATCTTGATCCTCTTGTACTTTTTAGAGATTTAATATTGAAAATCCTTTGGGTTTTTCTTTGCCTATGATACATACTTGTATATGATAAAAAGTCTGTGAAGTCTTGAGTACAATTGGGGCAGTTCCAGTGCATTCCACCCCCGTGGTCTCAGTCAGCATAATTATTAATGGCACCTCCTTTTGTGGCCCAGATTGTCTCAGTTTGGACAGTATACTATATGGTTGCCCTCACTGGTAAGCCTGTGCGTTGTCTTTCCTGCTCTTTTGTCTTTCCTGCTCTGTTCCCCAGTTTTTAGCCCTCCTGGTGAGGGGGTCTCAGGTGGCATTACACTCAGTGGATCCTCAGGGAGCCCTCATTACGAATTGCTGCATCTGCCCATTGACTCCAGCGTGGGCTTTGCAGCCATATCTTCTCATACCAGGACAGGCAGACTAATTTATTTCGGTGAGATGGATTAGCAATTAGCAATTCGCCTCCTTAGAGCTGCTGAGCTAGGCTTTGCACAGGGAATTGCCTGCTTCAGAAGCTGAGTCATCAGCCAAGAACCCACAGCCTTCGACACTTGAAAACTCCTCATCTCTCTCTGCCTTTTTCTGCCAAATGGATTGCTTGCTGTTTGTTAACAGGACTGCTAGTCTAGGCTGAAATGAAATTTCTTTCTCTTTTTCTTCCATTCTTTCCCCCCTTTCTGGATAGTATTCTGTTTTCTTTAGCCCATTTTGCCTTATTGGCATGCTCTTCACGAATCAATGGTAAATCATTTTGCATGTTGATTATATTTGGTTTAGTGAAGTCTTTTCATAGCCACAGTTTGTTAACCACTGATGCTGTGGCTTAAAATGCTATGGTGTTCTCCTCTTAAATAGTCTGTAATTAGATTTCTACCACTGAACTATGGTAGTTTTCACCAAAATTAGTTTTAATTCACCTCATTTCACAAGGGAATCCTACAACATGGGGTGATGTTTCACTGTGGAAGCTGTGATTTGACTCCATCTGTTTTAATGTTCTTTTTGAGTTATTCTGACATCATTTTGATAACATTTTCTGCCTGTGCTGTACACTAATAGATCTGTGCCATCATGCAGCCAATTACTATGGTATCACTTGACTTTGGGAGGCTCGTTTTAATCTCTGAAGACATGTTTTTGGTGCTTTAACTCGCAAATATTATTCTAACCATTTGTGTTAAAATAAGCATGTTCTAAGTTTCTGCGCTTTTCACTGTAATACTCAGTATTTGCTGTGTTAACAAACTCAAAACTTAATTGCTCAGAACAGTAACCATTAACTTAGCTCATGAATCAGTGGGTTGGTAGTTTGGGCTGAAGTCCGCTGAAAGGTTTCTCTGCTGATCTTGGCTGGGCTCATTCAGGTTAATGAAGTCTGATCAGTTGGTTCTGCTTCTGAGGTTTGCTTTGCAGTTGGCTGGAGTAACGGGGGCAAATGGGCCACATGTTTGTTTCTCATCATACAGCAAGTTCTTCCGGGCTTGTCCACATGGTTGAAGGGGTTCCAAGAATATCAAAAGACATGCCTCAGGAGTTCCTACTTTGGCTCAGTGGGATTGGCAGCATCTTGGGAGTGCTGGGATGCAGGTTCTATCCCTGGCCTGGCACAGTAGGTTAAGATCAGGCATTGCAGTGGCTGGGACTTAGGTCACAGCTGTGGCTCAGATCTGATCCCTGGTCCGGGAGATCCCTATGCTGTGGAGCAGCCAAAAAAAAAAGTGCACAAGAGATTTCCAAGTTTCTATTAATATCACATTTACTAATATCTAATTGGCCAAAGTAGGACATCTGGCTAAGAGCAGTTTGAGAAGGCACTATCAAAGGGGGGATACAGAGAGCAGAATCACTGTGGCTTTTCCTGGCAAACAGTTTAATCAAAAATTTATAAATGGAAATATTATCAAAATAGGAGTTCCCTGGTGGCCTAGTGATTAAGGATTCAGTGTTGTCGCTGCTCAGGTTCAATCCCTGACTCTGGGAACTTCTGCATTTCAGCGGGAGCAGCCAACAATAAATAAATAAAACATTATCATAATTATACTTTCTCTGTAGAAATCAGTGATAGTCTACACATAAAACTTAAGGAAGTTTAGTTATAAACAAGTGAAAAGAAATTTACTGTAAAGTTTCACCTAGTTGGTCCATGACGTAATCCTAGAGAATAGTATTATGTACTTAAATATATTTTATTAGAAATATATTTATGTTGAAGTTCTGATTCTTAGTAGCTTAAAATGAATCCCCAGTATCTGTACTTGTAGCTTGGGCCTTTAAAGAGATAATTACAGTAAAATGAGTTTGGTCGCATGGGTGGTCCCTAATCCGTATGACTGGTGTCATTCATACAAAAAAGGGAGAGTAGGACACAGACATGTGTGTGCCCAGAAAAGGCCGCATGAGTACACAGAGCAACCATCTACAAGCCTAGGTGAGAGGCCTCAGAAAAAAACAAACCTTCTCACTGCTTGGTCTTGAACTTCCAAGCCTCTAGTGGGCTAAGAAAATAAATCAGGAGTTCCCGTTGTGGCTCAGTGGAAAGAATTTGACCAGCATTCATGAGGACGTGGATTTGATCTTTGGCCTCGCTCAGTGGGCTAAGGATCTGGCATTGCTGTGAGCTGTGGTGTAGGTTGTAGACACTGCTTGGATCTTGCTTTGCTGTAGCTGTGACATAGGCTGGCGACTACAGCTCCAATTTGACCTCTAGCCTGGGAACCTCCATATGCTGCCGGTGTAGCCCTAGAAAGACAAAAAAAAAAAAAAAAAGAAGAAGAAGAAGAAGAAGAAGAAGAAAATAAGTCTTTTGTTGTTTAAGCCACCTAGTCTGTGGGTATTCTGTTATGGCTGCTCTAGCAAACTAATCCAGAAAATACATTTCAATTATATGTTAAATGATATATCATGTAATGCATTCACTATTTAAAGAAATGATTCTTTTCTACCCAGCATTGTACTAAGATATTAATAATGATGCCAAAGAAAACTGAATTTCATCCGTTCTTTCAAAAACCTTTATTGAGTTCTGAGTCCATTTAAGAAAACCATATTAGCATTTTTGTGATTCCTGCACAAAAATAGATTATAATGCAGTTGCGAAGACAGGGCTGAGGCTTTGGGGGGAAAAACATGTTTATCTAACAGCATGTGCTAACTTCTCATTGCCACTTATGTCTTTATTCTTATTGACTTGTTTGGATTCTCACAATTCTGTGTGGCAGTTTAGGATAACCCTGTCTCCAGGACCTTTGCTCGCTAGTACCTAACAATTGGTGAATATTTTTGATTAAAAGTTGCACCTGGTTTGAGCTATAGCCGAGCAAGAGAGGTGTCAGGTGTGGTCTGTGATGTGAATCACACCAAGAGTGACTGTGGGAGTGATGACACCTGACGTCAAAGGGAGCCGAGTTGTTCTACAGGGCCCTGGAATCGAGCAGCCCAGGCATGAATTCTGTTCCACCATTCCAGGTTTTATCCCAGAGCCATTTGTTCCCGGTTTCTTAGCAGGGAATTGTTTTGGGGGGCTAACTCGAGAGCTCTAGTCTTCATCCCCTGTTATCCTAAGGTTATGGATTCCTTAGAAGACGCTGTATTTGAGAATGCAACGTTCTGTTTCCAATAGTATCCAGAAAAGCAAAGGAGATTCCAGGCAGTGAATAGTTTCTTTAGAACAGCTTTATTTGAGGAATTCCCTTCGTGGCTCAGTGGTTAAGGAATCCAACTAGGATCCATGAAGATGTGGGTTCGATCCCTGGCCTCGCTCAGTGGGTTAAGGATCCAGCATTGCTGTGAGCTGTGGTGTACGTCGCAGACACCAGTTCAGATCCCATTGCTCTGGCTGTGGTGTAGGTCAGCGGCTGCAGCTCTGATTTGACCCCTAGCCTGGAAGCTTCCATATGCTGTGGGTGCAGCTCTTAAAAAAAAAAAAAAAAAAAAAAAGCTTTGTTTGAAGACCTTATGGGAAAGGTGAGCGATAATTATTTCAGCTATAAACATAAAAGAGTTTGATTCTTTTTCTAGCAAATGGGAACTCAGCTCAGCTTTGCACACAGAAGCAGTTCTCAGTCAACATTTGTACAAGGAAAGGAGACTGCCTCTGCACTTTCACAGGAGCAGAAGGCATTATGGTTATGCTATCCTACTTCTTAGGGGGACTACTCCTCAAAAACATGTCAACCTCTGTCAGCATGCGGAGCCATTTCCAGTATGAACTAAAGGTGGGTGGAATTTTGGGGAGACAAGAATTAGGAAATGACCTCTCCTGAAGTGGACAGAAGACTGTGAAATGAAAAGTGTGACTAAAAAGTGTGAACTGAAGAATTAAGCAAAAAGACTTAAAACTCAAACTATAGGAAACATTGCTTTTTCTTTTTTTGGTCTTTTGTCTTTTTAGGGCCACACCCACAGCAAATGGAGATTCCTAGGCTAGGTAGGGGTCGAATCAGAGCTGTGGTTGCCAGCCACAGCCACAGCAATGCCAGATCTGAGCCATGTCTGCCACCTACACCACAGCTCACGGCAACGCCGGATCCTTAACCCACTGAGTAAGGTCAGGGATTGAACCTCTGTCCTCATGGATGCTAGTCAGATTTGTTTCCACTGAGCCATGATGGGAACTCCAACATTGCTTTTTCTGAGTTGTAATATCACTGAATTTTTTTTTTCTGTCTTTAGGTAGATTCAATTTCTAGCCAACTTAAACGGTTATACACACATACCCACTGAATAATTTCACATAGACATAGATGGTTAGTGCAGTACTTTCACAGGCATTAAATAATTAGCATAGCATCCTGGAAATGTGTGAATTTATGCAAGACTATATAAAACTTTGATTTAGAAAATATTTGAAAGTTTTCAGATGGGAAATACGTCAATATTAATGAGAAATTTAGCACTTCTGTAAACGATATTGTACCCGTTTTACTGAAGAACACTCTTATGTAGGTAGGATACCACTTTTATTTTTTAATTACTCAATGAATTTATTAAATTTATATTTATACAATGATCATTCCAATCCAATTTTATAGGATTTCCATCCCACACCCCCAGTGCATCCCCCACACCCCCAAAATCTCTCCTTTGGAAACCATAAGTTTTTCAAAGTCTGTGAGTCCATATCTGTTCTGCAAAGAAGTTCATTGTGTCCTTTTTTCAGATTCCACATGTCAGTTATAGCATTTGATGTTGGTGTCTCATTGTCTGACTGACTTGACTTAGCATGATAATTTCTAGGTCCATCCATGTGGCTAAAAATGCCATTATTTCATTCTTTTTGATGGCTGAGTAATATTCCATTGTATATATGTACCACATCTTCTTGATCCACTCCTCTGTCGATGGACATTTAGGTTGTTTCCATGTCTTAGCTATTGCAAATAGTGTTGCAATGAGTATTGGAGTACATGTGTCTTTTCGAGTCATGGTTTACTCTGGATAGATGCCCGGGAGTGGGATTGCTGGGTCAAATGGTAGTTCTATTGTTAGTTTTCTGAGGAATCTCCATACAGTTTTCCATAGTGGTTGCACCAATTTACAATCCCACCAACAGTGTAATAGGGTTCCTTTTTCTCCACACCCTCTCCAGCACTTATTGTTTATAGACTTTTTGATGATGGCCATTCTGGCTGTTGTAAGGTAGTGCCTCATAGTGGTTTTTATTTGCATTTCTCTAATGATAAGTGCTGTTGAACATCTTTTCATGTGTATTTTGGCCATCCATATGTCTTCTTTGGAGCGTCATCTGTTTAGATCTTCTGCCCATTTGTTTATGGGGTTGTTTTTTTTTTTTTTCTTTCTTTCTTTCTTTTTTTTTTTTTTTTGGTAATGAGCAGTAGGAGGTGTTTATAAATTTTGGAGATTAATCCCTTGTCAGTCAATTCATTTGCAAATACTTTCTCCCATTCTGTGGGTTGTCTTTTTGATTTGTTTAGGGTTTCCCTTGCTGTGCAGAAACTTTTTTTTTTTTTTTGTCTTTTTGCCATTTCTTGGGCCGCTCCCGCGGCATATGGAGGTTCTCGGGCTAGGGGTCCAATCGGAGCTGTAGCTGCCAGCCTACGCCAGAACCACAGCAATGCAGGATCCGAGCCGCATCTGCAACCTACACCACAGCTCACAGCAATGCCAGATTGTTAATCCACTGAGCAAGGGCAGGGATCGAACCTGCAACCTCATGGTTCCTAGTCGGATTCGTTAATCACTGCACCACGATGGGAACTCCTGTGCAGAAACTTTTAAGTTTAATTAAGTCCCATTTGTTTATTTTTGTTTTTATCATCATTAAGAGGTGGATCTGAGAAGATGTTGCTGTCATTTATGTTGGAGAGTGTTTGGCCTATGTTTTCCTCTAAGAGTTTTATAGTATCAGGTCTTATATCTAGGTCTTTAATCCATTTGGAGTTTATTTTTGTGTATGGTGTTAGGGAGTATTCTCATTTCATTCTTTCACATGTGGCTGTCTAATTTTCCCAGCACCACTTATTGAACAGGCTGTCTTTTCTCCATTGTATATTCTTGCCTCCTTTGTCATAGATTAGTTGGCTCTAGGTGTGTGGGTTTAATTCTGGGCTTTCTATCCTGTTCCACAGATCTATATTTCTGTCTTTGTGCCAGTACCATACAGTTTTGATGACTGTTGCTTTGTAGTGTAGTCTGAAGTCAGGGAGCCTGATTCCTCCTACAACATGTTACTAAACAACCAAGGGATCACTGAAGAAATCAAAGAGGAAATTTAAAAATACCTAGAAGCAAATGACAACAAAGATACAGTACTCCAAAACCTATGGGATGCAGCAAAAGCCATTCTAAGAGGAAAGTTTATAGCAATACAAGCCCACCTCAAGAAACAAGAAAAAGCTCAAATAAACAACCTAACTTTACACCTAAAGCAGCTAGAGAGAGAACAGACAAGACCTAAAGTTAGTAGAAGGAAAGAAATCCTAAAGATCAGAGCAGAAATCAATGAAATAAAAATGAAGAAAACCATAGAAAAGATCAATGAAACGAACATCTGGTTCTTTGAAAAGATCAACAAAATTGATAAACCCTTAGCCAAACTTGTCAAGAAAAAAAGAGAGAGGACTCAAATCAATAAAATTAGAAATGAAAAAGGAGAAGTAACAATGGACATTACAGAAATACAAAGGATCATAAGAGACTACTATATGCAACTGTACACCAATAAAATGGAAAACCTAGAAGAAATGGACAAATTCTTAGAAAAGTACAATCTTCCAAGACTAAACCAAGATGAAATAGAAAAGAAGAAAGGACCAATCACAAGCACTGATATTGAAACTGCAATTAAAAAACTTCCAATAAGGGAGTTCCTGTCATGGCTCAGTGGTTAATGAATCCGACTAAGAACCATGAGGTTGTGGGTTCAATCCCTGGCCTTGCTCAGTGGGTTAAGTATCCAGTGTTGCCATGAGTTGTGGTATAGGTCGCAGACACAGCTCAGATCTGGCTTTTGCTGTGGCTGTGGCGTAGTCTGGCAACTGTAGCTCCGATTTGACTTTAGCCTGGTTACTTCCATGTGTTGCTGGTTTGGCCCTAAAAAGCAAAAAAAAAAAAAAAGCCTGTGGTTGTAGACCACATTCGTGATTCAGAACCTTCTTCATTCATTCATTCAACATACTTTGGAACATGTGCCATATCAGTATGCATAGAAATACCTCATTAAACAAAATGCTCCAGACACTCTTTTTTTAATTTATTATTTATTTTTATTACAGTATAGTTGATTTATAATGTTTTGTCAATTTCTGCTGTATAGCAAAGTGACCCAGTCGTACAAATATATACATTTTTTTCCCATCCTATCTTCCATCATGTTCTACCACAAGAGACTGAACTTAGTTCCCTGTGCTGTACAGTAGGACCCTATTGCTTTGCAGAACATTCTTTTATATGGACATGCCTTAGATTGTTCTGCAGGTTTAACTTGTATTTTAATATTTGAGGTTTTGTTCTGTTTTCCAAGCTTTTTGAGTTAAACACATTAATTTTTGTTTTTTTCTTTAACAATAAAGCCATTTATGACTATGAATTTGCCTCTGATTTCTTTCACAAAAATGTTTCCGTCTTGTACCTCATGGTCAGTAATTTCTAAAACATTCCGAAATTTCAGCTTTGATTATTTCTTCTTTGATTCAAAAAACGTCTTTTCCCCTTCAAGGAGAATAATCTTTTTATGATGCTCTGACTATTAAAATACAGTGTGACTTCTAATTTATAGCTCAATTCAAGTTACTTTAACAATGGAAGTTTTTTTTTTTTTTTGGAAAAAAACAGCACATTTCATGTGGAAGTAATGCTTCCTGCTGAGTCTCACCTGATTGTACCTGAGGAAATCCTTCAGTATCATACCCTAAACCTGGCCCTGTGATGACTGTCTATCAGAATTATACAACCTCCCAGGGAAATTTCTGAGATCTGGGAAGTGCATACAGCAGTCTCACCTATAGTGGTGAGGACACCATTCAGCTAAATTACACATTTTCAAGCCATCAACACTGAAGAGAATTCTATTACTTATCACAAACTAGTAATTGGTGTTTCCTGCCATATTTGACAGATTCATAAATCCAATTTTTATCTTCTATAACTCAAAGGAAATCTTCCTCTCCTTGATGAAAAACATGCATTTTGGAGGCAAGTAGAGCCTTCCCAGCATATTCCCTTAACTCAGTATGTATTTTGTTCATGATTTAAACTGACTTTTCTCATCCCATAACTCAAGAATTCTATTCTTCACCTCCCTAGAATGCCAGGTGCAAGCCACCAAAGTGGCCAGGAATGATTCAGCTGGGAGATTAAGCCTGACTTCCCAGATGGCCATCAGCTCCATTGTGGATGCAAAGATCCCTTCCTCCCACACCAAAACTATTCCTTTGCTGCAGGAACCTCAGATGTAGGTGCTGTATGCATGGATGCAAAAATCCAGTTATGAGGAACGTTTGGTCCACATTCGGGCACTGGGTGGACCCCTGCGCAGAGAAATGTCACTGCATTTCTCAAGCATCTATTATTGGTTATACCTAAGGGATGGAAGGAAAACACAAGTACCTTCTCACTACAAAAGACATAGTAATTTGTGGATCCGTAGGAGAAAACAGCACTCTTATGATGCTGAACAACTTTCAGTAAATTGGTAATTTTAAAATTAGCAAGAAATTTATCAGTGAGAGAACAACAGATACAAAAATGTAATAAAGGTTGAGGTGGCTCTCCCTTCTTTTATTTTTCACTCCCCCCCAATCTTGCAAATGATTTTTGCGTTTATGGGTTAGAAGTCATATAGTTTTCTAGTTTTAGGAATAATATGAGCTTGCATGGTGCAATAATTCTATTAAAATATCTAATTAAGTGATTAATCCTACTTACGAGTATCTTCTGAGCACAGCATCATAACTGCCTTACAGGCATTTACAGACTGATAGACTAATTGGAAGGAGTAATAATACTCTAATAATACAACCATTCATTGGAAATGTGATGTCCTGTGTCCTCTTTCTGGAACAAGGACTTTCTTTCCCCAGAGGGACTTTTATCAATGTTAAGTCCTACGTGAGTCTCCTACACAGAATTACTGGCTTATGCATGAGGAACACTCTGCTTTGGAAGAGCATTACCTGTGGAGGGGGCACTGAGCAGGGCCTGGGAAGATGGGGGTCTGTTCCAGTTCTTCCACCAGCTTGTGGGCGATTCTGTGCCCCTCATCCTGCCTCTTTGGGCCTCGGTTTCTTCGTCTTTAATGTGAGGAAGTTCGAATAGAGATGTAAGTTTCCTTGTCACTCTTAACATGTAGAGACCAGGGTGAGTATGCTCTACATGCCCAGAAGTCTGCAGACAACAGTTTCATTATCTGGATCTTATGAGAAACATATGCTGTTTCTTTCCGTTTATGTAGAGAAGTCTTCATGAACAACTGCCTCCAAAGGAAGTTTTTCTGTGATAAAAATACATCTGAATGATTACTGAGCACAATGCCATTATTGGGAATTGCTGGAGATTCCAGTATAATGAGCTGATTATTTTCTTATACATAGAAAAAAAGAATATGACTCTTGAGAGGACAAAAAAAAAAAAAGCCCCCATATAGCACGGGGAACTATATCTAGTCACTTGTGATGGAACATAATGGAGGATAATGTGAGAAAAAGAATGTATGTGTATATGTGTGTGTGTGTGTGTATGACTGGGTCACTTTGCTATACAGCAGAAATTGACAGAACATTGCAAATCAACTGTAATAGAAAAAATAAAAATCTTACCATAAAAAGCCTCCAAACCATACTCAGCGAGATGTAGATTTTTGTACATAAAAATGACTTTTTTTTCCTTTCAAATTTTTTTAAGGGCCACTCCCTTAGCATACGGAGGTTCCCAGGCTAGGGGTTGAATCAGAGTTACAGCTGCCAGCCTACATCACAGCCACAGCAACTCGGGATCTGAGCTGCATCTGCAGACTAGACCACACCTCGTGGCAGTGTTGGATCTCAGACCCACAGAGAAAGGCCAGGGATCAAACCCACATCTTCATGGATACTAGTTGGATTCATTTCCACTGTGCCACAACGGGAACTCCTCCTTTCAAATTTTTTTTGATTGTGGTTAAAAACAAACAAACAAAAACACATATAACATCTTAAACCTGTTTAAGTGTACAGTTCAGTGACATTAGGTAGATTCATATCATTGTGCAATCGTCACCATCCAGCTCCCCAGGACTCTTCCTCTTGCTAACCTGAAACTCTATCCTCATTGAATAGTAATGCCCCATTCCCTGTAAACTACACGCCCTGATAACCACTGACCCAGACATTTAATTCTCAAGCTCAGCTGCCTTCATTCTCTTCTCTTTGTCCCTTACCTCTTTGTGGCATAGGACACCATTGACCAGCTGCAGGATTTTTTGTTTTTGGGGTTTTTTTAGGGCTGCACGTGTGGCATGTGAAAGTTCCCAGGCTAGGGGTGTAATTAGAGCTGCAGCTGCTGGTCTACGCCACAGCCACATCAACTTGGGCTACGAACCGTGTCTGTGACCTACACCACAGCTCATGGCAATGCCAGATCCTTAACCCACGGAGCGAGGCCGGGGGTTGAAGCAACATCCTCATGGATACCAGTCAGGTTCTTAACTTGCTGAGCCACAATGGGAATGCCCCAGCTGCAGCTTTATTTTTTGTTGCTGTTGTTTGTTTTTTGATCTTTCTGTTTTCTCTAGCTATTCTGCTGCTGGGGGGAGAGGAAGTTGTCTTTTCCTTTTCTTCCTAATTGGATATGTGGAAGACTTGGGGCTCTTTAGCTCACCTCTCTCCCTGTCACTTCTCCCTAAGACATCAGTTTTGTGTGTGTGTGACTTTATCACGTCTATTTAGACAGTTCAGGAATGTGTGTCCTGCTGTGGCCCTCTAACCTCTGGTGTATACTTCACCACTCAAGGGGCCTGCCACCACCTTGTACTTAACGTTGTCGAGGATTTCATTGCATCATCATCTCTTCCAGAAATTGTTCCTTTATTTCCTCTCTCTTTTTTGCTGCTTTCTTAATTTCTCTCTTACATTCTCCCAGAAACTCAAATGCTTCTTCATCTCCTGCGCCTACTCACCAAGTGCTGGGGGTTCTACCTTTGAATATGTTGCATGTCCGTCTTTTGCTTTCTTTTTTCAGTGCTGCTGTCCAGCATTGAACTCCTGGCAGGCTACCTGTTGTCGAACTGTCTCCTTGTGAGGCATCATGCACACGTCTGTCCCGCTCACCTTCCCCGAAGACCAGCTTCCTCATGTCTATCACATCGCCTGGCTATTTCCTGCGGCTTTCTCTCTGAAGTCCTCTGCCTGGTTTCAAGTCTGTCAAACCACATTTCATCTCAAATGTGCATTCTGTACTCTAGTCACACTAGTCTCATTCCTGCTCCTTGGCTATTCTTATTTCTGTGCTTTAATGCATGTGGTTCCCCTGTTCGGAGCTATTTTTCTCTAGCTAACACCTGATACATGAAGGCTATTCCAGTCCTCACTGAGCTGTACAGCTCATCTTCCTCTGTAGTCACAGCTGCTACCACGGGAATCTTAGCATCACGTAGAGTCCTAGCTTGCCTGTTCTTTTATGTGTATTTACTTCGTGACCCTCCACTTCACTGCAGATTCCTTGAGGGCATAGGTCTACACAGCTGCCAAATGTCTGGAGATTTTTCATCAAACAGAAATGGCCCTGGGTTTAGAATAGTCCTAGAAAGGACAAATTTAAAAACATATCCAGGGACATTGGAAAGCTCCTTCCAAAGCAAAGGAGTCTTGGCCAAGCAACTTTTGTTCTCGAGATGACCTTATTGTAGTGCAGTTGTTGGATCATGTTTTGGGGAAGCAAAGCTATAAATTCTGGAAGAAAGCTAGAGAGAAACCTCCTGTGTAGACCTCAACCAAAATTAAGATGTGCCTTATCCACAGGTTACTCTTCACAGGTGCCTGATTAACTTACGACTCAGCCCTTTAAAAGGAAATGTTACTGAAAACCTGTTGCTCATGTGTTGTAAGCAGCCATAAAGCTGTACTGAAATTTGAGCACTTAAGGGGTGAAATATCCCTTTTTTGTTTTTATTATATTTTTTTTAATGGCACATCTCCTGCATATGTAAGTTCCCGGGTTAGCAGCTGAATTGGAGCTGCAGCTGCAGGCCTATGCCACAACCACAGCAACACCAAATCTTAGCCTCATCTGAGACCTACACTGCAGCTTAAGGCAATGGCGGATCCTTAACCTGCTGATTGAGGCCAGGGATTGAACCTGCATCCTCACAGAGACAACATCAGGCTCTTAACCCCCTGAGTCACAATAGGAACTCTGACATTTCCCTTTTTAAAAGAAAATTTCTGCATTGTCTATATTCTGACATTAAATAGAAGTAAAGAGTTAAAGACATAAAGTACAAAGATAAAAGTAACATAGTCTAAAGATCCAAAGATCCTTCCCATAGTCAGAAGATTGAATGGATTTACATTTGCATGATTAGCTGGATTAGAGATTTATCAAGTTTATTGATATGCTGGAGTTTCCCATCTTGGCTCAGTGATAACAAACGGGACTAGTATCCATGCAGATGTGGGTTCAATCCCTGGCCTTGCTCAGTGGGTTAAGGATCAGGCATTACCATGAGTTACGGCGTAGGTTGCAGACATGGCTCAGATCCCACATTGCTGTGGCTGTGGCACAGGCTGGCAGCTGCAGCTCCGATTGGACCCCTAGCCTGGAAACTTCCATATGCCAAGGGTGCAGCCCTAAAAAGACAAAGAAAAAAAAAAAAGTTTATTGATCTGTTCTAATAACTTAATTTTTGCTTTCATTTTCTATTGTTGTTTCTCTTCCCTTTTATTAATTTCTGCTCTTTAAGCTTCTTTTCTGGTTGTTTGGTTTTGTTTTTCCTTATTTTTCTAGATTCTTAGTGTAGAAGCTTCTTTTATTGATTTCAAAAATTTCTTCTTTACTAATATATGCATTTAATGGTAATGGATACTCTTCCAAACATTGTTTTAGTTAATTTGATACATTTTGGTATATTTCCATATTCATTCAGTTCTAAGTATTTTCTAATTTCCTCTTTGGATTGATTGTTTGTTGTTCCCCCAAGTTCATGTGTTGAGGCTCTAGCCTTCCCAGAGTGATGGTATTTGGAAGTGAGTCTTTTGGGAGCTAATTAGGTTTAAATTGGGTCATGAGGATGGGGCCTCCAGGATGGAATTAGTGTCCTTCTAGGGAGGGCAAGAGAGAGCAGGGGTGTCTCTCTTCACCACATGAGGACTCATGAGAAGAAAGCCACCAGCAGGCCAGGAAGAGGGTTCTCACCAAGAACCGAATCTGCCAGCACCTTGATCTTGGATTTCTTAGCCTCCTGAACTATGAAAAATAAACATCTGTTGTCCACTCAGTCTATGGTATTTTGTTCTAGCAGCCTGAATAGACTAATACACTTCTCTTTGACCCATAGATTACTTAAAATTTTGATGCTTCATTATCAAGTGTTTGAAGATTTTCCTGATATCTTTTTGTGATTAATTTCATTTAATTCCATTATGATCAGAGGATATACTTTGTATGATTTCAATTCTTTAAAATTTGTTAAATTTTGCTTTATGACCAAGGACATGGTCTGTTTCGGTGAGTGCTTTATGTACATTTGAGAAGAATGTGTATTCTCTTTTGGGGGGGGAATTAGGTCAAGTTATTTTTGCAATCATGTGTGTTTCCTTCATCCTTGATGGTTTTCTCTCTACTTGTTCTGTCAGTTACTGAAGAAGGAGTGTTGAAGTTTTCAGCTACAATCTTGAATTTATCATTTTTTCCTATTGGTTATATCAGTTTTTGGTTCATATATTTGACTGCTATGATGGTAGGGTCATTCACATTTAATGCTGTTATGCATTCTTGGCGACTTGATCCTTTGATAATTTTGTTATATCCATTTTTAACCAGGGTACGTTTCATGGTTTTCAAGTCCAGTTTTTCTTTTTTAAAAATTTATTTTATTGAAGTAGAGTTGATTTACAATGTTGTGTTAATTTCTACTGTGCAGTAAAGTGATTCAGATAAATATATATATATATATATGTAATTTTTCATATTCTCTTCCATCATAATTTATCACAGGATATTGAATATAGTTGCTATACAGTAGGATCTTGTTGTTCATGTATCTATATATAATAGTTTATATCTGCTAACTCCAAACTCCAACTCTATTCATCCCCATCTCCATTTTGCGACCACAAATCTATTCTCTATGTCTGTGAATCAGTTTCTGTTTTATAGAAAAATTAATTTGTGTCATATTTTAGATTCCACATATAAGTGATATCATATGGTATTTGTCTTTCTCTTTCTGACCTACTTCACTTAGTATCATAATCTCTAGGTCCATCCATATGGTTGAAAATGGCATTATTTCATTCTTTTCATGGTAATTTTTATAATATAACTCTAGACACTCCAGCTTTCTTTTGCTTTGTATTTACATGGAATATTTTTTTAAATCATCTTACTTTAAAGCTATCGATATTATTATATTTAAAGTGGATTTCTTGTAGACATGATATATTAGGTCTTGTTTTTTCCATTCCATCTGATAATCTTTGTCTTTTAACTGAAGTGCTTAGACCAGGGGTTGGTAAACTCTGACCTGTGGTCTGTTTTTGTATTTCCCATTAGCTAAGGATGATTTTTACATTTTAAAAGACTTATAAACAGACAAACATAGAAAAATAAGCAAAGGAGAGTATATATGTCCTGAAGAGCCTAAACTACCTATTATCTGACCACTTACAGAAATATTTGATAACCTAATTCCCTTTTGTTTTGCATTTTGCCAAACAGCGATGCATTGTACCACTCAGCGATATAATGTATTGGAAGGAGACTGGAAGTGGAGTCGGGTTTGTCCTTTTTGCTTTATAGTGTTGCCAATTAGGTGAGAGGAATACAGGCCTTTCAATGATGCATGAAGTCAACCATCTGCTCCAGTTTCTCCAGGCTTCTCAGCCATAATTTGAAGCTGAAAGAGGTTGAGGTTATCTGGATCCAAGCAAGCACTCCCACTGTCAAATGAAGGAGGTGAAAGGGTTGGGCTCTCATCCAATGTCATGACTCAGGATTTCAACCTGTTCTTGAATGGGTTCTCAGATGCCCTCTCTGACTCCGACCATTCCAGTTCTCTAGACCTACAGAAACTCTGGATTAGTGTCTCAGACTTATCCCCATTTTCTTCCTTGTTAGAATCATATCTACACAGGGCCTTTGAATTTGTCCCATCTCCTGCACTTCTGGACTATGTTCCTACTCAAGTGAACATGATAGTCCAGAAGTGGATGATAAGAATGAGCCCCATTCATCCTGGTCACCAACATAGTGTTTCAGAAAAAGGAAGTGGTGAGTAAAATGAAAAAAGTTGTGGTCTCAAGGAATACTCAGATTCATCAAGGTAGAGATGAAATAAATTAGAAGGTACTTGAGCAGGAGAAATAGGCTTCAATGTGATGCTTAGTGATGACGGAATTCAGCCAAGAGAGGCAATCAGACGCTACTCAGGTCTAGTCCAGACCGCCTCCTCCTCCTTCCTCTTCTCTTTCTTCTCATAGAAAGTTTGAATGTAGCCAGCAAATCTGAACTTTAAAATTGCTGAGGTGGTTATAGTTAGTGGATAGAGCAAGCTCTTGGCCATTTTATAAGTACGATGTAGTCGAGAGAAGTAAAGATGTTTTGATCACCAGGTAGAAGTCTAAGTCAGACTAGGAGATTTTAGCCTGCCACTTCCTCCACCAAATAATGTAATCTTCTGTATTTGATATGTGTCTTCTCTATTTTGTTTATTTATCACTAAATTTTGTTACAATTATAATTTTTATTAAATAATTGCATAAACACATTTTAAAAATTGAGGCATACACACAGACTTTAAAATAAAAACCAGGAGATCCAGCTGTGGTGCCTTGTGTTAAGAATCTGGCTGCAGCAGCTCCAGTTGCTGTGGAGACGTGGGTTTGATCCCTGGCCCAGTACAATTGGGTTAGAGGATACAGCGTTTCTGTACCTGTGGCATAGGTTGCAGCTGTGGCTCGGGTTCAATCCCTGGCTCAGGAACTTCCGTATGCCTTGGGTGCAGTAATTAAAAAAAATAAAATTAAAGTAAAACTAAAGGTCTTTCACCCAACTCCTATTCTACAGTGTTACTCTGTCTCATTTCTGTTTTTGATTCTTCTGTTTGCTTTTTCTTTTAATTGCATTTACAAATTACTTTTATTATTTATGTATGTATGATTATTAAATCTTAGAGATCTAATATAGGCGTCTTCAACAGCAACAAAATCCCAGCTAGAAATCATCCAGCCTAATCTTAAGCAACTTCCTTGATGAGTGATTTACTAATTTTTTTAAGTTAGATAATTTCTTTAGGCTTTTCTGTAAATGGTAATGTCTAGTCTTTCTAGGTGTTACTTCAAGTGCAAAATCCATAACATTAAAAAAGAAAGGGAGTTTCTGTCATGGTGCAGAGGAAACTAGGAGCCATGAGGTATCGGGTTCGATCTCTGACCTTGCTCAGTGGGTTAAGGATCCGGCCTTGCCGTGAGCTGTGGTGTAGGTCACAGATGTGGCTCGGAGCTCAGATCTGGCATTGCTGTGGCTGTGGCGTAGGCTGGCAGCTGTAGCTCTGATTCGACCCCTAGCCTGGGAATCTCCATATGCCACGGGTGCGGCCCTAAAAAGAAAGAAAGAGAGAAAGAGAGGAAGAGAGGAAGAGAGAGAAAAAGGAAGTTTGTGGTTAAAAAATTGAGCAAACAATATTTGGGTAAAATTAGAAGGAAAAAATACAAACAGTGGAAATTATACATACATGTATGTTCTTATAGATTGATACTCAAAGAGCCCCACTTAAAAACAACAGGATACTATTTTTTACCTGTCAAATTCATGAAGTATAAAGAATGTTAATACCTACAATTAGTGATGAGTTAGAAAAATGAGCACTCTCAGAGTGGTAATACAGGTGATACAGTGTTTCTGGTTGGCAATTTAGCAGTGTGACAAAGTTAAATAACATGCAGAATCTCTGATCAAGCAGAAATGGTATTGTTAGAAATTCATCCTAGTGACAGAAGTAGATTTAAACACAAAAATGTATGTATAAATGTTTTTCAATTGCATACTTATTTTTAATAGTATAAAATTGGAAAAAATTGAGATGCCAAAAATACTGATAAATAAACAGTGGTGGTTGCATACAAAGAAATACTCTAGCTATTACGGAAGATGTAATAGATATACAAATGTACTTATTTGCAAGTAGGGATGTTCATTATAGTTTTAAGTAAAAATTCTGGTTCTAAAACAATATGTACAGTGGGATCCCCAAAAAGAAGAATCAGTGTTAACAGTGGCCATCTCTGAGTCATGGAATTATAGGTGATTTCTAAAAAAAATCTTCACTAATTCAATATTTCTTTTTTAAATATAGAAAAATACTTTAAATGATTTGTCTCCTTAGTAGTAAGTGACAATCATCTTTAGCTTTTCATAGATTTCGCTAGGTTATTTCAACCCTTTCTAATGACCTAAAAAATTTTCATCCATATATTGATTCTTTAGATGTTTGAAACTGTTACTATATACATTGTTCGCTATCCACAATTCCCCTCCTTTTTCATCCTAACAGTGTCTTATTTTGTTTAGCTATCCAGTTCTCAGGGGAGCTTTTAAATCATCCCATGGATGCCAATAAACCCCTCTAACTCATTTTTAAAATTTGGACTAACTGTTCCTTCATTTTTTCTTTATTTAGTCCCTTTGGGAAGGAGGAAGGAGGACACAAACTACAGAACCTTATACATAATTTACTTCTTGGAAAGATAATTTGCCTATAGTCTCTTTAAGCTTAGTGATTAGGTTAGATTTAGAGCATTTAAAATTTAAGCCATAAGTTTTTTTTGTTTTTCTTTTTGTTAATGCTAAACACTGTCTTTTTATTCCCAGGAATATTTTCAAATTGGATTTTTTATAATCACTTTGAAAGAGATTTGAAGGTGCAGTTTATTTGAAAAGTCAGGTAAATGTAAGAATACAGGAAGTTTCTTGTTTTTCTTTCTTAAATCCTAGACCAATTGAGTGTCATAAAGAAAGATCTATCTACATCAAAGTACTATGACCTTAACATATTCTTCTAAGTTGCCCTTGCTGCTTCTGTTCCATTTTTTTTAAATTATTTTTTATTTAAGGGCCACACCAGTGGCATATGGAAGTTCCCAGGCTATGGGTCAAATCAGAACTGCAGCTGTGGGCCTACACCACAGCCACAGCAACACCAGATCTGAGCTGCATATGCGACCCACACTGCAGCTCATGGCAACACAGGATCCTTAACCCCCTGAGCAAGGCTAGGGATTGAACCTGCATCCTCATGGATTCTAGTAGGGTTTGTTTCCACTGAGCCACAATGGGAATTCCTGTTCCATTTTTTTTTTTTTTTGATATACTAAATGCAAAATGGTTTGTTTGTTTGTTTTCTGTCCTTGCTTTTCAATTTGTACCATTTAAATAACGGAGAATGCTTGAATCCTATATGTAATCTAACTTACACTACATAAGTAGGAAATGAATATTGGGTAAATTATTATAAACACAAACTTCTTATAGAAACTAAAATGATTTGCTAAATTGAAGTCTTCTTAGATGTTACAACCTTTATTTCTTTCAGTTAGTAATAGATTCAAGTACTTGAATTTCACGAGAGCCTTTCAAGTGTGATGCAGAGAGTATTTTTAAAGTAAGACTTGTCAAGTTACTTACCTTCATTTACATATTGCTACCTTTGACAAAAGACTATTCTGGAATTGGGTAGTAGCTATTCATTGCTGAGAGCTGTGGTGTGTATATAGTGCTCTGATGGCCAAAGTCATGTCTTTTTCAGAGACACAGCAGCATTGGTTGTTTCACTAATTTGGCTAGACATACAGCAATCTGGGAAGGAACTTGGCTGCCTTCAAAAGCTAAATTGTTGTCACCATTAAATATATTTGGTAAAAGTGACTCCAGGCACACAGATCATTCTTCTGGCACATCTTCCACACACTGGAGACCTGTGTGTTCTGCATTGGAAAAAGTGATGTTTCCTCTTTTTGATCTTAAAGTTAAAATGGTGTTTAAGGGAATTCCTGTCATGGCTCAGTGATTAACGAACCCAAATAGTATCCATGAGGATGCAGGTTCGATCCCTGGCCTGACTCAGTGGGTTAAGGATCTGGCATTGCTGTGAGCTGTGGTGTAGGATTCAGATATGTCTTGGATCCGCATTGCTGTGTCTGTGGTGTAGGCTGACAGCTATAACTCTGATTCCACCCCTAGGCTGGCAACCTCCATATGCTGAGGGTGTGGCCCTAAAATGACAAAAGACAAAAAAAAAAATGGATTTTGAGGAAGTCAGAACTACAAAAAATAGTTGATGATGAGAAAAAGAGCAGTTCAAAATGTGATCAAGGGGAGGGATCTATCTCCATGTTTATTACTGATGTAAAGATTTAAAAAATTGAATCACTTTTTTGGTCACATATCCACATTCTCAGATACAGAAACGCATGAGGACACATGTACACTTCTATCTACCAAAAGTCTAATCCCTCAAGAGTGAAGAGGTCAGTGTGGGAAACTGAGGGATTGAGAGAAGATGGAACAAGGGCATGATAAATTAGAGTTGGAAAAGGATGGACAATATGCTTATACAACCCTGTGGGTTCTTTTCTGTTGTTGAGATGTGAGAAGGGCAACCAGTTGTAAATGATTCACAAGGGACAAAGTAGAGCCGGTGACGAAGGCAATGCGAAGATACTGTGTTGAGAGACGGGACACTCCCGCTAGGATGTGGAACCTTAGGGGAACCTTAGGGGAAAAAAGCAACCAACCAATAAAAAAAAGTAAATGTTGCTTCTCTCGTCCTCATTAGTGTCTGCAAGCGTAGCTCAACGGTTTCATTGCAGTAGCTAGGATCTTGACCTCGATGAATCATTCATAGTCTAGTTTGAAGAGTAAGCAGGGCTTATGAGAGGGAGAAGAGAAGGGGAGATTATGTATTAATGAGTTGGAGGCACATGGTCACCCATAATTTAGCAAAGGCCCTCATTTTATTTTGTGTTCATCTAAATGTACCACCAAGTATTTTTGAAAGACACTCATGTTTCTAATGATATTCTCTACCAACTCCCTAGCCCTAGTTCAAAAGCATGCAGACATAAAAGAAATTGCCAAAAAAAAAAAAAGTGAAATAAGGCAAAAGAAGAAATAGTATGGGAATGAATAAGCATAATTTATTAGGTCTCAGGCACTGTGATAGCTGTTATTTATATAATATCTAATTTCACAACAACTTATGTAAGTTAGCTTAACTTTTCCTTTTCCAACTTTTTTTATGAAAAAAAGTTGAAGAAATTTCTTCAAAGCATGTATCTTTTAAATGGGTAAACTAGATTTTAAATCAAGTTCTCAAATGCTTATGTTCTTTCTAATAACCAAAACCTAATGACCAAATAATACCTTGTGTTTATTACATTGAAATTAACCACTACATCTGAGAACAAAATCTTCAATTATTTTTTTTCTCTTCCCCTTTTTCACTAACCTTATTTAGGCATCTAATATTTATGTACTATTTATCAGTCTCCTAATTGGTTTCCTTTCTTCTGGTTTATCCCTTTTCCAACAGAGTATTTCCAAGCAAATACTCATTGTTGATGTACTTCCCACTTATCTTCTCAGTTTTTTTTTAACACCTTAACTCTTTGCTCAGTGCTAATCACTCTGACCTACTACCATGTGACATTTATCAACAAATATTCAGCAAGCGTTTATTAGCAAATATTTGTCAACCCCCCTTCCCCCCCCCCCCCCCCCCCCGCCACTTGCCACATATAGGGATAGGTTGGCTCATAGGAGGATAAAAACTCAACTAAGGCACAGTTTCCAGTCTCAAAGACCTTAACAGTTGAGGAGGAAGAATAAACAAGCAAGCTGATGATTAGAGTAAAAATTTTCCTGTGCTTTGGAAGAAAAGCATGCATACGGTGCTAATAGAGTCTTTAATGAGGTAGGGGGAGGCAGGGGAGGACACTGACATAAATCAGACTGGAAATCTAGGGCCTTAGGGATGACATCTAAAAAGAGATGGAGTGATGTGATTAGGAGCAGAGGCTATAATGAACTCCGAGGAAGTAATGTGCTGATTCAGGGTTATGAATTGGAAGAGGCCTGTTGAGTCATGACTGGTGTGAGAGACCTTGATACACACATGCCTGTTTTTGGAAGTATGTCAGGCTCCTGGATCTGCTTTTCTGCTCCAGAAAGAGGCAGATGAAAGGAGAAAGGACACGTACTCCTCCCCACCCCGCAGCCCCTTGCAGGGATGGAGACTGAGGAGGCCAGTTCCAGTGCGAGTGGACCCAGTCGTCTTCCCTGCATCTCGTGAGCACAATGTTGGTCGATTTTGAGCTGAGGGAGGCCTCTAGTTCACCATGTCATATAAAATGCAATAAATACGTGTTTTAATTTTTTCTTTTTAGGGCTACACCCATAGCATATGGAAGTTCCCAGGCTAAGGGGCAAATCCGAGCCACATCTGCGACGACCTATACCACAGCTCACTGCAACTCTGGATCCTTAACACACTGAGTGAGGCCAGGGCTCAAACCCACGTCCTCACAGATACTAGTTGGGTTTGTTACCGGTGAGCCATGATGGGGATTCCCTCTCAATTTTGCTTCCGTGCTCTTTTGCCTCTTTGGGAGATGACGATGGCTCCTGGAGGCTTTTGCCCACTTTATGGAGGTTGCAAGTATCTGGGAACTTATCTTTCCCCATCTTGACCCTGAGATGATTTTTAGCCAGAGACTGCACTATAGCTGCCCTGCCTTTTGGCACAAACTGGGAGATTAACATATACTTCAAGGCTTCCCTGCGGGGTGAGGCTGAGACTAGAGTTTTTGCTCATATCACGCAGTTGCTTGGCTTCCACTTTTTCCCATTCCTCTTCCCATTACTCTCTTCGAGCTTTCTCCTGGGAGTGCATGCCTCTCTCTGCCCCTGCACATAAATATTCATCTCAGAGTCTGCTTCTGTGGAACCTGACCCAAGACAGGGCTCATGTCGACCTTACATTTTGCTCAGATCGTTGCAGGACTTACATACAGGGAGACAGGACACCCAGGTGTTTTTGCCAGGAAGCAGCATTTATTCATGCTGGTAACTGGCCAGCGGATTCATATCCGAAGGCTGAGCCATGAACATAGCAGGGTGCTGTCTTATAGACCTGCTGTTATTTTTTTTCTTTTATACTTTGGTCCCTTTGTCCACCTTATAAGGTAACATCCATTCTGTAATCTCTGGGTGGACACTTACAGATACACTTCAGCCCATGGATTCAGGCTATGTCACATTGTTACAGAACTGCACATGCGGTGCAGGTGCTTGTGTTGCATGTTGCCTTCCCTTTGTTCTGGGAGGGCCCTTCCCCCTCTCCACTACAAGGTGGCTCATGTCAGGTATGGGGCAGACTTTAGAGGAAGGAGAGGAAGTTCGTTTTGGACATGTTGATTTTTAGTGCACTCGGATCATTATGTGGAAATATAAGTAGTCAGAGCTAGTTAGAAATATTGATTTCAGAGCCATCAGGATATGGACGATGGTTGAAGTTGTGTGAATGAGGTTCATTTCGGAAAGGGTATGGAGAGTCTAGAGGTGAAGGCTGGGCCATGGGTAAAATTTGACAGATGCATATTAACATGTCCTTCATAAAAACCCTTTTCACACAAGTAGCACTTTACATTTTCATATTCAGAAACGTCATATCAATTGACCTTTATGGTAACAAAGGAAGGTGGGAGACTATATAATTACTGTCATTATTTTTCAGATGAGGAAATTGAGACTCTGAGAATTCATGTGAATTACCTAAGTTATGAAAATGGCAAGACCAGCACGAAAATCCAGGTCAAAAATTCCTAGCACAAAGCTTTTCCTGCTACCTCAATTTCTTTTGAAAAAAAAAATGTAATTTTTTCCCCTAAATGTCTTGCAGTGTGTTGGCAATTGTCTTCTTTATTGCAGATTCAGCATTCTTACAAACTCATGTGACATCTGTTCCAGCTTTTCTGGTATCCTCATAAATTTATCATGCTCTGCTGCCAGATAGCTTATTTCCTAGAGCCCAGAAACTCACTTCCTTCAGGAAGCCTCCTTGAACCAACTTCAGCTCCTAGGTTATTTTTTAACAGTTTTGAATTTATTTAACAGCATTCTTTTCACATATTGATATACTATTTTTGATTTTTTTTGATTCATTGTGTGCATGTTTTTCTCTCACCAACTGTATAGTAAGACAATTTTAAGATTTTCTTTTATACAAAAATCAATAAATTCTCATTATAGAATTCTTTGGAAAGAAAAGAAAAAGATAATCTCTTATCCCAGCTTATAAGAACTCTCAATTTGTTGTGTTTTTAATTTCAGTCATTTCTGTTCATTTTCCCCACATATTTATTTATGCATTTTATTTTATATAGTGGCATTCCTGATGTTTGTAGTTATTCACCAGGTTTCTATGTAATGAAAAAAATGTCTTATAATGAATTTTCATTCTGTGTTAGAGTATATTTCAGTGCATTGAAAAGAGATTCAGCACCTGCTTGGGTATTTCTTAAGTGAGAGAGAGATTTGCAAAAGACGCCTCAGATATTTAAGTTGTTGAAGCAAAGGTGGTCAGAGAAGCGATTGACTTGAGAGGAAATGATTTTTTTGCTCACACAGAGATTTGGACTTTCATAGAATAAAATGCTTAACAGATTTAATTGGTCCGATTGTCTGCTTTGTTGGAATGACCCTGTGTGGTGAGCTTGCATTTTTACTTTCTTGTCCCAGTTGGGACTGTTTAGACAGCTGAGGGCATATTAGAGCTGGTAAACAATTTGGTTTTATCTGATCTTTATTCAGCTGCAAAACATGATTTTGACCTCCTGTCAGAGTTTACTATAAAACACTTTTCTGGACTTTGATTAACTTTTAAGAGAGTCCTTATAGGTTATATATTCCATTCTTAGACAAGAAACTCAAATTTTCTAAGTTATCCTGCAAGTTCCATCTAACTAGCATCCTTTCTTGGCATAAGAACATCTTTGTGCATAACTATGACTTGACATTAATCTGGGAGTATTAGATTTTCAAACATTTGTTCCTTCAAACTACACATGGGGTTTGCACTTTGCTGGATGACATTTAAGCAGTTAGCCTGGATGTTACATATTCCCAACACAGCATGAAAATGCATTTACTCAGGGCTTTGTGTCTATGGTTTTGGATAAAAAAGAAATAAATCTTCCTCTCTTTTGAGATGTTTAGATTACATTTAATTGACTTCTAAAATATATTAACATGATCAAAACACTTTAAAATAAATGAATTCTTTTTTCGTAATAAAGCAGGTTATGTTAGGAGTTTGACTCTAAAAGCTTTGAAATAGTGAAATACCAAGGAACTAAGCTTTTTTTTTTTTTTTTTTTAACTTAGAGAACAGCACAGTTGAAAAATATTTTTAATTTATGCCTATGCTTTTAAAGTTTGAATAGACATAAACTTGCTTCTGGAAAGAAGACTTTTCATTCTGAGGGACTTGAAGTTAAAAGCTTTTCCATAGGCTAGTGTTGGAAACATGTCTTTGTCAGACAAATGCAACTCTATAGACTTAAAGCTTAGAAAGAAGCCACTGTATTTTCAGAGACCCATGGAAGATGGTAAAAATTCCATTTATGAAAAAGGGGACACTTGCCACCCAGGCTGTGACTCTCAAGGTATGGTCCCTGGACCATCTGCATTGGCTTCACCACCCATAAATGTGGTATTGAACTTGTAGTTCTCCTGTGGCACATGATGCTGTTCTCATCGACTCTCGCTGAAGCGCTTGACCTCAAACCATCTGCCAACCAACTCCTGTTTAAAACCCTACGGAGACCATTGCCTTCTAAGTAAAACTGTCTGAGAAATATGGTATCCTCTCACTTCTCTGGCTCTATCCTCAAATCAGGGCAGAGCACTAGAAAATTATGTTAACTGTTTCTTTCACATTATCCTACCCCCTCAACAACCATCTTCACTAAATTAAATTTAAATATTATATCTTTGGTTTTGTCTGTAGTGGGTAGATAATTTTGGTCAAAGATATATTGCCTATAATTCTCTGTATAGAGTCTCATTCGATAAATCCTTTTAGAATTTATAACCAGGGAAGGAAATGTATGTGCCCATTTTCTCCCACTCTCTCTCTCTTTCTGTTTCTACCTGTTTTCTCTCTTAAAATTGGTAGCTTTCACCAAGCAAATAATTAGAAGTATTTAACCTGGTTTTTGTGGTTGTTGCTGTTTGTCTCTGAGGAGACTCAGAGCAAAATTGAATAGGCAATCACAACGATTACATCAAACTTTACGCTTAGCATTTTTGCTTTCCCCTACTCCTCTGTACATCTTTGATAGGTTATTTCCCCCACCCAGAACTTTGTTGTATACAAACATGTTTTTTTTTTGGCCACTCATGCAGCATGTGAAAGTCCCCAGGCCAGAAATCGAACTTGCACTGGATCAGCAACCTGCGACACTGCAGTGACAATGCTCGGATCGTTAACCCACTTCACCACAAAGGAACTCTTACATACATTTTATTTGAAGGTGCTTTAAATCCCTTTTGAAAAGCAGAAAGTATAAACAAACTGTTAAGGGTAGGATAAAAAAAGAGTTTTTCAGAAGGCCAAAGCGTAAAAATTTTAACTTTTATTATTAAAATATATTTTTTAAATGGTGTGGGAAAATATGTAGGTAAGACTATAAATTATTTAATGTGAAAAAGATGAATTAAATTATTTTCTTAAGATTAAGTCAATGTAAAGCTGTAATACAATACTCAATGTGATACAATTATAAGTATATTTAAAAGGGTCAAAGAAACAGCAAAAAGCAGATATTTTAGTATATACATGAATTAAATATATGAAAACGATTTATTAAAAAATGGGAAAGGGATAGGTTATTTAATAAGTGGGTTTAAGTCATTTACTTTTAAATAAAAATATTGTCTTCAACTCTTATACCATACTAAAATACATTCCAGATCATTACTAACTTATAAATATTAAGCCATAAAATGACTAGGAGGTAACTGAGAGTTTATCTGAGCTCTACTTTGGGTAAAACTTTTTATACTTAAATCAAACGGAAGAATTGGCAAAAGAAAATACAGACTCAACTACTTTCAAGAGTTGTGCATATTAGATTTAAAAATGGCAAAGAAAAATCATGACGAACAAAAATAGTATTTACTTATAAAGAAATAATTCAACCAGATTTTAGTTTGTCCTATACAATGCTAGGGTTCCACCACTAAGTGTCAGACATGGTCTTAAAAATCAATGAGAAAAAAACCTGGGATTCCAATAAATAAATGGACAAAGACCATGTGTGCTTACTTTATCAGAGAAACAATACAATACTTAGTAGGCATTGGAAAGTATTTCGGTTATTTCATAGTCAAAGTCTACAAATAAAAATGAGATATAAATTGTATTAATTAAACATAAAGGTTGTTCTTAAAGGGAGTTCCCAATGTTGGCAAGTAGTATGAAGTAGACACTTAAGACACTGCTGAGAGTACAATTGTTCTAACTTTTCAAGAAGGTTATTTGAGACTATGATTAGAGTTTTAAATATGTTCGTCTTTTAAAGCCAGAAGCTCAATTGCTGATGTTTTTGTAAGATAACTTATAACACTGAAAAAATTAAGACTTTCTGAAAATGCTTAGCTATAGGAATTGCAAAGTAAGAAATAGTATTTCTGAAATACCGTGCACACGTTACATATGACCTTCATGTGTAGTTTTTAAGAATATGGAAAGGCTTATGATAACATTTTAAAGCAGAGCACAAAGTAGTATTAAGTAGGAAAAGCAATATATAGAAAAATTGAGAAATTATGGTAACATTAACAATTTCTCTAGGAATTGAAGCTATGCTTCTACATAGCTTCAATATTTTTTCTACATCTTCAAAATTAATATATATTATTTTTATATTTAGAACAAAATATAGACACAAACACTTGTCAGCTAGTTCAAGGTCCATGATTTGTTCACTGTGGGAACTTGGGCAAGTGACCCCTTTTGTAGGGCCAACATCAGAGGTCAAACACTTGTGTTGGCACTCTATTAAACTGCATTGGGTCTGACAAATAAAACTGGTTATGAAAATGATGATTCTGGTTTTGGTAACTACTGGTTACACATCCAATACACCTCCCCTTTTCTTGTCTTCATTCTCAGCTATTGAACTGCATCATCAGCATTTTCTTTAGTATTTCTCCCATTTGGGGAAAAAGTTTTGCCCAAGACACATGAAAAAGTTGATCATGTCCATCTGTATTTGTGCTCACCACCTCTAGTTTATGAGCTGAGTTTAGAAATTTGAATACTTGTTTCTTATGGTCTTGAACCTTGGGTTGGTCCACATCCCTCACTCCTTTTAAAATGTGGCCTTTTGGGAGTTCCCAGCGTGGCTCAGCAGAAACGTATCTGACTAGTAACCACGAGGACACAGGTTTGATCCCTGGCCTCACTCAGTGGGTTAAGGATCCGGCATCGCTGTGAGCTATGGTGTAGGTCACAGATGTGGCTTGGATCCTGTGTTGCTGCGGCTGTGGTGTAGGCCTGCAGCCGCAGCTCTGATTCAACCCCTAGCCTGGGAACCTCCATATGCCACAGGTGCAACCCTGAAAAAATCAAAAAACAAAATGAAACAAATAAAATGTGGGCTTTTGTCTTCTCCTGAACATCGGTGAGTAGATAGAAATGGGCACAATGCCCCTTTATAAGAACTCCCAACTTTTCTCTACTTAAAAAATAAAGCAAACATTCTCTCTACTGATTCCCTCTTTGGAGGACCTTGCGCTTCCTTCTCTTGGTGGATTCAGTGTTTGTTCCAGGTGACCTCTGTGCTGTCTATCGCTTTTATTTTTTATTTTATTTTATTTTATTTTTATTACTCAAATGAATTTATCACATCTGTAGTTGTATAATGACCATCACAATCCAATTTATCACAGGATTTCCATTCCATAACCCAAGCACATCCCCCCACCCTCCAAACTGTCTCCTCCAGAGACCATAAGTTTTTCAATGTCTGTGAGTCAGCATCTGTTCTGCAAAGAAGTTCCGTCTGTCCTTTTTTCAGATTCCACATGTCAGTGAAAGCATTTAATGTTGGTGTCTCATTGTATGGCTGACTTCACTTAGCATAATAATTTCTAGGCTAATTGTTGTGATCCCTGTAGCTGGGGCTGCGTCCACAGTCCATTCAATGTTTGTGTTCAACAGTGATGCTCAGGCATCAGCGGCATTTACAAGTGTTTTTATTTTAGCAAGGGCCACTCTTCCAGGGTGTTCCAATCCTTGGTTACATAATACTCTTAATTTACCTTAAAGAATGTTGTCAAAATAAATGATAGTTTTTAAAGGCTCTGACTCAGTCATGTAGCTATTATTCTTTTTTCACTTAAGAAAATTTGTTTGGAAACAAAGAGTCTTAAGCATGAGAACAACCCTATAATATTTTAGATTAATGATGTTATCCGTTACCTTTTTTTTTTTTTTTTTGCCACCCACAGCTTATTTCTGGATACTTTTCTTTTTTTTTAATGGCCACACCCTTCCCCCCCCCCCCCACCTCCCAGGCCAGGGACTGAATCCCAGCCACAGCTGCCAGGTCCTTTAACCCACTGTGCAGGGCTGGGTGTTAAACCTGGACTTTCACAGAAACCTGCAGTCAGATTCTTAACGCACTGCACCAGAGCAGAAACTCGATGTCTGTCACTTCTTAATAGGAATTCTTCTTGAACCTGGGGCCAAGAAATAAAAATGGAGGAATAAATTTTGACTTGGGACTGGAGGGTCTGTTAGCAAAACTGCGGTTGGCTTTTGAGTTTGAAGAAGTTTTTCTTGAGAGCATACATTTCAGCCTTTCGATCCTCAGGAACCCAGTAAATTCTTGACTCTTTCTAGTTGGGAATGTAATGTCATAGTACCATGCTAGTCTATTTAGTCAGGGCTCTGTCTTTTGCATGATTCATATTTTAAATTTTAAAGAGGCTCACAACTGAGTTCTCACAAACAGTAGCTGTTTACTTTCTTTCCACTAAAATAATCACTGCAAATACCCCTCTGAGAAAGTATATTTTCAGATGCCAGGTAATCAAAGCTTAGTTGTACTCAGAGGCTTTTTTAGCACCAAATGGAAAATAATTGCTTTAAAGTACCCACTTGTGAGGACTTCTGCTCATCAGTATAATTGCCAGCAGCCACTGTCTTTTTACCACAATAAATCCACAATGATTCATTAGCTTCTTTTGGGGGGATGAAATAGATCATCTTGTTAACGTCAACTTTGATTTTTAAATGGCTTCACTTGATTTCATATTGGAATTAGAGTTTGCACATAAACTAAAATAATAAATTCCCCCGACCCCACTTTAAAAAGTAGTGTAGGTAGTAGAAGAGGATAAAATTAGAACTTAGCCAGCCTTGCAGGATCTGGAAATGAGTTCTCTGTGTGTTTACTCTAGGAGGATTTTTATTTCTTCTCTTTTTGTTAAAGGAATTTAATTTCTTGACTATAAGCCTCTGCACACAGAACCCAGCAGTTGGCAAATACTCCCTGGGATGTGGTCTCAAGTACCTTTGTCCAGCCATCTGTTTGCTATCAAATGAACAGGACAATTGCTGCAAAAAACTCTTGCTTAAATGCTTGTCAAGAATTCTGTAATCTTATTTATCAGGTTCCCTAGGTTGATGGGATCTTAATTAATGTACCTCAAGACTACTTTGCACATGGGAGTATTGGTCAAAGGTTAGCATATGTTTGTTGACTTGCTAGTTTTTATTTATTTATTTGTCCTTGCAGGGCCACACCTGTGGCATATAGAGGTTCCTAGGCTAGGAGTGTATTGGAACTGTAGCTGCTGGCCTACACCACAGCACAGCAACACCAGATCCAAGCTGCGTCTGCCACCTGCACCACAGCTCATGGCAACGCCTGATCCTTAACCCACTGAACAAGGCATGGGATCGAACCTTTGTCCTCATGGATGCTAGTCAGATTTGTTTCCGATGGGAACTCTGATTTGCTAGTTTTTAAAACAGCTTGGGGAATGTATCCTGTCTATATATTTGCTGTAAAAATGTTTTGGGATGATTGACTCCTTGAATCAGTTACTCAGTGGGGATTCTACCAGCTCCACTGAGGGGTCAACCCTGGCTTACCAATGTATCAATATATAAGTGAGCATCTAGGTGCCCTCCAAGCTGGTACATGCCCTGAGTATGGAACACTGACTCTCAGTGGTACCATCCACATTCCTCACCAGTCTCAGCCTCCTCAGCTGGTCAGGGACCCCATTCTCTAGTTTCTGTGTTTACTGTGGTTGAAATGAGAAACTTAAATTTCAAAAGGGCAACAACTGCTCATGGGCATTTAAAAATTTTAAATTGAAAGTGCAGATACAACTTTTCAAGGTGGCTTCAAGAACAAATAAACAAACAAACCAAGAGCCGATTTAACTATTTTAGATAGTTTTACAAGATGCTACCTGGAGATGACTTCAAAGAGATAACCAGGGACTGAGAAGGGCCTGTTTGTCAACCACCAGTGACCCAAGTCTAGTGAAGAAAGGGGTCTGGCCAGGACCAAAAGCAGTAAGATGACATGAACACAGGCCTTAACAAGTTAACATCAAGTGGCCAGAGGGCAGAAACATAGAACAGATGAATCCCGGCACTTAACCAGAACTGTGAGCAGGGGGCTCACTTCATAGCAAACCTAACACACCCTGTGCTGTGTCTAATCATTTGTTCAACAGGCTGTAGACATGGCCTATATCCAGCACAGCACCAATGATTTATATGAGTGAAGGGAGGCAAGAAGCATCTCAAAAAAAATCAGTGTGCATTTTTGATTCGGAGTTTGGGATGCAATAACCTAGTTTCTGGGCTGGCAAAGAAAAAATAACAAAATGCCTAATTTTTTCAATGCTGGGTCATTTCTAGAAGAAATAACTAAATAAAAGGATACCCATCAAAGTCTTTCAGAGTTAAACCAGGACAATTTTCAGCTGTTTGGATGAATAACCTAAATTCCCATGAATATAAGCTGCATTTGTCCGGTAGTGGAGGATCTGAGTGAGACACATTGTGATGCAAATTTAATTTGGTGGAAAGCTTGCACTGCCACTAAAATTCTCAAATTCCTGATTTTAAAGAATTTTAAAGCTCTGGCTGAATAAACCCAGGTACCCTGTGCATTCTGGTATCATGATTTGTCCTAAGAAATGCTATAGGGGTTGGAAGAAAATATTTGATCATATGTTCTTTCAGCCTTTTGACTCTTAAGACACTGAAGAGTAAGATTTGGAAAAGAGAATAGTTATCATGGAATTATGGGGCAGCCATCTGTGTCTCTGATGCAAAACGGATGTGGGTCAAAATTGGAAGATGCACCAAAGCTTGCATTTTGCATTTATTAGAGTTTTTATAACTATTTGCTGCTTGATTGACTAGCTGAAGGAATAAATGAAGCAGAGTTCCTTTTGTGTGCTGTCCAGTATCTTCCATGTATCCTCCTTCTTTGCCTGCCTTTGGGTTTGTTGTTCGCTCCACTTCCACAGAGCGTCTCACACAAGCGCCTGATCTCTTGGGGTGGGAGGGCCGAGGGGTCACAATCCAAATTTGTTCTGGCCGTCTACTCACACTACGAAATTTATTCCCCCTTGACCTTACCAAGCACTGGGAGATATCTTTTCTCCTACTATGCTACAAATTACCCACAGTAGCTGAAGTGTTACCCAAAGGAATGAATGAATATCTTCACATTTCAGATGACAAATTTAGGGGTGGAAGTTCACAGAGAGGAACCCAGAGATAGGACTTCCCATCATGGCTCAGTGGAAACAAATCTGACTAGCATCTATGAGGACACAGGTTCGATCCTTGTTCAGTGGGTTAAGGATCAGGCGTTGCGGTGAGCTGTGGCGTAGGTAGATCTGGCCCGGATCTGTCATTGCTGTGGCTGTGGTTGTGGCCGGTGGCTACATCTCTGATCCAACCCCTAGTCTGGGAACCTCCATATCCCTCTGGTGTGGCCCTAAAAATACAAAAAAAAAAAAGCAGAAACAATTGAAGATATCTACCAAGAAGCAAATGTAGCAAAACTCTGGCTTCAATTCTCATCTGAGGTGAAAATTGAGGAGAGAGGCTGGGTAGTTCAGTGAGCACACATTGTACTCCACTGGTTCTAAGGTGCAAATTTTAAAGTCTCTCTCTGTATTTTACAAGCAGTAGCACCGATGGCCAGCACACAGTTGATACATTTGTCACTGCCCAAGCTAGAAGAACAGCAAAAGCATCATCGTCAAAAGTCATGGAATAACTAACAGCTGTTTGTAAGAAAATCCCAGAGAACATAATGGAGCACTTTTTAAACTCCTAGGAACCGAGTGATTGCAGGGAAAGGAAGAATTTCAGCTCTTTGTGATTAAAGTTCAGCAACAAAGTATTTTAGTTCAGTATTTCTTAAACAGGTAAGGTGGACCTGAACAATTTTGAGTTCAAAAGTCATCCCAAAAGAGGCAGACTCTGAACACCAAGTTTTAGGAATATGCATGAACCAATATAGTTCATGAGTGCTTTATAATACGTATGACAGTAATATATGATACAGCTCTGTGTTAAATACGTCTAAAAGAACTTCCTCAATTTCCCTGTGGTAAACGTCAAAGTGATTTTAGTGTCAATATTTAATTGGCAGGGATTTTCTTTCTGGTTGGTGCGTAAAATGATAGGGCCTCTTAAAATCAATTTATGGCGTCAGATTTAAGGACATCTGATATATTCCTCTAAAAGTTGCATAAGAAATCCTGAAATCCTCTCTATTTTAGGGTTTAAAAATTATTCAAAGTAGGTAAATCCATGGCTTCAACAAAGCCTAAAATTGAATCCACTGGGTGGAAAAAATCACATTAAACTAAATGCAGCATTCGTAGCTACAGAAAGAAGGATTGACAAGTATGTCGGTAAATGGGTGGTAGGGGAACTTCAGTTAACAGGCATCCCCTCTGCATGTAGCCCAGAACACTGGGCTGCTACATTTTCCCTGAAATTAATTTGAGATTTCTTCAGTTTCTGACAACCTAACATAAAGATGGAAAGAGGCCATTCTAATGACTGTTTGCTAACCTCACAATCTTCTTTTTTTTTTCTTTTAAGGAAGGACAAAGTTATTTATAGACCCTATTAATTAAGCTTAAATGATTCTAGCTACTGGCCATGTGTAATCAGCTTTTTCCTCCTTAGAGTTGGATGGAAATGCATCGGATGAGAGAATTAACAAATGTAAGAGCACCCATCGCTGCCTCTAACATCATAATACAAGTGGGGTTTCCAGGCCATGTGAGGAATAGCCAGATCTGGTGCTCTGTGTAGGAGGCCAGCTTGTTCACTGTGCTTAGAAACACAGAGAGAGAGGCTCTTATCCTGAGAAGTGCCTCTGATGTCACATGGAATGGAATTGGAGTCTACTCCTCTGTATTTTCAAACACACGGAGCTAATTCATAGCAGGATTTTTAAAAGAAGATTATAAGGGCGATTCTTGACTGGAGATTAGGGAAGGGATTATTTAGTGGGGACCGCTGGAGGGTTTTGTTTTTCTCTGGGTAACTAGTCTTCTGGTTAAGGCAATGCTCGTCACTCAATTTAATGGGCCCAGCTTGTGTTGTTATAATAGAAATAGGAACCTATTTCCTGCACAGTTCTGAGGAAAGAGGCAGACAGGTACAGAGAACCCGGGTCTCTGATGGTGGGACCTCCTCTGAGCTACTACCCAATCAACCTGGTCAACCTCCTGGGTGAGATGCCCACCTTGGCTGAAAACCTACAGAGGACAGTCCGTCTTCCACCCACATGGGGCACTCTACCCCACGAGGGAGGAGGTGTAGGAGGACTGTTTTTTGTTTGGTTGTTTGTTTGTTTGTTTGTTTTTGTCCTTTTTGCCATTTTCTTGGGCCGCTCCTGCGGCATATGGAGGTTCCCAGGCTGGGGGTTGAATCGGAGCTGTAGCCACCGGCCTACGCCAGAGCCACAGCAACGCAGGATCCCAGCCGCATCTGCAACCTACACCACAGCTCAGGGCAACGCCAGATCCTTAACCCACTGAGCAAGGCCAGGGATCGAACCCCCAACCTCATGGTTCCTAGTCGGATTCATTAACCATTGAGCCACGACAGGAACTCCAAGAGGACTGTTTTTGATGTAATTTCAAATTTTGAGAAAAGTAGCCCAAATAGCACAAAAAATGTTTATTGCATTTGGGGAAATGTTAACATCTTCCCACATTTAATATTATTTTTCTTCTCAGTCTTTACATTTTTTGGGTCTAAAATATAATCTATTTCTATATGTAATATAATATTTTTCTCTAAACAAAGGAAGGAATCTGGCTTGGTGGCCAAGACTGATTCCAGTCCTTCCAATTCAGAGGTAAGATCCTCATCAGCCTGGCTGGCTGCAGGCTTTAGTGACTTGCAGAAGTAGAGTCTCCTTTGGGTTCCCGTTGCATGGCCTCCATGAATCCAGGTGGCTCCAGCATCACATCCCTCAGCTTTATTATCAGGTGATTCCTGATTACTCTCCCTCCCTGGCATTTCACTTAAAATCGGTACCAGACCTCCCACTGTTTCCCAGATACAGTGCCCACTTGTACTCTCACCCATCCCTCGGCTCACATCACTAGGTCTGCTTTCGGTGAGTGGCTGGAATGACTGCCTACTCCTGGTCCAGGGCCCTGCATCACTTTTCCCAGACCCTTCAGAAACTGTTTTTGAATCACAGAGTGAAGACAAGCTTCCCATCCCTAGATAGTCTAGGTCCCTGTACTTCACACTGAGCATCACCCACCAAACAGCCTTTTGAAGTTTGTCTTACATCCTAGAAGCCTTGACTACAAGCATGTTTATCCACCTTTAATTTCCTTCATTTATGTAATAAGTGCATCATTTAAACTTACCTCTTCCTGTTTGCTTGGCTTTTGACAAAGTATTTCTATATGGGGACCTTCTGCTTGAGTGTCGCCAGGGCATCCACTGTCAGTTGCCACATCTTGGTTTGTTTTCCTTATCCCTGCTCATCTCAGTGGGTGAGTCTATAGACTGGACATGAATCTTTTCACTTTCTGTGATTCAAAAGTACAAAGATGGTTATTCTGCACCTAATACTTCTTACCTTCATACTTGGAGGACACATGTCACAGCGGCATTGACCTCTGGTTTGGATCTTAGTCCTGCTACTTTCTAGTTGTGTGACCTTCTGTTTAATTCATGGTAGCTATTTTTATTATTTCAGTTCAGCTGAAGTGATACACAGCTACAGTTACAAATAACAATGTCTGCGATAGTTCAAAGCTAGAGGTAGGTAAAATGTAGTTTGGGTGAAGGAATCCCAGGTGAAGAAGGAACTTAGTTTTCTTGAGAGGTGTGGAAGACAGTTGTTTGATTAAGCTTCAGATAAGAGGCAACAGCTGATCTGGACTTTAAGGGCTCAAGAGGAGTTTGTCAGAAAAAGCAGAGGAGTCTATTCATCTGGGTCAAGATTTCTCAAACCTGGTATTATGGACATTTTGGGTTCGATAATTCTTTCCATGGGGGCTTGTCCTATGCATTGCAGAAGGCTCCGCAGCATCCTTGTCCTCCACCTGCTAAATGCAGGTACCCTCATCTGAGTCTGACCGTGTCAAATGTCTCCTGGGGCCACATCCCTTGCCAAGAATTCCGAGTTGAGGCAAAAGGAGATTCAAAATCCCTCAGGTTGCTTTCAATGCTTTCCCATTTTTCACTGCTGGTCCGTCGGCTTCCAGTTTCAAGAAAAGGAGAACTTAATCTGATTTCTCAACTCTGTTAAGTGACACTATTTCTCATCAGTCATGCAAATGATCATGTAATCATCCTGCTCATATGTGTGTCCCCAAGATTATTGAATGTTTAGTATATGTCAGAGGCTATGTCAAGCATGGAGGACACAAAATCCGTCCTCTGTCATGGTTTACGGCCGGGGCTCACAGCTTGAAATTGACTCCCTCTTTTGGTTTTTATGTATGCCAGTCATACTTTCAGAATTCTGTTCTGATTTTTGCATAATTTATTTATCACCATAAGCCATTATTTAACTTGTTACAATTAATCATAAATTCCTAAAAATTATAATTACTGGTATAATTATTAAGCATAAAATATTAATCACCTACATCTCCATTGATTTAATAATTATCATTACACCTTCTCATATTGGCTCTGTCCCTTCACATTCAGGCTCCTCTAGACCCTCTGATCTGGGAGTCTAGGAGAGGGTGCCTAAACCACGGTTCAAGGATCACATATCAAATCTTGGTTAAGCCAGATCCCTTCAAATTTCTTTTTTTATCAGCTACATTCTCTGATTGATCTATTTTCTTTTTCTTTTTCTTTTTTTTAACATTTCACAGGGTTTTTATTTATTTATTTATTTTGTCTTTTTTTTTTGCCATTTCTTGGGCCGCTCCCGCGGCATATGGAGGTTCCCAGGCTAGGGGTTGAATCGGAGCTGTAGCCACCGGCCTACGCCAGAGCCACAGCAACGCAGGGTCCGAGCCGCGTCTGCAACCTACACCACAGCTCACGGCAACGCCGGATCGTTAACCCACTGAGCAAGGGCAGGGACCGAACCCGCAACCTCATGGTTCCTAGTCGGATTCGTTAACCACTGCGCCACGACGGGAACTCCCTGATTGATCCATTTTCTTGTTCATTCCTGGCTTTTTATAGGACTCACAGTCCTCCCTTCATTAAACATGCGGGAGATTATTACTCGCAGCAACAACAGCAGCATGTGAAGGTGTACATGTGTTGGGGTGGGGCCACTTATGACAAAGTGACCTCTGAAATGTGTGCTCAGGTCCAATGCGTGTGTGTGTGTATATATACGCATGTATACATTCAGCCGTAATGATTGTAGATGGTTCAAGAGCATTTCCATTCTCCAGATAATATCAATTGAGAACTACTAAATGCCACCCACTCTGAACACTAGGTACCACACAAAAGGCAGAGAACACCTAGTCCTCTTTAACTACAAGGTAGAGGAGCCTCGCTCACAAAGGGGTGTGTGTGCACGTGTGTGCATGCTTGCGCAAGTGTACTTTGATCAACTTATGATTCCTCAGAGGATTGTGTTTCATCTCACATCAACCTAGTCATGGGATCTGTGGTTCTGATGATCATGAGCTCATGTGAAAGAACATCTCAGTTGGAGATGCTTTCCAGGTTGGAAACAGACCCTTGCTTGTGTAAAGCAGCATCTACTACAGTCATTAGCATAAAACTTACTTTAAATTCTTTCTCATAAATTAGGAATTTGTTTCATGTCTAGATGGCAACATTTAATTTATTCACAGTAGTTCCCTTTACTTTCCTTTTAGTACAGTTTTATTATTTTCCCACACTGGAAATTGATATGGAACATGTTTGGAGTTGTCTGACAACTCCCTAGGAAACTTTTAAAAGCTACTAATTTAGAAACAATTTTGCTTCTATATTTCATTTCTCAATTGGCTATGATGGAAGTAATTGTCATACCCAAAGGGAGAATCGTGACTTTAGGCAATACATAAACAGCTAAACTGTTTGAAAACAAGGTCTTGTTTTCATGTAAATGCCCCCAGTTATAAGGAAATATAGAATTAAATCTTGGAAGCATAAGACCATGACAGAACTCTTTCTAAATAATAATCCAGGTTGTCAGGCCCATGCACCATACATTTTAATAAGAGAAAAATGGCTTATTTATCCATCAAATCTTTTTTGCCCCAAATGTTTGTTTAGATGAGGATGCATCTGTTTGCCATCCAGCCAATCGTTAAACACTCAACAAATTAATTCTTGATATTATGAGACATATGGGATATCAGTGTCAAAAAATAAGTTACTCAGCCTCTCCGACTTTGTGTTGTTATTATTACTATTTTTAACCTCTCTACATTTGAATCTTTTATTTTAAGAAGAAGGACAGTTACCGCCTTTGTAGAATTGTTGGCATGGAAGATAACACATAGATCTGCATGGATGTTTAATAAATGATAACTATTTTTGCCTACCTGTAGATACTGTCTGTGTATATTTATGCTGCACATCATCAGAAGAAAAATAAATTCTGGCCCTTCCACTTACGAATTTGAATTACAAGTGGTGGCTTTATAGTTAATGGTGTTATAACACTTTTTTTTTTTTTACGTTGTAATACATCATCAAAGACTCTGTTCACATAGGTACTCACTAAAAATCTGATCATGTTAAAAATTTAACTAAACTGCTTGTTTTATCTACATAATACTCAAGAAATAATGAGATATATTGGACGTATTAAATTAATCGGTGAGTTATTTCAAAAGTGTGAACCTGTTCTGGTCTACACACCCGGTTTCCTGCTATTACATTTCACATTTAGAACATGACAATTCAGCAAAGAGTTATGAAACATCCACAATGAGCAGGTCCACGTGACAGATAAAAAAATGAATGTTACATATCTGTATAGAAATGAATTGCAATTATTTCCCTTTGGAAATTGTCTTCTCCAAAGTACTTTATGAAAAGAATTCCGTCAAAAGCCTAGGTGTTAGCTGAATGCATGATGCCCCCTCAGCTGTATTTTCTGGTCTTTGTGGAGAGATTGACTAAATTTGGGCCAGTGGGATAGGGACAGGGATTTTTTTAGGATGATGTAAATTTGAAAAGGCAAGAAAAGTTAGGACGTGAAGCTCCAATGCTGGAGTTTGTCTTATATAGAAGGGAGTCCATCTCTTTTTCTTTATTTCCGTGGTTCTCAGTCTTCAAGTCAGCAGCTTCAGTGGCATGGGGAAACCTGTTAGAAATGCCAGTTCCTGCCCATCCCCAGCCCAGACGTACTAGATCAGAAACTCTGGGGCTCACATGACTAGGTTTCAACAAGCCCATTAGGTCATTTTGATGGATGCTAAAGCTTGAGAATCACAGCCTTAATTCTTATAACAGCTCTGAAACCTAATTAAGTCCAAAGTGGACCCATTTTATGTATGGAAGGACTGAAGCTTAGGGGGTTAAGTGGTTTGCTGGTGTTAACCTGTCTAAGTGGCAGACTCTGGGTTAAAATCTGTGTTCTGATTTAATTCTCTTGTACTAGACCAATTTCATTTCCTGAATCTCTACTTAAAGGATTGGGATTGGTTCCACAGACAGTATCTTTACAAAGTGACAGGGGGGAAGTGGATTTTAGACTATGGATGGAAGGTACTATTGCTGTTGGCTTCTGCAGATGGAAAGAAAAGGCAGGATTTTGCTATAATGATTTCCCCTGAGAATCTGCTGCTCTTTTCTCCATTGCTTAGGTACATTTCTTGTTGACCCCACACTCAAAGTAGGCTCAGGGGCCTTTCTACACAAATCTGTTTTCCAGTGCTACAGTGGTCTCTACAGTGTAAATGTCTAAAAAGACCTTTCTGCATGGCTTTACCTGGCCATGGTAATTTGGCAACTGCCTTTTATATATTCCTAGCTGGTCTCCATCCAGGTGGTATCAGTTCAGAAACAGTACTGAAAGGTTACCATGGCCATTCAGAAGTTACCCTAAGCAGAGGTTAAAAATATTCATTCCCCTGTGTCTCCTTGCTGAGATAGGTATGACTACATCCTTTAAGCTGATCTTTCATCACGGACAATGTTGACCTGCCTATATATATAAAAAAAGAAAGACAAAGCAATATTTCTCATATTTTTCAACTAGATAAAAAGTTCCAGATTGTCTTATCATCCATTGTAAAACTTACAAGGAATAAATACTAAAATGATCATGTTTTTATTTGTCATAGTCCCTTTTCTTTTTATCAAGGAACTAGGACAGTCAAAATGGTAAGATTTTCAACTGTTGTGCTTTATAACTCTATTTTTGTTGGTTTGCATAGATACGAAGCAGTGTCGCTCAGTTGTCAGAAGTGTCTAATCTATGTTCTGGAGAATGTTGTGGAAATAGAATTTTTATGTAAAACGAGACATGACAGTATCCTAGAGATGTATACAAACTCTATTATACAACAGCTGCTACTTTTGTGGGGCTTCTGAAAAGAAAACATGCATGAAGGATAAGGCTGGGACAAAGGATTCTAGTTTATTTGTTGGGGCTTTGAGCCCAAATTGCAATATGAATAGTGATCTCGGCTGGATTGTAGGCAGGACAGCTTTAATCCAAGCTAGAAATAGATCTGTGTTCTCAAAACATGTGAGCATTGCCCCTTTCCTCCTAAGTGCACGCAGGAGTCTCATTTCTCCGTGAGAAAGCAAACAGGCCAGGGAGGAGTAAGAATGAGAAAGCAATGACCTCAGAATCTGGAGTTGTGATGGGTTGGGCAGGCTGCCCTTGAGAGGAACCATCTACCAAATGTGGCATCAAAGAAAGCTTGCCAAGAAGAAAGAACACACTCAACCAGGCTCATTGCAGAGAGAGCGCTACACCCAGGCACAGCCTATAAATAGAATGTTCTTTCCTTTGACCCTGACCCATTCTTTGTAGAAAGTTGAGGATGGGATGTAGGGGAAAACTCCACCCAAGCCTGCTCATTAATGAAGTAGCTTGTCTGTTTGGAAAACTCAGAGGAAAAAGCATCAAACCAATTAGCAGTGCTTTGCAGACAAGTGACCTAATTGACAGGATTTTTCATGTTTATACTTAGGACCCAGAAAAGACATTTATTCATCCAACAAGTTTCCGTATTTGAGCACTAAATACCAGAACAGAATTTGTGGTTGCAAAGTAAAGATTACCAAGAAGTGGTTTTGGGAGTTCCCGTCGTGGCGCAGTGGTTAACGAATCCGACTAGGAACCATGAGGTGGCGGGTTCGGTCCCTGCCCTTGCTCAGTGGGTTAAGGATCCGGCGTTGCCATGAACTGCTTGCGGGGTAGGTTGCAGACGCGGCTCGGATCCCGAGTTGCTGTGGCTCTGGCGTAGGCCGGTGGCTACAGCTCCGATTAGACCCCTAGTCTGGGAACCTCCATATGCCGTGGGAGCGGCCCAAGAAATGGCAAAAAGACAAAAAAAAAAAAAAAAGAAGTGGTTTTGACAATGAAAATCTTTCAGGTTTGAGAGCTCTGAGAGTATCCAGGGAAGAAATCAAACCACATGACTATTCGTCAAAATGACAGGAAAAAGAACACCTGATCAGCTTTAACACAAATTGGATGTTTTCATCTCCTTGGAAAACTAGCACTTTAAGAACTTCAGGCTTTATACTCTGAAAGACTACATTGAATGAACTCTGTTGACCCCAATGTTTCCAAGATGCCTGATGTGTTTTTTGTTTTTTTGTTTTTTTTGGTCTTTGTCCTTTGCTTTTCAGAGCTGACCTTTTCTTAATGATGTTTTACTGTAACCCAGGTTCATGTTCCATCAAATGGTATGTTTTTAGGAAAAAATCCCATACGGCTTTCCTGGCAATTTTGCAGTGGTTTATTAGAATTTTAAATACTTCAGAAAACAGACTTTAAAAGTCCTCTTGAAAGAATTTGAAAGAGAAAAAATACTGACCTTTATAATAAATTGATACTGTTATAAAAATATATGCTAGAGAACACTGGAAATGGTCATTTAGAGTTGGATACTAGCAAAATAAGCTCTTTAATGTATCTCATAAATATTTTTATATGCCTTTCAAATGGTGAGAGTGTCACATGGGTTATTTTTCTGATCCATAATTATCTTCTTCTCATCACAAGTATCTGCCCAGTATAATTTATACATGACATTTAGGTAGAAGAGGGAACATTTCCATTTCCTGTTTCTAAATCCTGGGGTAGTAACAGTATCCACTAGATCCTGTGTGTTATACAAATGTTGATTCTAGTGGTGGTTACACAGAGGTAAGAATTGTGTGATGCTCCGAGTTTCTATCTCTGGAAAAGGGGTCAGATGAGGTTTGGCAAAGAGTTGATCATTGTGAATGCGGTTTTTACACAGACATGATGTGTTGTCCTTTCAAATATACAATGAAGTTTCTTGTCTGAACTCAGTGTTCACTGGTAATGTTCAGGTATAGAAGAGGAACCACACTCCCTAAAATAATGTTCTCTACCTCTGTACACAATGCCTTGGGAGATTTTCCTTTTTTTTTATATCCACCGAGTCCCTGGGTTTCATCAAAGGGAGTCAAATTCATACTCTGAGTACAGATGACCCAAGAAATAAGGGTGGATCCAAAGGATCAACTAGAAAGTAGGGATGGAATCTTAAGCAAAGAATAGACAAGCCAGGAGTTCCCACTGTGGCACAGTGGAAACGAATCCAAGGAGTATCCATGAGGATGCGGGTTCGATTCCTGGCCTCGCTTAGTGGGGATCTGGCATTGCCTTGAGCTGTGGTGTAGATCACAGACACAACCTGGATCCCGAGTGGCTGTGGCTGTGGTGTAGGCTAGCAGCTGCAGCTCTGATTTGACCTCTAGTCAGTGAACTTCCATATGCTGCAGGTGCGGCCCTAAAAAGCAAAAAACAAACAAACAAAAAACAACCCCAAAACAAAAGGCAAGCCCAGGAAATGGGTTTATTAAGCAGAGACTGGCAAGATGTTTTGATATAAAAGTGGATTTTGTAACCAACCCTTTTGAGTCAGGCCCCAACTAGTGTTCTTTTCCCCAGTGTCGTTTAAGCCGACAGAATAAGACCGAGTTAGTTAAGAAGCAAAGGAAAGTTTTATTCTTTGATCAAAGTCGGAGAGGTACCAGCTGAGCTCTTGAACATGTGCTTACTGGAAAGGCAGTGGGCAGGGCTGCTTCAATAGGGAGGGGGCGGAGCTCCCGCAAGCGGGCCACAGCTGTGCTCCTCAGGCTCCAGCTCCCCGCGCAGGCGCAGCCTTGCTGCCCTCAGCCTGCAGCCACCATCTTGTGCTGATACGCATGCGCGGTGCTTCTGCACACGTCCACCCAGCTGAGGTTCGCAGCCCTTTCGCCCCAGGAACTCTGGTCTGGAGAGCCGGTCTGTGAGGCCTCTGCCCTCGGCCTCCTGTGAGCAAGTGCAACTAGACGAAGCGCAAAGGGAAGAAAAGGTTAGACTTTATTTTGTTACTCAGATTCTATTTCCATTTCCCAGGAATTGTTAGCTTTGCGGTGATGGTGATGATGTTCCAGAGGCAGCGCTTTCCGCACAGGGAAGGGGCTGCGTTGCTGGAGGAGCTGGTGTGAGTCAAAGTGGGTCTGGTCCACGGCACTCCCAAGTGGCCCCTGCGCATCGAGGTCCGGTTCTGAATGGAGGAACCCCCTTTCCTGTGATAGAGAAGGTTTTCATGCCCAACAAGAGAGCTGGCGTCTGGACTGACTGTTCCCAACTGCCCCTTTCATACCCTCTGCTTTGGCTTTATTTTGACCAGAAGTTAGTCAGGGTTCTCTCCTCCCTGAAAGTCCCTGCAATTTAACCTGTGAGTCTGCGCAGGAGCTGAAAGAGGGGACCGTGCCTCGTCGTCACCTCACCCTGGGGACTGGCCGACGGCGGCAGGTGCTGTTGTGGGCTACCCCCCTGAGCATTTTCTCTTGCTGGTTCTTCCTGTCCTTCAACGTTTTGCTGCTCTTTGTTAGCCCTCCTGTCCTCTGTGGAGGGAGGGGCGGAGTTCCTGTCGTTGCTCTGCTCCTGGCTCTTCAAAGCCAAGTGCTGGGCAGTGAGCGTCTCTGCACAAGGCCTGCTGCCCCGCCTTCTTGGATGGAGGTGGGGTTCTCCCCGGTTCTATGCTGAAATTCTCATCTGCTGTGTTGGGTGCAAGACCTCCTGTGGACAAGTGACCCTGGACTTAGCACAAAAGAAGAGGTTAGACCTTATCACTTAGGTTACATCTGATTTTCTCCTGGGACCCCACCGGGCTTTGCCGGTGGCTGTTTGATAACCAGGATGTGATGCTGTAAAAAATGAGTCCTCAAATCTTTTTTTTTTTGACATTCCAATTTATTACAAGTTTACCCTTTAATGGGGCCCTTCCTCCTTAAAGACAATTTAAAAAACAACAAACAACTCAGGTGTCACTGAAGTGGGAACACAGAATTCTCATTGTTAACAAGAACAGACTGGCTCTAGGGTAAGAGGCGGGGAAGGGGTTGGTCACTGGGGTTGTGAAACTATAAGGTCAGTGCTAACTCTGAGTCCTCAAATCCTAATGGCTTAACAAAGGTGGGTTTATTCATGTAAAGGCCAACAGTAATGCAGGGCTAGGCCCCACATCATCCCTCTTCTACAAAGACACCAAGAAGCAAGAACATCTCAGTGTGTGTCCTCTTGCAGTCCTTGCAGCAGAGGTAGAGCTGAGGACTGTTGATCAGCTCAAAACTCTGGCTGAGATGGGATGACAAGTCCTTTCCATCACTGTCCATTGGCCAGAATCAGAGATAAGGTCCTCTTTTGCAAGGAGTGGGGAGAATTACGTGGAAGGTTAGTGAGCAGAACATATCTCTGCTATAGAGTTTGAAGGACAACTCCCCATTACAGAGATGGTACGTCTGAACCAGCAACTCAGAGAAACCGCATAGGCCCCCCCCCTGCTTAGGAAGTTGTTACTTTGCTCTTGGTTTAGCCTTTGCTTATATGCTGGGAATTGATGCCTTGGAGCATCCATTTGGAGCATCTGCCTTTGCTAGGCTCTGCTGCTTTCTCTTAACACAGTAACTGTGTGTCTGGTTGGTGGGAAGAGACCACACGCCAACATGCTGTTCATTCCTGACTTATTTTGCTAATAATACTGATGGAAGCAGGAGTCAAGGCAGTATATTTGTGTGTGGTGTTTCCTTTGTAGTCTGGAGTACATAGTTGGCTATGACAATTTTAGTACAGGAAATGTACACCAGAATTCATAAGCCAGATTCTTCTGCATTCTGCCTATGTTTCTGTTCAAAAAAAAAAATTGCACTAACAGTCATAAGGGAGGACTTTACCATGATTTGGCTCTACTGGCTCAGCATCTACATGGCCACCTCCTAACAAAAGGACAGAAAAAGACTCAATGCCAGGGAGCCCTGAATTCTATCTCTGCCTCAGTTCTCTAGCATCCCAGAAAGCCTTGCCAGTCCCCCATCCTCAGGCCAAATCAGAATCTTGAGCCCCTGTTTGCATTGGTTGGGCAAACTTCCACCTGAGGACAAATGAAAGGGCACAGCCAGACTCATTGGTTGTTCAGGTGACTCTGGAAAACAAGGCTTCCTCCACTGAGGATTCTTCTGACTAGTTTTGTGGACTTGTATCAAAAGCCATTGTGGAGAGGGAGGCAGTGAAGACCAAAAAAATATTAAGAGGGTTGGACCACTGAGAATGCAAAGCATCAGCATTATTCATGCCAAAATTTCACAGAGACAGAAGACAATGCCAGCAGCTTTTGTTAGGACAAGAGGCAGGGAATTCAGTACAGATAACAAGACTGATGACATCAAGCACAGTTGCCCTCTGCTCAAATGTCAGTCCTTGACATAGGGCCCTGGCAGCCTGATGGAGGTGTTGGCAGGAACTGGCACTCTGCAGTGCCTTGGTAGGGCGGGTGTGGAGGCTGTGCTTTTGGAGGGTGCCAGCACTAGATTTCCTGCTCTTGGTCTTGGCAGAGACAGGGGACTGGATCCATAGAGAGTGGGGACAAGGGAGGAATGAAATGGCCTATACTATGTGGCAAGCAAGAAGGCTGGTTCACAGAGCGCACCAGAAACTATTCACAATTTCCAGAATCATTTGGGGAGAGATCTCAGAAGGGTTGAGTATGCAAAACTACTTTTTGGCTTATAAATGTGACTTAGAACTCCACAGAGACATATGACCCTCCAGGTGGTTCTTCTTTACTTTTGTTTCTTAAGTAGTTGTTCAACACTTAGTGGAGGAAAATAAAAGTTGCAAATGCTCTTTATTTCAAAATAAATAACTTTATTTTATTATGATTTATAATTTTCATTTTATTTGTGATATGCATTTACTATGTGCAATTGTTTTGAACCTAACAATTCTTGCAGAAGCATTTGGCATACACTTTGTAGGAGAAAATAAACAATTTATTCCTTTTGGCAGTCTTGCACTCTACCTTACCAGATCTTAGAATTTCAGCTGATTCAGTGACATCAATTGGTAGTTTGAAATCTATGGTGAAAGCATTTACACCATGGAAAACAGCTAATGTAAAAATTAGTGCTTTTTCTTTTTTTGAGAGCCAATTTACAACTACTACTATCTCTATTTATACTACTGTTCCCAACAGTACAAGAGTTGAATCAAGTTGAATTTTCTCTGTAGGCAATTGAGAGCTTTTGAAGTGAGGAATAATGTTTTCAAAGGTAGTTTTAAAGATATTAATCCGGCATTGATATCTGGAAAAGGCAAGAGTGGAGAGACAGCAAATGTGTATGAGCCTCTTAAAAAAAATCTGGAACAAGAAATTAAGTACTTGAACTTAAGTGGTGGTGGTCTAAATAGAAACGATGAAATGAGTCAAAGTACATTTTAGTGAAGACCTTGATTTTGGCAAAGAAGGTAAAGGTGATTGGCTCTTAGTAGATGCTCTTGAAATGTTTGTCTAATTAAATCACATTTGAGTGAAATTTTGTTAGCAAATTTAATTCCCTTTTCCTTTCCCCCATTCATTCTTAGATCATTCTCCATTCTCTTTGATTGTTCTTTACCTATACCTATTTCTGTTTCTTATGTTGCTGTCCTCCCCAACCCCCATCATTTTATTTTTTCTTACTTTGGTCCTAGAGTAATTAGTAACTTAATTTTACTAACTGCTTAGAATCTTGCATAGTAAAATCTCTTGGCAGATGGGGTGACAGGTCTGTTCCTCCCAGAGGTGAAGTAGTTGATATTCCCCAACACAGGTCTTCCAACATAGCCTATTTCTGGATTGAAAAATACCTCATGTGCCCAGCATGCTTATTTATCTCATTCCAGTAACATTTTATAGATGGAAACAAACAAAATGAATGAAATATGAATCCCCTTTACAACTTGCAGAATGCCTGTCAAATTAATTGCACAGTCTAAACACCAAATTCATCCCTTTAATTGAATGTCTTACAGGTGCCACCCTTCAGTATATGCTATAGTTAAGGACCAATTGTTGCCATAAATGATTTAACATTTGTATACACCTGAGACGACATGCCATAATTCATGGAAATGCCAATGCTATGAAAAAAACCACAAACAGTAATAAGTGTGCTGTCAATTTCTGTATAATTATTCCAGCTCTATCATCTCACTTAGGTATGTTGAAATGCATTAGTGCATAACAAATGTGCATCATCTCAGGGATCAATATCCTATTTCAAGTGAAAGTGTGTTACTATATAATTATCACGTTATTCTTTCAGATGATTTTTCTGTCCAGCTATTTCAATTAAAAAGTGAAACCACAGATTGTCTACCTGGATGGGAATGATTATACTGGTCATAATTAGCGCATGGTTGTTATGTGCAATTTTAATGTAGAAATTAATTATGGCTTGTGACTTCACTTACATGTTAGATGATTTAATTTGTCCACTTGAACTAGTCTCTTCTGTCTAGCTGTATTGTGCCCCCAATAAGTCTTATTTTCCGAGAATTTTTTTTTTTTTTTTTAGTGTGTTACTTTGGTCTTCTCTTTACTTTCTCTTTCTTGGTTCTGTTTATTTCCTTTCGCTGAGGTAGAATTTTCTAGGTTAAATATCGAGGTCAGTTAGGTAGAAACATTAATGGTTAACTTAAAACTACTTCTCTGACAGGCAAAAAAGACAAATTTTTGTACATTCAATATTTATCATTATAACAATATTTATCATATATTTGCAGCCCATTGTTTATTTTTGCTTTTGTTGTTTGTGAAATGCAATCATTTTTATTTATTATTATTATTATTATTATTATTATTATTTTGGTCTTTTTAGGGCTGTACCCATGGCATATGGAGGTTCCCAGGCCAGGGGTCTAATCGGAGCTGTAGCCGCCGGCCTACATACACTGCAGCCACAGCTATGCCAGATCCAAGCCGTGTCTGCAACTATTCCACAGCTCATGGCAACACCAGATCTTTAACCCACTGAGTGAAGCCAGGGATCGAACCTGCAACCTCATGGTTCCTAGTCGGACTCACTTCTGCTGTGCCACAATGGGAACTCCTGCAGTCATTTTTAGAAGTTATATAATCTTAGTTTCTTTTCAAAAACATCATCATTTATTCAGAGACATTATTCTAGTAAATGTTTTAAAAGATGAGTTAACTTGTAGTCCAAACATTTAGGCAGGTAAAGTATGATGCCTGAAGTAAACATAATTCAAGAAGAAATGAAACCCCTGAGAAACCATAAGATTTTCTCCAAGTTTATGGATTTGGGGATTAAGGACTGTCTCTGGATGTAGCCTGAGTGTTGGTTCAAGGTCTATAAAAAGTAGTTGTAGCGCAGCAGTGCTTTTCTGCAGTCTTCTGACTTCTCTGTAGCTCTAAAAACTCCTCCAGGCCAAGGGAATCCTATATTCACTGAGGACACAAAGTAGGGCATAAGCCTCCCAGGCAACTCCACAGGCTAATTCTCTTCTTCATCAGTTTTTTTCAGAGGGCTTCCTGAACTCCAGTATCTCCAGCTCACCTTTCCATACCTGTAGGCCCAGTTTTTTATCTTTGCCTTGTGATTTCTCTGGATATAAGCCTGAATTTTTCTTTAACTTCAATATTTTACAGACCTCTCCTGCTCAGTTGATTCATTATCTGAATTTTCCCTCTCTTTCCTGTCATTTCCCAAAATGAATTTTTAAAAGGCCCTTAATGACCTCTTAACACAACTTCATTCCCTCATTCAAGCCTTCATCATTCCAGACCCACTGGCTGGCTGGCATTCTTGTGTATGGTCCATGCTCCATCTTCAGGTTCTTGACTGAGACTAAGCAATTGTTCTTTCCAGGTTTTCCTGTGTTAATTCCTATTCATCTTTCAGATAAATCTTGGTTCCAGCGTCCTTTTCCAAGAAAATCTCTTCCTCATCTCCCTGGTTAGGTGAAATCCTCTTATCATTGTCATTATTTCATTTCAATTTTACATTTATTTGATTATTTGGTTAACATCTTCCTTTTCCACTAGATCGTCAGCTGCTCGAGGGCAGGGATCATTTCTATTTTTTGTTCATAATACCTGTTAATACCTGCTTTTCTTCTCACAGCGTGTATGTGAATGTTTATGTGTGTATATGTATTTAATGAATTAATAGATGAATGAATGAATACATAGATGAAAACTACAGAAACTTATAATTGCCTTAGAAAATTATCTAATCCATATATATATAAGGAGAACCACAAATGACAAATATATACATTAGAAACACAGCTAAAAACTTGGCAAGATAATTTCAAAACTTCTCTAAAACAAATTATTCTTAAAAATTTATAATAATGCATTTTTAAAAACAGAATGTACGATAGACTTTGCTGTGTATTATCTCCTTTACTTCTCAGAACAGCCTTATCTCCATTTCAGGGACAAGGCAGGTGAGATCAGGTACGGTAAGGAATTTTTCAAGGACAGTATTTGAACCCAGAGTGTCTGATTTCTTTATAATTTTTTATAGTTGATTTGCAGTGTTATGTCGGTTTCTGCTGTACAGCAAAGTAACCCAGTTATACATGTATACATACATTCTTTTTTTCATATTCTCCGTCATGTTCCATCACAAGTGATCAGATATAGTTCCTTGGACTATACAGCAAACCTCATTGCTTATCCACTCCAAAAGCGATAGTTTGCATCGACTAAGCCCAAACTCCCAGTCCCTCCCACCCCTCCCCCTCCCTCTGTTTTCTATGCCCATGAGTTTGTTTCTTTTCAGTAGGTAGGTTCATTTGTGCCATATATTATATTCCAGATATAAGTGATACCATATGGTATTTGTCTTTCTCCTTCTGACTTACTTCACTTAGTATGAGAGTCTGTAGTTCCATCCATGTTGCTGCATATGGCATAATTTTGTTCTCTTCTATGGCTGAGTAGTGTTCCATTATGTATAAGTACTACATCTTCTTAGTCCATTCATCTGTCTTTGAACATTTAGGATGTTTCCATACCTTGGCTATTGTGAATATTGTTGTGATGAAAGTACCGGCACAGGTATCATGAATGCTTTATCGGGATATATGCGTAGGAGTGGGATTGCTGGATCATATGGTAGTTCTATATTTAGTTTTCTGAGGCACAGCCATCACTATTTTCCATAGTGATTGTACCACTGTACATTCCCACCAACAGTGTAGGAGGGTTCCCTTTTCTCCACACCCTCTCCAGAATTTATTATTTGTAGACGTATTAATGATGGCCATTCTGACTGGAGTGAGGTGTACCTCAATGTAGTTTTGATTTCCATTTCTCTAATAATTAGGGACATTGAGCAATTTTTCATGTGCCTGGTGGCCATCTGTATGTCTTCTTTGGAGAAATGTCTATTTCGGTCTTCTGCCCATTTTTCAGTTGGGTTGTTTGTTTTTTTTTTTTTGCTATTGAGTTGTATGGGTTATTTGTATATTTTGGAGGTTAAGCCCCTGTCAGTTGCATCATTTGCAACTATTTTCCCCCATTCTATAGGTTGTCTTTTTTTTTTTTATTGTTTCCTTTGCTGTGCAAAAGCTTTTAAGTTTGATTAGATCCCATTGGTTTACTTTTGTTTTTATTTCTACTGACTAAGAAAACATTCATATGGTTGATGTCAGAGAATGTTTTGCCTGTGTTCTTTTCTAGGAGTTTGATAGTGTCTTGCCTTATGTTTAATTCTTTAAGCCATTTTGAGTTTATTTTTGTGTATGATGTGAGGGTGTGTTCTAGTTTCATTGATTTACATGCATTTGTACAGTTTTCCCAGTACAACTTGCTGAAAAGATTGTCTTTTTCCCATTTATATTCTTGCCTCTTTTATCAAAGATTAATTTGATTTCTCAGACAGATCTGTGGAAAGCCACAACACATGACTGCTACTATTTCTAGTGTAAAACAATTAATATTCTTAGTTTAATATTTAACCTAATGTTATAAAATAGTAAAATTTGATTTTAATGATGTTTTTTAGTTAAGGTCTTTCTTTTTCTTTTCTTCTTTTTTTTTTTCCCTTTTGGCTGGTGGCATGTAGAAGTTCCCAGGCTAAGAATTGAACCCAAGTCGTAGCTAAGCCACAGCAGTAACAACAGGGAGTCCTCAACCACTAGGCTATCAGGGGTTTCTTTTATGGGAAGATATTGATAGAAATTATAGGAGTTTAGATTAAGCTATGCCAAAATATGCCATTCTGACATACTGATTATTATAAATTAAAGGTATTTGAAAAACAGCAGATCCAAGAGGGGATCTTTGACCTTTCTTTTCCTTATCCAGAGATAAACTTCCCTGTGAAAGCTTCCCAACCTGTACTAGGAGGGAGGAAAACATTATTATTTTTTATTATTTTTATTTTTTGTCTTTTTAGGGCTGTACCCACAGTATATGGAGCTTTCCAGGCCAGGGTTTGAATCAGAGCTGTAGCTGCTGGCCACATTCAGAGCCACAGCCACGGCCATGTGGGATCTGAGCCACATCTGCAGCCTACAGCACGACTCGTGGCAATGCCGGATCCTTAACCCACTGAACAAGGCCAGGGATTGAACCCACGTCCTCATGGATACTAGTTGGATTCATTAACCACTGAGCTAAGACAGCAACTCCTAGGAAAACATTCTTATCAGTAGAGTAGGACAGAGAAATCTATAGAAACAGATCCTGTTAAACTAACCCTTGTTTTCCTAGTTACTTTTCCACAACTAACTGCTCAGCCCAAACCTCTTTGTCTTGTCACCGCTCAGTTTAACCACTCTTGTTCCACCTAGAAGTGTTTGGCTCTAACTGCTTTTTTGGGGTCTTCTCTTTTTCTTATGAAATATCTTATGGACATGTAAAAATTACTAAACGAAATTTATAAGCTTTTCTCCTCTTAGTCTGTTTTGCATCAGTTTAATTCTTAGGCCCAGCTAGAGACTTAAATAGAGAAGAAATTTCCCCTTAAAGGATCAGTAAAAAGATTGGAATGTTTACCTGAACCATCAAATTATACAGCATTTTTTCCATAACACTGCTGTAAACTAACAAACTACAGATGTTTCTCCAGGACATAAAATTGAAACATCTTGCTAGAGGGAGTTTCTATTGTGCCTCAGCAATAATGAACCTGACTAGTATACATGAGGATGCAGGTTTGATCCCTGGCCTTGCTCTGTGGGTGGAGGATCCGACATTGCCATGAGCCATGGTATAGGTCACAGATGTGGCTTGGATCCCACATGGCTGTGGCTGTGGCCAGCAGCTGCAGCTCCGACTTGACCCCTAGCCTGGGAGCTTCCATATACTGCTAGTGTGGCCCCAAAAAGCCAAAACAAAATAAAATAAAGAGGAAATATTTTGCTAGAGGTTTCAAAGCATTCGTATGTTGAGCATCTTACCCCTGGTAGGTAGATTATACTGTTCAAGGAGACAGAAGGTATAAGCCAGAACCAGACATTTCTAAGGTGAATTTCATCAAATAGATACAAAACTGGGTAATACCTTTCTGTTCACTCCTTGTGGTCAAAGAAAAGGCACAAATCAAGAAGAACCTTGTGATGATTAACTTTATGTGTTAAATCGATTGGTCCATGGGGTACCCAGATGTTTTGCCACCCATTATTCTGAGTGCTCTGTGTTTGTGTGGTGTTTCTGGAGGAGATTTAATATGTGAATTGGTAGACTGAGCAAAGCTGATTGCCCTCCCTTCTGTGGGTGGGCCTCATCTAATCTGTTGAATGTCTGAGTAGAACAGAAAGCCTGAATAAAAGCCTGTCTGACCGTATGAGTTGGGACATGGGGTTTTCCCTACACTAAGACTTATTTGGGTCTTCTTGGGTCTTGAGCCTAACAGCTTGCAGACTGGATACCATTGGCTTATTGGTTCTCATGACTTTGGACTTGGACATAACTGTGCCTTCATTTCTCCTGCATCTCTAGCTGGTTGACGTATATATAGATCTCCAGCTGTTTTGTTTCTCTGAGAAACTTGACAAATACAGATTCTGATATAGGGATCCAGTGGGTAATGCTGCCATTCCTGTGGGCATGGAAGGCAGATATGGAGCCAAAGAGGGTTATCCTCAACCTTAAGATCTAGTGGAACTTGACTTGCTGGGTGTGAACTTGCTTGGGGCCTGTCACCTCTTTCTTCTTTCTGATTTCTTCCCTGTTGAGTGGAAATATCTATCTTATGCTTATCCCATATTATATTTTGGAAGCCTGTAAGTTATTTACTTTTAGTAGTTTACAGCTGGAGACATTTTTCTCAGAATCAATTGTACCTTTAATCCCTCTGTGTTCAGTTTAGATGAAACTTAGATAAGATTCTGGATACTGGATTTGAGAGTGGATGTTGGAGAGAATTAAGACTTTTGGGCTGTTGGGGATGGAATAAATGTATTTTGCATATTAGAAGGACATGAATTTGAGGGGATCAGGGGAGGAATGCTATTGATTGAATTGTGTCCCCCCTTCCCCCAATTTTTATGATGATTTTTGGAGATGGGGATTTTGGGAGATAGGTTTATATGAGGGCATGAGGTAGGGTCCTCATGATGGGATTAGTCTCTTGTAAGAAGAGACACCAGAGAATTAGCTCTCGGTTTCTTCTCACCTCACGAGGACTAAAAGAGAAGGTACCTGTTTACAAGCCAGAAAAAGAATCCTCACCAGAAACTGACTATACTGGCAACTTAGTCCTGGACTTACAGCCTTCAGAACTGTGAGAAAATAAATTTTTGTTGTTTAAGACACATGGTCTGTGGTATTTTGTTATGGTAGCTCAGAGTAAGATAAAATTTAACTGTTATTTCCTAAACATTGAAACAACTGAGACATTATTTTGAAATCATATAATTGAACTCAAACTGGACATGTTATTACTTTTTCTCCCTGGAAATTGAAGTAATAAAAATACTGCCTCGGAAGACAAGTCACTAGTTTGGGGTGTTTCCCTGAAGGCAGTCACCCTCCCTGTTGCTACCTGCTTGTCCAATGACCCCGGGGTGTTTGGAGGCATTCTTTAGTATGAGACTGGCAATAACTTTTAACCTTTTAGTAAGGAGCCCTTCACTTGTTCATCAGCTTCCTTACAGTGATTGAAAGACAGGACCAAGTATTTCAACAGTGAGAGAAAACCCCAGCAGATTTGTATGTCTTCCAAAGAGTTTGTATTCATATCTTCTGGCTTCTTACCATCCACTCTTTTTCAAAAACAAAAAGATCAGGACAATTTGAGAACTCTTGTCCATGATGTGTGAAGTTAAATGCGCTCTAAATATAGTTTACTAAATTTTTTAAAAGAAATGTTAAGGACAAAAATATGTGCAAAGTTAAGTTGTTCATAACTGCTTTTGTTTAATTTTTAATATGAAAATGCTACAGAAACATTAAAGTAGTATAAGTAGCTTATAGGGATCATAGTTTCCTAAAGTAGTAATTTAAAGTAAATTTAGATTATAGGTAAAAGAACCATGCAATCTAAAAATACTGTCTCATGCTAGAACTGAGAAAGTATTGAGTTTCAAATGTGTATTTTAAAAACGATATAGGTAGCAATTTTTAAGTACTCTTGGGAGATATAAATATTCTTGGAAATGCATCTGTGTGAGTACATATATATATATATAAAACCCAAATTTATAGGAGATATAAATATATATAAAACCCAAATTTATAGGATCCTATGGGAAACTTGCTCTTAAATATCTGAACTAGTAAAACAACTAATTTTTACTGAAGTCGGGAACAAGAAAATGATGCACACTAGCACTAGAAATATTTAATGTTTTCTGGAAAGGAGATTGAAATAAAAAAAAATACAAATATTGCCATGAAATATGCAACTTTATTGTTATTGGCAGATGATATAGTAATTTATATAGAAAACTGGAGAGATTGCAGTGAAAAACTAGTTCAAATAATGAGAGAATTTAGTAAGGTGTATCACAAAAATTAATATTAAAAATTCATACATTTTAGTATAAAAAGAGCAATTGGAAAACTTAACAGAATCAAATGTCTCATTGACAATAGGAAAAATGCATAGAAAAATTACAAAGAAATTTATAGAGCTTATATAAAGAAAATTTTAATTCAGAGTGTAAAGGAAGACTTAAAGACATTTTATCAGAAAGGAAAATTAAGTATTATAGAAATTTCAAGTCCTTCCACATTAACATATAAATCCAATGTGATAATACTGAATATCAAAATTTGGGGCAGTGGTGTGGTTAGGTGTTGAAAGGAACTTGAAAGTTTGTTTTCATGTTTATTTAAAAAATAATGCTGAGGGGATATTCAAAATGATTTAAAAAATAAGAGTGATGTGATGATAAGGTGAGAATTAAAGGCAATAAGGTAATAATAAGATAATAAGGTAAAGATAATAAACTAGTAATGTAAAAATTAAATATATTTGGTTTTGGTACTTGAGTGGACATAATGAATTGACTAAACTATGGTGTCAAGCAAAATGGATTCAGTCTCTGGTTTCATCACTAATAGCTATGTGACCTCAGGCAAATTACTGTTTATTTTCGTCATCTGTGAAATGGCTATAGTAATAGGTTAGATAAAAATGAAGCTGTAAAACTACTTAAAAAATAATATGTTAAGGGATAATATTTTTATAAGTGTAGCATTCCTGAATCAGTAACACAACTCAGAAAGTATAAATTAATGATGGTTAAATTTCATTTAAATTTTTAAAAATTTAATAAACTGTGAAAAAATTGCCAAGTCATAATACAACACAAGAAAATCAAAATGAGAACACTGTGTATTAAGTAGTTCCAAAATATGTATATTATAATAGATAAGATACAATATCTATACATAATACACATGTGTGTAGACATACATGTGTATGTAGAAAATGTAGTAAGAGACTTAAAAATAGTAGTCACATTTATAAGGTGAGATTGAGAAAAACCAATGTTTTTTATGTTTGCATTTTTCAAATTCATATATTGTTTTCATGGTAAAAGACTATTTAAACTTATAAAATATACCAAAGAGTCCTAGAGAAAGTATGTCTGTTTTTTCCCATACATTTGAGAAAAAAATAACAGATATTAGTAATATCTAATGAAGAATCCTGCAAAACTTCCCAAGAAACATAAAAGAGGATTCCCAGAGAGAGAATATGTAATTCACAAATTGATTTTTTTTTTTTTTGGATTTTCTTAGAACTTGAAAATGTAAAAAAATGTGGAATGAGCGTTTTCCATAAGGTATGAACAGATAACAGTGTCTGGAACTAGGAGTTCCCTGGTGGCTCAGTGGGTTAAGGATCTGATATTTTCACTGCTGTGGCTTAGGTGGCTGCTGTGGCACAGGTTAGGCTTCTGGCCTGGGAACTTCTGCATTCTGTGGGCATGGCAGGAAAAAAAAGAATGTTTAGAGATAAAAAGAATTTAAAATAGACTTTTTAGATATTAGATTCTTTGTATGCTATAGTAAGTTAAACCATAAAAATGGCATTATGCTAAGCAAAAATGACAAAGTAAATGGACCAGAAGAGACTCTTGTATGTAAAAGACGATTATATGTTGATTAAATATCACAAGTCAATGAAAGACATGTGGATAAATCATACTAAGGCTGTTTATTAATCAATATCAATTATTCAATAATTTACCAATAGCACTAGAATATATTCAATGAAAATTTTAAAGAAAAAGTTTTAATAAAACTCCAAACCATAAAAGGCCATAAAAATATAAGAAAAAATTTGGAAAACCTCTGCATGGACATCTTCTATTTTGAGAAACAATGAAAGAAATTACATCGGCAATAGTAGTGGATTTCACTACGACGAAATTTTTTTTTTTAAGAAAGCTGGTTGCTCAAAATTAAAAGTCCAATTTATTAAGTAGACTATGAATTTTCAATGCATGTTACAGAGTAAGGGCGAGACTGTTCAATAAAACTTATAAAGGCACACTTGTATAAATGGTGCATTTAAACTAAGACACACTAAGATTTCAAAAAAATTAGTCAACAAGCAATTTATAATAGTGAAAATACAAATGGCAGAATGGCTGTATGCATATGGGAAAATATTAAGTCACAAGTAAGTAAAGTATCAGTTGAAACATCAAAATATTTGGGCTGTAGGCTTATTTAAATTTTGAAAATGTGAATAGCAATACTTGCAAGGGTATTTTTTTTTTAAATAAACTGTTGTGGGAGTATAAATCATGCAGCCCTTTGGATAGCAATTTTCTGAAGTGTACTGAGAACCTAAAAAAGTAGTTATACTTTTCCATTCGCTGATAGAAATTTATCCAAGGAAACAGGGTGAAAAGCTTCATACATAAAAATGATCCTGAAAACACACACATGCGTTTATATGATTAACAGTAAGGAAATAGTTAAATGAATTGAGATGAATGATTATGGAGACATTTAAAATGATGTTTGTAAAAGGCACATTATAATTTAAATTAAAAATAGGTAATAATACATGCATATAGTTTGGTTTCAATTATGCAAAAACAACCAATATACAAGATAGAAGAATAAATAAAATGTTAATGGTAGACCAGTTAGTAGCCTTGCTTCAGCATAAATACTGTAGCAGGATCATGTTGTTACTATTAAAATTTAATAGGTTTACTTTATAGGAGCAGGTGCTACTGCCCATCCACGATGATAAGAATTTAAGTAAACAATAAGTATCTTTTCTGCCATTTGTTAACTGACTGACTTTGGGAAGCAGCTACTCAACATCTTTCCACCTCAGGTTCTTTGGCTCTCATCTGCTATTAGCAACAATAGTATCTCACTCTCAAGGTCATTTGAAAGATAAAGTATGAATGTGAAAGTATGCTGTAAGTGGCATTTAAATTGTTTTAAGTTTTTTTTTTTTTCTTTTTGTCTTTTTGCCTTTTCTAGGGCCGCACCTGTGGCATATGGAGGTTCCCAGGCTAGGGGTCGAATCGGAGCTGTAGCCACCGACCTACACCACAGCCACAGCAATGCAGGATCCGAGCCATGTCTGTGACCTACACCACAGCTCACGGCAATGCCGGATCTTTAACCCACTGAGCAAGGCCATGGATTGAACCCCCAACCTCATGATGATTAATAGAATATATCATTTGTCAACAATCGGTTACACTTTTTTTGCTTGAATCAAAAACCAAAGTAACTTCAAAGTGCTGAGGTGGTTTATGCTTAACCTTCTCATAGATACCAAATCCCCTGCATTCAGTAAATTTTACCGGTCACTTTCTAGTGTAAAAGCAATAAATTCTTATTAAAGAAAAGTTTTAAAACAGAGAAGTAGAAAAAAATTAAACATTATAGTTCTATTAGTTAAAGCCACATGATTTTTCGCAGGTTGTTTTTCAGTATGTACTTTTGCATTTTTATGCTTAACACTATATTTTTTTATTTTATTACATATTTCTTAAATGTATGTCCCAACGATTGTGTCATATTCCCTCTAATTGGTGGCACCATTAACATTGATTCATTGAATCATACCTCTAGTTGATGGCTCTAGATTGTCCTACTTTAATATACACAATACTGAAACATTTGCATAAACCTCTTTTATACAGCTGAAATTATTTTCTTAGGGTTGATTTCAGTAAGCAGATTATTTTCCAATTATTTTTGCTAATAACTGCTATTTATGAATCATTCAAAACCACAATATCTAGTCCTATAGCTTAGGAATCGCTAGATTACTGCGTATGAAAGCTTTTTAAAGCTTTTACAATTGTAAAATAGATCCTTCTCATCCCCAAACCGCATGTTTTAAATTAAGAAATGTTAGCATTTTTATTGAAGTCAGCAACAAATGTAGTATGTTTACTAATATCACTATTATTTAACAATATTCTGGGGGTAGTAGCTTACACAGTTATGTTAGAGGATATAATGTTAGACTTGAGATTTTGAAAGTTGGACAGGAGGTATAAAATTTTCTCTGATGATATGAGCATATGCTTGGAAAATCCATGCTGAAAAATGACTCAAAAAATAAGAGAGTTGAGTAGTGTAGATAGGCAGAAATAATATTTGAAAAATGCAGTGAAAAGATAAAATTCTGAAGATATACCTGACAGTAAAAGTGCAAAAGAAAAGGTGAGAAAAAGAAGCCTGTAGGAAAAACACTAGACAGTCCCCAAAGAATAGCATGTGTAGTGCAACAACATTTAATACGTTGTTGAGGTAGAGTGTTGCCAGTCCTTTGGAAAGCCGTTTGGTGAATGATAAAGCAGCCGATTGATGGAACAGTGGTCCTAACTGTTCCCCTCTGACGCTAGCCATAAGATTTGCAATGGGACTCTGCAGCTCTTGTCAGCAAAGTCACTTCCTCACCCCTGAATCTGGGCTGCCTTGTGTCACAGGCCAACAAAAGGCTTTGTGATTCAGTATAAACATTGTTTAATGCTACCAAGTTTAGTACACTGTCATGTGGCAAACATGTTTGGTCTTAGTTTTGTCTTAAGTGACTCTTTCCATCTTACTTTATTTTATTTTACTTAACTTTTATTTTATTTTTGTATATTTTATTTTATTTTAATCTTATTTTTAATTTAATTTAATTTAATTTTATTTTATTTTATTTTACTTTTGGCTTTTTAGGGCCATACTAGGGCATATGGAGGTTCCCAGGCTAGGGGTCCAATCAGATCTGTGGCTGCCAGCCTACGTCACAGCCACAGCAATGCCAGATTTGAGCCGCATCTACAACCTACACCACAGCTCATGGCAATGCTGGATCCTTAACTCACTGAGTGAGGCCAGGGATCGAACCCACAACCTCATGGTTCCTAGTTGGATTCATTTCTGCTGTGCCATGATGGGAACTCCCAACTCTTTCCATTTTAAAAACTTCACTGAATTGCCTGTTTTGTTTATCTTTGTTTTATGTATCTGTATTTGTTGTTCAAGAAATGATCATTACAGGAGTTCCCATCATGGCGCAGTGGTTAACAGATCCAACTTGGAACCATGAGGTTTCAGGTTCGGTCCCTGCCCTTGCTCAGTGGGTTAACAATCCGGCATTGCCATGAGCTGTGGTGTAGGTTGCAGACGCGGCTCGGATCCTGCATTGCTGTGGCTGTGGTGTAGGCCGGTGGCTACAGCTCCGATTAGACCCCTAGCCTGGGAAGCTACATATGCTGCGGGAGAGGCTCAAGAAATGGCAAAAAGACAAAAAAAAAAAGAAAGGAAAAAAAGAAATGACCATTACAACTAAAACTTTACAAAAGAACTTTAATGCCTGGTTTTACATGGTCTCCATGGACTCCTTACTGGAGGCAATGTGATAAAATTAGGGTTCTTCCTCACTTTCCCTCCTTCCTCTCTGTCTTCTCTACCCATCTTTTAGTTGATTGTATCATCTTAGTGTTTACCTTTGTGCTGCTGAATTAAGCCTGTGCTTCTTTGACTTGGTTAATAAGGAGAGTTTTATGAAGGGGCTAGTTATTAATGAAGAGGAACAGGCAGGACTGAGAGAGTCAACAAGGAATGAGAAGGCATCTAGGAATAGCAAAATTAGAAGCTCCCTCTCCTCCCTTAGGCTTGAGGGGGCAACTGGAAGGAATGGTTCCCAGAATATGTGGAGAGCTTTAGCCGAGGAAAGGGGCTGCTTAACAGGAGCTGAGGCCATAGGTAGAGGGAATACAGCCGCTGCCAAGTCGTGATCATCCTGTGTCTTTATCACCATCACTAAGATAGGGAAATAATAACTGTCTAATAGTGTGGTTCTGATTAATACACAAAAATGTGATATATAAATATATTAGCTTAGTAACAGTCAAATCACAATTACTACTGGCTGATTGGACATGCAGACGATGTATGAGAGGAAGTATGTACATGCAGACGTACAGAGTGAGGAAAGAGAGAGAAAGAAAATAGGAGTGCTAGCGAAGGCACTACAGGATGGCGTTGTTCTTTAAAATGATTAAGTTTGATCCAGTTCTCAGGTGAGTTCCTACGCTTTAAGTTGATTTAGTCAACTGGAGTCAAAAGAATTCCTTTTCTATAGTCATCATTCAACTCACTCTAATCCCCTTCTGCTACAAGCTTCCCATTACAAGTCTCTGTGTGTTTCTGTGCATGTGTGCACATGAGCAGGTTCTTTTTGTATTTTATATAGAAATATGCAAGGTACAGTTCCACATGCATAACCACACAGTGAAGTGTCACTGCTGGGGAAAGAAACTAAAGAAATCAGTGTAGGAAGTCTGATTCAGTTAGAAAATATTATTGTACCTGTCACTTTTAGGTAGATATGTTTAAATATGACTGGGACTCCAATAGCAGTTAGTGCACAGAAGCACGCCATGCTATGCCACAATGTGAAGGCCAAAAAGATAACTTTTTTTTTAATAAAGAACTTTTAGAGTCAGAACTTTTATGTTCACGAAACCATGACAGTCAGATGGAGTGATTGTTATTCAGCAAAAATGAAACAATGGAAAGAATGTAAATGATCTGGAAAAATTAGAATTGGTTGAATGAGTACAGAGTAGGACAATTCTGGAGTTGCAGGCTATGGTATTAAATATCATATTTTTAAAAAATTTAAAAAATTTTATTAAAGTATGCGTGATCTACAATGTTGTGCCAATTTCTGCTGTACAGCAAAGTGACCCAGTCTCATATTTTTCTCTCTATTCCGTCATGCTCTATGCCAAGAGATTAGGTATAGTTCCCTGCGTTGTTAGTAGGATCTCATTGCTTATCCATTCTAAATGTAATAGTTTGCATCTACTAACCCCAAACTCCCCATCCATCCCACTCCCTCCAACGTCATATTCTTACATCAGACTTAACTATAGAACCTGCACATGACATTTATCTTTGTGTGTGTATGTGTGTGTGAGAGACAGAGACAGAGAAACACAGAGAGAAGGAAAGAGAGATACAGGTAGAGACAAACAGTGCAAAAGAGATTAAGACATTGAGAACAAAGAGAGACATGGAGATGGTGAAAGTCAGTTAGAAAAATATGTATGTGGGTATTGAGAGACACAGGAAAGGGGAAGAAGGAGCTAATGTCTAAAATGAAATGTAAGAAAAAATGATGGGATTGCTTCCTTAAGGAAGACACCAGATTATGGCCTGATACTGGTTTCTTCACACAGCTGGAACTATTTCTTCTTAAATTTGGGATTCAGAATTCTAAAGTTGGGGGTCTTCGGGCCTCAAGGAGGTTTGTGGACACTATGAAATTATATTTTGTGTGTGTGCATGCGTTTGTGTGTATGTGTGTATAATTACAGATAACTTATGAGGACAAGATCCACAGCTTTCATCAGATTCTCAAAGGATCCATGACTTCCAGTAGGTTGAACTATGAGCAAGAAGTGTAACCTAGCACCCTTATGTTACCATTTGGATGAATGGGAATTGTGGCCACATGCCCAGGTCTAGTTTTCTATGGCCATAAATAACTCCAGTCGTGTCATGCTATGTGATAAAATCCATGCAAGTGTATGTGTGTGTGCATGTGTAAAATTTGTGGGTGGAAGGATGTTGCCTTGGTTTTGAGAACTGTGAATGGGAAGAGAATGGGTGAGTGGGAGAAGGACTTTTGCCTCCCTGGTACTAAAGCATGGGAGGGGCTCTGTCCTACATGGGTTCGAACTGTTCAACCACAGTGTCTATGGGTCACCTGTGGAGACATCAGAATGACATTTCACTTTTGTGTATACATTGTGATCCTTCCATTTAGAAAGGGCAGCAAAGGCTTATTTTTGGAGGACGAATAAGACCAAATGCAGTTTTGAATTTGGAAACATGTTTGCCTACTGTTTATAAGGTCTGGGATGAGACAGAATTCATTTCTAGCTGTTCAGTAATTGCTTCAGCTTGAAGACAAAGATTATGTCTTAGATTTGGAAGAAATATTTGTGATCATCTGATGTGACTCCATTATTTTAGAGAAGGAGACAGAACTGTGTGGTCCTTATGTTCACTAGCTCAGGCTCAAAAAGTCCGTCAGTGGCGAAAAGAAACCTAGAATGCCTACTTCTGCTCTCCCGGCCTGGTGCCTTTTCCACAACTCAAAATGTTTAAAAATAGGTGTAGAAAGCCTTGATCATCACAAGTAGGAATTGATGGAGATGTTCTTTAGAAGTTCTTTCCTCAGATTTAGAGTGCCCATCATTTATTTATTTAGAACTAGGTTCTTTTTCATTTCATAAAATGATCTAACCTATTCTATTTTTTTTTTTAATTTTTATACTATGGAAAATTTCAAACAAGTATAAAAGCAAAGATAATAGCAAACTGAACCCCTTTGTTGTAACTGTCACTCAGCTTCTATAATTAAGTGACCCAGCACACTTTATTTTTTCCTCCCCCTCCCACCAACCAGATTATTTTGTAGTAAATCCCAGATATTCCATCATTTAACCTATAAACATTTTAGTATTTAGCTCTAAAAGACAAGGATTTTTTAAGAACTATAAGTTAAAAAACTAACGATAATTCTTTAATGTCACTAATATCCAGTCATGGAAGTCCTAGCTATGGCAATCAGAGAAGAAAAAGAAATAAAAGGAATCCAAATTGGAAAAGAAGTAAAACTATCACTGTTGGCAGATGACAGGATATTATACCTAGAAAATCCTGAAGATACTACTAGAAAACTGTTAGAGCTCATCAATAAATTTGGTAAAGTTGTAGGATACAAAATCCATACACAAAAATCAACTGCATTTGTATATATTAACAATGAAAGATCAGAAAGAGAAATTATGGAAGCCATACCATTTACCATTGTTTCATCAATTTTTAAAGTTAATAGGCAGATGACCTATCTGTTGTTAAAGGAATCTGGACATTTGTCCTTGGAGGGACTCATATTCTGAATTTTCAATGATATCTCCGTTTGTGAAATGATTTAATTTAAATAGCCATCCTCCAACTGATTAAAACACTATTTGATTTAAAAAATGCAATAGTTGGGGTTAATACATGCAAACTATTGCCTTTGGAATGGGTTAGCAATGAGATCCTGCTGTGTAGCAGTGGGAACTATGTCTAGTCACTTAGGATGAAGCATGATAGTGTGAGGAAATAGAATATGTACATGTATGTGTAACTGGGTCACCATGCTGTACAGTAGAAAAAAAAATTTTATTGGGGAATTAACAATTAAAAAAAAAAGGACAAAGAAACCATAAAAATTATGGGACATTTCCAACCCTAAAACCCCTATTGGATAAGGACTGATAGAGGTAATTGAGCAAGGCCAATGAGAGAAAACCACATCTTTCTGGACCCCATGTTGGTGCCCATCTTTAAGGAATAAAAACCCCTATAGGACATAAAGAAAGGGGGCTCTTCTCCCCCCTCCGAGCAGCCCTGGGAGCTATTTGCTTTCCTTTAATAAAGACTTTGTTTGCTTGCTAAAAAAAAAGCAGTAGGAGTTTTTTGACTAACACCTTTATTGCTTAAGATGTACTCTGGAGCACCGTGTACACACAACCTGCACAAGCTGTTTAAAATTCAAATCAGATCATGCCACTCCTTGGCTGGAAATCCTTCAGTGGTTTCCCATCTCATTCACAGTGAAAGGTGACACCCGCCTCCTCCGGTGTACAAGACCCTATGTAGTTTACCCTTAGCCTGGCTCTCTAGCCTTCTGTTATTTTACCTTCATTCATTGGACCCCAGCCAACTGAGTCATATCCTTATTCCTCTAAAACTCTGTTTTCTCAGGAGATTGACACTACTTGTTCTCTTTTCGTGGAAAGTTAATCTCCCAAATATCCCCAGGGTCATCCCCTCTTTTCCCAGATATTCCCATGGTTCATTTCCTCATCTCCTCCAGGTCCTAGTCAAATGTCATCCTCTCTGTGAAGCCTTATAGAACCAACTTTATTTAAATGACCATCTCTTCCCTGCCTTCCCTATCCACTCCCTCTGCATTATTTTTCTTTGTAGAACTTATCTCATTTGGCACTTTATAAATTTTTCTTATTTAGCTGATTGCCAGGCTGTTTGCATTACAATATAAGCTCAATAAAGATAGGGAGTTTGTATATTTTGCCCATTCCGTATTCCCAGTGCCCAAGATAGTGCCTGGTTCAGAGTAAGCATTTAGTAAATATGCGTTGAAGGCATAAGTGACTATATCTAGATGAGGTTATTTAGTAGAATTTTCTTAAAATGAATCATATTTAGTCTAGATCAGAGTGCCACTTTTGAAATCTTGGCTATTTTCCTATTCAAGTTAATTAGGCAGACCAACCTAGAAGAATCCCTACAAGTTCTCTTAATTTTATTCTTTGAGCCCCAAACCTGGAAGAATTCAGAGTAAGTGCTAGTACACAGCACTTAACTTTTTTTTTTTTCTTCCTTTTTTTTTCTGGACACATGTGGACCATTCTGTTCTGTAGAGATAACAGTTTCTTCACAAACCAGAAGCCCCCTCGGAAAAAGAGAAAACAAGAAACTGAGCATTGAGAGCAAAACACTCCAAAACCACCTCTGCCGCAAATCTTCGTAGTCATTATAATTTTACTTCCTAGTGGTAGAGAAGGAAGAGAATTTTCCTCAATTGTCTGCTTCATTTTGGAGCATGGTTGAAATATGCCTCATCCCAGCTATGTTTCCTCTTCATGGTATATACTCTGTTAACATCCTAGAATCAAATGTGTTTTTACTTTTGCCCGTCTTTCTATCCCTTCTCCTGGAATATCTCCTGTCTCTGATACTTCTCAGGGTGTCCTAGACATTGAGGTGGGAAGGTGTGATGTCAAATGTAGGCTAAAGAATTATCTTTTAAATTTCTACATTAAAAACCAACTGAAGTTCAGAGGTCATGAATGCAGGCTTTCAGATCTCTTACTCCAATACCCTGAATTTTTTGTTCACTGTCAATTTTTGTAATGCTGTGTGTTGAAATTTTATCTCCATGGGTATTTCACTTACTTGTGCTTCCTCTGATTCCTTTAACATGAATAAAAAATTCTCTTCACACTTGAGAGTGTGGCTGATAATCACAGACCATATTAACCTGACTAGTAAGAATAGCCTTCATTGTCTGATTCTTCCTAGAACCCCAAGGACCCTAGTACATGTACCATGTGGCACTGAATACATGTTGATTAGAATGATGAAAAGAAATATTTTATGAACATAAAATATTAAAAAAGAATCAAATTAGTAGCTTCATTTGAGACTGAGAACAGCATATTCCAGTTATGATTAAATTTTAAAAGAAGCTTTAGGCAGAAAAATAGAGGAAAAAAGATTCCCAAATGAATTCTATTGAAGTGTATTAAACTTTCATTAATTTATTTACTCATTTATTCCAAAAACACCTGTTGAGAGCCTGCTGTGCCAGACAGTATTTTTGGTGCTAATTGTACCAGATGAGGTAAGCGTATTCCCTCTTCTTAAGGGATTCTGCCTAACTAGGGAATGACTAAATCCACAATTCCAATGTGGTATGATAAACCCTCTAATAGAAAATAGGATCTTGCTGTAGCATAGATAAGTAGTACCAACTTAATTTAAAAAAGGGTAGTCATAGAGTGATTCTGAGGCCGAATGTTAAAAGTTGAGAGGGAGTTAGAATGACGAAGATGGATAGGAGGGAATGAGAAACTGTTCTTTAGGAAGCGGTAGGTGCAAAGCACAGATGTGCCTTCTGGGAACAGCAGGTATTTTGGCTGGAGATTAGCATAGCAGTTGAGCCATGTTTTGCAAGAAGGCTAGAAAAGGAAAGAACATGCCATGGGAGACTTTGTACCCTAAACAGAGTTTGGATTTCCTCCTCAAGGTTTGGGCCACCTTTAAGAATTTTAATCATGGGGGTGGGTGAAGGCAGAGAGATGACATATCCATAGGGACTGATCTTATGAGAGTAGAAGCTGAGAGCAAGCCTGCATGAAGATGAGAGTGAGTAGAAGAGGAAAATTTCAGAGGTATGCTTAATAGAATTAGTGATTAATTCCATGTAGGAGGGGGCAAGCAAATACAGACAGGGAATGAGAAGAGGCAAGTGATGTAAAAAGACCCAGGGGAGGATGGAAGCTAAAATGACAGGAGAGTTTTAAGGAGAGGATGGTTAACTGCAACAAAATCACAAAGAGGTCAGACAGACCAAGAATCACCTATGGATTTATCAATTAGGAATTAAATCGTGACCTTTGTCACAGTATTATCAGAGAATGGTTAGATTAGAAGCCCATTTATAATGTGCTGAGACATAATGGATCCAAATTGTGCGTGGCCGCCTGCTGTACAATTTGGGGGTCTCTTTATAAGAAAAAAAAAAACCACACAATTGTTAATTCACAACCTTGTAGAAGGCCTTAGGAGGGGGTCATTCAATGAAGGGCCCTGAAATACAGCTTCATTTGCTGTTTAATAAATCCACCTTTGGGCTGAAGAATGAATGGATGGTGATTAAATAGCAAGTGTTTCCTCCTTCCAAGAACCTTGGCTCTGAAGTAAAGAAGAAAAATTGAAAAGTTATGGTGGATGGAGGTAGAGAACAGAGGGCATAGAAGGAGCATGCGTGTGTTTACTTTATGAGTGGGGACATGGGCATGTTGGTGACTGAGCTTGAGGTGATGGAGAGGGAGATGTGGAAGATACGTAAGAGAGAACATGGGGCGTTCCCGTCTGGCACAGAAGAACCGTGAGGTTGTGGGTTTGATCCCTGGCCTCGCTCAGTGGGTTGAGGATCCAGCATTGCCATGAGATGTGGTGTAGGTCACAGACGCAGTTCAGGTCTGGTGTTGCCATGGCTCTGGTGTAGGCTGGCAGCAACAGCTCGGATTAGACCCCTAGCCTGGGAACTTTCATATGCCTCGGGTATGGCCCTAAAAAGGCAAAAAAAAAAAAGCATGAAAGGTAGATCAAAATATGGGAGAGGATGGAATCAAGAGAGAGGAGGACAGAGGAAAGAATAATTTGGGGAGCAACTCAAACAAGAGGGCTCATGAGAGGAAGCTCTATGTGCTCCCACAGATGTGGAGATTATGCCAAGAGGATGGCATCACAGACCCTCAGGGGTGAAATTCATGAAAGTCTTGAGAATACAGTGTTGAAAAATATTCAGTATAGCTGGGAGGTCCAGGATGAAAGATTCACCATGGCCCTCACTCTTTGACAATCAGAAGACCACTGATGACTTTAATTAAGGAAATTTCAGTGGAGTGATGGGGATAGGAACCCCGTGATGTTGGTTTGAAGAGTGAAAGGGGGGGAGTTGTAGGACAGCCACGTGAGTGGCCTCAGTATCGGACGTGTGTGTGAGGAGAAGGAGGGAAACGGGGCAGAAACCAGAGGAGCATGCAAGTCAAGCAAAATTTTATTATGTACTTGTTTAGAGTTTGTGGTAAGATAGAGCCTGCTTATGTGATGAGAGACTCAGAGCAGCAGGGAGGAAGAGAGGGGACAAGGTAAATGTATCTGGGAAAAGAAATGCATTTCTTAGGAAAAATGTTTACCCTTTTTCTAATTTGAAAAGTGACATGTATAGATAAAGCGATCAAATATTATAGAAAGAGTTGTATGTGAAAATCTCCCATAATTATATTTTATAAAAATAAATACTGGTAAAACTTCTGTTTGGTTTTATACTTCCAGACATTTTTTTTTTTTACTAAAAAAGTGAATATTCATACATACATATAGATATACAAGTAGAAAGATGCTTTAAAAATAAGAATTCAGAATTAGGACATTCAGTATACTAACTTAATTTCACTTGAAATTGTGCAATGATGTTCATACAAGCAGAGAAAAATAGCTTATTCTTTTTGGTAACAAATCATTATCTTAAAAATCAATCTTCTGTTGATGGGTGTCATTGTTTTCAGTTTACCACTATTATAAATAAGGCTATGATCATCATCTTTGCATATTTGTGTGAGTATTCATATAGAATTTATTGTTTGGATTATGTTGGCATGAATGCATGCAAATTTATATTATTACCAGATATTTCCAAATTTCCTCCTCAAAAGGATATTATTCTAATTTATACTCCTGCCCACAATCCACCGAGTGCTCAGAAAATCACATTTTAAGATTAAATTTAACTCAGTGAAGAACTTGAGTAATAATATTCTGAAGTTAGCCAGAATTCCTTCAGATATCTTAATCATTGACTTATCTTCCTCTGAAACTTTTATTGGAGGAGTGAATAGCACTCTGTTTCATGTTTTATCATTTGATTTGCTGATTATCCTTTGCCACAAATATGTGAGTACTTTGGCTGTACTATAGGTTATATATATATTATGCAAGAGCTTTAGAGGTGGGAGGAATTTAGAGAACTTTTAGATTGGCTTTCTCATTGTATAGCTAAAAAAAGAATGTTGATGGCCAGAGAGGCTGGGTTTCCCCATATACTTCCAGCAGTGTGCACGACTACTTCTTTGGTCTTGATTTGACCTGAGACGCCTTCCTTTGCTGCTTGGCCAGTGTTCCTTGTTCTGTGAGACAGCCTGACCCTATAGACTTAGCTGGTATTGGCAGAGCCTGCCTGGCATTATAACAGCTGGTTTCTCTGCCTGTTACACCTTAATTATAAGATTTTACTGAGCAAGAGCATGTCTTATTCATCTTTGGGTCCTTAGTTCTTATTTCTAGGATATACACATTGGAACATGCCTAAGTCTTTTAGAGTTCTCCTCAGTGAATTAAAAATGCTAGGTGAGTATTACAGTGCATGGTAACATCACAAAATAGAGACGCTCAGATATGAAGTGCTTTCTATTGAAGATACGTAAACTACTTATAAGGCATTTTTGCAAAGAAAAAGAACTTGAGGAGGATCAAGTTTTAAGGGAAGAATTTATGGGAAGAGGATCATTTAACATGACCACAGGGATGAAATTAACAGAATCTAGGCTGGGGCAAATATACAGGACAGATGTTTTCATTCTTTCAACAAATAAATGATAATGAAAAAAGATGGAGAGAACTTATGATTCAAGAAATTGTAAGAGATATATGAACTTATTGTACATTGTGATCCTTATTTGATCAAAAACATTGTAAAAATGATGAGACAATTGGAGAAATTTGAAGACTAATTGGATATTTGATGGTACTAACAAATTATTGCTAATTTTTTGGATAATGCTATTGTGGTTTTTTTTTTAAAGTCATGGTGCTATGTTTTTAGAGGTACATACCGACATTTATGGATAAAATCATATAATAATTAGGACTTCTTTCAAAAAAAATTTGAGCTCGATAATTGTTGAAATGGGGTGGTGGGTATATAGGGATTATCGCACTATTTTTTCAGCTTTTATATATGTTTAAAATTGTCTATGATAAAAAAATAAAAATGTTCTTGAATATGGATAAATGAATATTATAATTTACTGTTTAACTTATGTTGGCACGATTTTCCTCATTCCTGTACCTACCTACATTATCTTCCAGAAGCCGGGCTTTATGAGATGTGTTTTTTATTTTTATTTTTTTGTCTTTTTGCTGCTCCCACAGCATAGGAGTTCCCAGGCTAGGGCCGCTCCCACGGCATATGGAGTTCCCAAGCTAGGGGTCTAATCGGAGCCATAGCCACAGGCCTACGCCAGAGCCACAGTAACGGTGGATCTGAGCTGTGTCTGCAACCTGTACCACAGCTCACGGCAATGCTGGATCGTCAACCCACTGAGCAAGGCCATGGATCGAACCCCCAACCTCATGGTTCCTAGTCGGATTTGTTAACCACTGTGCCACAGCAGGAACTCTGAGAGGTGTTTTTTAAAGTAAATTTTCAGCTAAGCAAGATACAGCCACTATTTTTTTTTGGTCTTTTTAGGGTCACACCCACAGCATATGGAAGATCCCCCTGTGCTAAGGGACAACTCAGAGCTGCAGCTGCCACCTACACCACAGCCATAGCAATGCCAGATCTGAGCTGTAGCTCATGGCAGTGCCGGATCCTTTAACCCACTGAGCAAGGCCAGGGATAGAACCTGCATCCTCATGGATGTTAGTTGGATTCTTACCCACTGAGCCACAGTGAGAACTCCCAGAAACTATTTCAGTATAAGAAATAGGAGATATGTTGGTAGTAGATTCATCTTTGCAGTACATAAATTCTTACTGGTTTTCAGATATCCGGTGTGAAGCCCAGACAACTGTGAAGCTTTTTTTCCACCCCCTCTTACTCTAGAATCTAAAACTCCCCTTCCTGTGAGTGCCATGTGGAATTAAATGGAGGCATAAATGCCTATATCCTGTACTGGAGCCTGGACTTCAAGGAAGCTGGGACTTTGGCATGGGAGGAAGAAGAGGGGACTGAAAGTCCATGAGGTTGAAGAGATCACTGAGGCTTTGTAATTGGAGAATAACTGTTTCCCTGGCTCCGTCTTTCTCAGGGTGATTGATCTCTTAGGAAGCTTCTAAGACATTCTGTGTATAAGCATTATCTGCCCCCTGGACAATCTCAGGCACTTCTGAGTAACAGGTTACCTGCTAAGAGGGACCATTTTGCTCACCAAATTTTCCCATGTTGTTGGCACTGCAAGTTCCCTGATGGGAAGGATCTTCTGTGGATTCAGGGAGCCATTGATGAGAGTCTACTGTGTTTCTTATTTGTGCATCAGTAAAAGGACCTAGTTAAAAGCAAATAGAAGAGCAGGTCTTCAGGGAATACCTCTCAAGTACTGGGTATATTTATGTGACACATAGTTTCCTTGGTAACTCAGAGCAGGGAGCAGGAAGGGCTTGTGAGCTTGCTCCCTCAGAGAAGGGGGCGGCAGTTGTGGGAGTTCATGGTTCCTTTTCCACGTGGTTGAAATTCAGAGAAGGGCTGCTAGCAGCCTACTTTTGTACCTGTGGGATCATTAGGAGATAACTCCTCCAACTCTGTATTGCTATATTAGAATCCTTAAGAGAATAAGTTATATTTATAGTCACTAGTCAGAGATTAGTTAGAATTTTGTTATGGGTTCCACTGGCTTAGATATATGTAGACATTTTTAAGATTCTCTAAGTGGCCAACCGGTGTGTTTAATTAGAAAATAAGACCTTGCATGAAAAGGTTATTGGGATGGGGATTATTTAATTTAGAAAAAATGGAAGCAGATTTTCTAAGTGAAGATATAGTTGATTATTTTTAGTTACTTGATAGGGTTGAAATGTCATATACGTTAAGATGTTAAGTTAGGGAGTTCCCATCGCAGCTCAGCGGTTAAGGAAACTGACTAGTATCTACGAGGATGGAAGTTCGATTTCTGGCCTCTTCAGTGGGTTAAGGATCTGGTGTTGCCATGAGTTGTGGTTTAGGTCGCAGAAAAGACTCAGATCCCAAGTTGCTGAGGCTGTGGTGTAGGCCAGCAGCTACAGCTCCAATTCAACCCCTGGCCTGGGAACTTTCACATGCCATGGGTGTGGCCCTAAAAAAAACAAACAAAAAAAAACAAAAGAAAAATGTTAAGTTAGGGTCACTTGGTATATACACACTAAAGGGTGAGGAAGGAATAATTATAATAAAAGCAAAAAGGTGAGCGTTTCTTAAGACCCCCAAAACCCTAGAAAACTGATCATACTGATTAGCTGGGAATGAATGTCAGAATTGGTACCTTAAAGCTTTTCTTTTTAATCTCTAGTTTCCTTTGTGATCCAAGTGGAAGACCGTTAGACTTACCCTTACCTGATGGAGTTAACATCTCAGTTCTGGCTTAGAATGGTTCTTCAGGCTTTGGATTGTGTAAGACTCCCTTAGGTCTGTTTCATGTGGGAAGAAAGATTGAGAATGGAATTTTGTTCAAGAAATTGACTGGGTCTAGCTTCGGGGCCACTTCTTGCTTGTCAGTCATGTTCTTGTCTTTTCAAGATAATGCATCTGTTTTTTTCCTTCTTAGCCCCTGGCTAACAAGTGATCCTAAAATTGAAAAACAGCAAAAATTATGTGTAGCAGCAATTAGGCATTTTTGAGCTGAAATGCTCCAACTTCCAAGGAAGCATTAGGTGTTTATGTGGCAGTTTGAAGTTACAGGTTATTCTGAATGAGGTCAGCCATGAAAAAAAAAAAAAAAGGCCAAAAACATGTTTCCCAGTATTTTTTTTTTTAATTAAAAAGCACATCTTCTCTAGAAGGAGAGAGTCAATGTTATTTTCAATAATTTGGGAACTAGAGAAAAAAGAGAACTCTAACCTGGAGAGTTCCATGAGGTGGTAGATATATGAGGTTCATTTGCACCCAATCTTACTTTATGACTCACTGTACATCAATATCATGCCTCCTTCCACTGACCAGTAGCAGCAGCACTATTAAAAACCTAAGTGGTATTTCCTATAAAATGCCTTTTTGTCAGGCATAATGCTGCTTCTTGTACTGACACTCGCTAACTTGTGCAACACCTCAGTTAATTTCGTGCACTTACGAGATTTTGTCCCTTCTCTCCTGCCTGCCTGCCTTCCCACTCCCCCTGAATTATATTCCTTCTTTGGCTAATCAAATCTTATATTAAATGGCAGAGAGAAGAAATTCGAACTATAGAGAAAGAATATTTTGTAAAAAGAGTGCCTGAATTAAGACATCCATAAGTGAAAGTTATTTTGACAACAAAGGGCCGTCATCAAAAGATGTGATAGAGAAATTCCCATTGTGGTGCAACGGAACTGAACACAATTAGTACCCATGAAGAAGCGGGTTCCGTCCCTGGTCTTGCTCAGTGGGTCAAGGCTGTGGTGTGGGTCGCAGACATGGCTCCGATCCCTTGTTGCTGTGTCTGTGGCGTAGGCTGGCAGCTGTAGCTCTGATTCCACTTCCCTAGCCTGGGAACTTCCATATGTGGAGGTGAGGCCCTAAAAAGCAAACAAACAAACAAACAAACAAAAAGGGATGGAGCTGAAGATTCCTTAAACATTTTATTTGGCATTACTGAAGCAGGGAGCCTTGTAAAGACTTTACAAATGCTGCTTGACCTACCATGCCACTTAACGTCAGCACAACAGAAACCTTTCTCTAAGTGACAAGTTCCCTTAAAACAAGATGGCTTTGTGTATAGGTTGAGTAGGAACTTTTATTAGAGCTTAAAAAGCAGCGGGTATGAGATCAGAATGGGATATCATGGCAGAATGACTATTAAATATTTCTTTTTAGAAACGAGGATCTGAGGGGTGATGAAATATGTCATCTTGATTTTAGGAGAAGTGGTGCAACACCATTACAAAGACGGGGACACTTTTAGAAGAAAATTCTCTGTCCTCATTGTTTAATTGGCATCTTTTAGGTAAAAAAAAAAAAAAAAAAAGTTTCACTGGGGGTGTTTTTCAACGTAGGAGTTTTAAATTGGTGCCAGTATGTGCTAAGGAGGGTATGTAAGTGGAGACTACTATTTTCACAACAAAGACCTGGAATAGGGCAATAATAGATATTTGGATGCTTGAGTTGAAACTTGAGCACTGTGAATAAAGGAGAAGAATATGTTTTCAGAATTCTGTAAAAGGTGGCAATTATTAGATTAATTATTCCTCGATTTAGGAGGGCTAGGCAAGGGGTGGCAGCCATTTGGGGTCAGATAGGAAATTGGGAGAAAGGGCCTCTTCAGTGGAGAGGGCAGCTGAGAAAGACTTGGCCCAAGAGCAGGCTGAGAAGTGGCAGAACCAGCAAGAGAAAGTTTACTTTCATAGGCAGAGAAGCCTTTGGTTGGGAATGAAATAAATGTAAGGACATAGAGAAAGCTGAGCAGAGTTAAAAAATGTTAAATGCTTTAGCTTAAAGATTATTTAGAGTTTAAAGATTGCTGTATGCTATGGTAAACGATGTGTCTACATTAAGCCCTTACAGCAGATTCTCTGTTTATTGTATAACAAGGTGAAAAAAAAAGGTTATTATCTCAAACAGCTGGCATTAGGGTTACTCTTGCACAGCGAATGGTCTTTGGCTGGAGTCATATTTAAGTGTTTGAAGAAGACAGGCTGATGCCAAGGCATCTGAGTAAAGGGCAGATATGCTAGGAGAAAAGTTTTGTTGTTGTTGTTGCTCTTCATGAAGTGAAAAGAGAGCTGGAAAGGCCAAGAGGAGAGAAAAGTAGAAGAGGAGGAAGGCACAGGATGATGTGTACTGGATGCTTTGTCATCAAAGAAGGTCCAGGACACACATTTGAAAGAAGGCCGACCAGAAAGTTGTTTTGTGTAAAGAAATTTCTTAGACCCAAATGTCTTCCTGATCCCTCAAGGAAAAACACAATCTAAGCCAAAATAGAGAACTGGTATGCAAAACATGCCCCCTACTCACCTCTTCTTTAGCCTAATGCCTGAATATACATATCTCTTTCTAGGTAGAAATCTGGAGATACAGCAGACTCCAGCTTTTCAGCGAGATCTGCAGTACACCCAGATTCTTTAGGTGGGTTGGATTTGGGGTTTAGTGATGTAGGGGCTAAGTTCCATGTTGAGTTTGTTTGTTTTGCTTTTAGGGCTGCAACTGTGGCAGCATATTGAAGTTCCCAGGCTAGGGGTCAAATCAGAGCTACAGCTGCCAGCCTACACCACAGCCACAGCAATGCGGAATCCAAGACAAGTCTGTGACCTACACCACAGCTGACGGCAATGCCAGATCCCTGACCCACTGAGCAAGGCCAGGGATCAAACACACATCCTCATGGATACCAGCTGGATTCGTTTCCACTGTGCCCCAATGGGAATTCCCATGTTAAGTTTGATGCTGTGCAGAAAAAGTCACTCATTAAGTCACTAACTCCAGTTAAACTCATTTTCTTATTAATTGAAGCACTGTAGTAGTTTTGTTTTAAAAATATGCCAGAAGCGGAGTTCCTGTTGTGGCTCAGAGGAAACGAATCCAACTAGGAACCCTGAGGTTGAGGGTTCAATCCCTGGCCTTTAGTGTGTTGGGGATCTGGTGTTGCTGTGGGCTGTGCTGTAGGTCGCAGACACTGCTCAGAACTGGTGTTGCTGTGGCTCTGGCGTAGGCTCTGTGGCTACAGCTCCGATTTGACTTCTAGCCTGGAACCTTCATATGCCGTGGGTGTGGCCCTAAAGAGCAAAAAAAAAAAAGAGTAAAAAAATAAAAATATGCCAGAAGTCATTGTAGGAGTTTCAACCTATTGCTGCCCGTCTAACACACTTTTTAAATGGAATATATCCTAATTGTTTTTTAAGAACTTGAAGCTCTCAAGCAAAAACCAATGTAGGTTCAACATATACCTACATTGTTGGTATATGTAAGGGGGTAATATCCTTGATCAGAGAAAATTGAATATTTTTCTGAAATCTATGTGTAAATGTCTACCTGAATATAGAAAATATATTATTTGTCATAATATCTTTTCCCAATGTGGAAAATTTTCTATGATGAGAAAATGGTTACAACTCAGTAGAAAAAGATCCAGGATGTTTGAGTTCTCATACTGAGACTTACCAATAACTTTTTTTGTAATACTGGTGAATTGACCTTCCTTTCTGGATGTTAGCTGCCAGATTTACAAAATAGGAGTGCTGGATATGATTCTCTCTCTCTTTTCCAATTAAATATATAAGTGTTTGAAGCCACAACCAAATTAAGTGTCTGTTTTGAAGTCTTGTAAGACTATCCTAAGGCTGCAGTTTTACTCTCCGAAGAGTTGATGCCATTATTCAGGTGCTTTGAATCATGCAGTTTATTTGGTTTAATCCCTAGGTAATTAAAATAAATTAGTCAGAAACAATAAAAGAATTTGAGCAGTAAGGCAATAAGAATTGGACCTAATCACCTTCTAAAATAACCATTTCCTAAAATTCATTCAAAAAGATTATATGAAAACAGGTTGTTAATTATTCAGTAGCCATAAAATGGCCTAAGACTAAAGAAACAAGATACATGGTGAAAGGAGAATGATTTTGTGTTAGAATTAACTTAGTCAAACTCTTCTAAGAACACAGATAAAATAAATATTCAGCAGAACTAGCCATAAAAATGTAAGTTAATACAAGACATTTTTTTTGGCCTACAGATTTGCAAAACCTAAATAGAACAACAACAGCTAATGCCAGTGAAGGTGTAGTGGGGTGGGAGGTGTGGATACATGTTAGAGCAATCAGATACAGAATTACTTGAAAGCAAAGAAAAATAACTACAGCTCAAATATTGCCACCTTCATTAGCCTCAGTAGTACGCAGGTGTAGTTTGATAAAAATCAGTGAAAGAAGTAGCTCCCTTCACACATTTATATAAAATATGATACATGTTTGAGTAATATATCATTTATCAGTCAGGTTTTTTGGATTTAGGCACATTTCCGGAAGTAGCTGATGTTCTCAGATAAAAATACTTCTATGTAACAAAGATATTATTTAGAAATTATATAAATATTACCCAAACATATATGTTACATATATGTGTACACACACACACACACAGAAAGAGAGGATTTTACTGTGGAATGAACAAATGGGAACAAAAAAGAAAAAGACTTACTCCTTCACCAGTGATGTTCCTTTACACTTTTAGGTAGGAATCGAAACAAAACGACACTAAGATTTAGAATCTTAAAGACAGAAAAAATAAGTGATCAAACAGTGTGAACACTATAGTATTTAAGAGGAAACGCAGAATTCTGATATCCTTGAAGCTCTGGCTGTGACAGCTGAGGGAAGGGAAGGCATGGTGGAGCCTGGACACAGGTGGAGGGTCAAGGCACAGAGTTTGAGTTGTCGGTGATGTTCGTAGGGATTACAGTTCACCAGAGAGAAGCTCAGGTCGTGTGTGTCGCCATCCAAACAGGAGGCAGCAATAGAGGTTTAAAACCTGAGGACCAGTGTTCCGTAGTGAAATTTTTGAATTTCTCCATTATGGGAGAGTGTTTCAGGGCTAGATGTAAGAGATATAAGGTCTCACTGGGGAAAATTGTTCTTCAAGGGACAGAATTTGTCTTGAACATAAATCTGGAGGTCAGAATTTGTAATAAATTAGGGTAGATATTTCTCCCAACTTAGCTTAAGTAAAAGTGGGAAAATTCTGGATGAGAAGTTATTTTCTAGCTGGATAGTAAGTTATTTTCTAGCTGGATAATGGGCTACATTTAGTCTGAGCTAAAATAATGAGATACTTGATAAGTTACCAGAAATATATTTAATCTATTGTTGGATTTGCTCCCAAGTAAGAGAAATACCCAAGGGTAAAATTAACTAACAAAAATAAAATCTGGTGAGCTGAAAACACATTAGAGAGAGGTAATTTGTGAAAAAGAAGGGAAACCAGGGGCTGGTAAATTTCGGTTACGTGACGGAAAAGACCTACAAAGGCACTGGGTTTCTAGAGATTTTAGGTCCTGGCAAAGTGAGGAAGCTAAACCTGAGAATCCTCCAATAAGCTCTAGCAAAAGGATTTTATGCTTTTTTTCCTCTATGGAAATCTAGTGAAGCTTATAGTTTCTTTTACATAACAGGGATCCCTAATGCATAAGATAAAAATGGATAACTGTAATAAAACCAATCACATAAAAATAGTTATAAAAGTCTCTTTAAAAAAACATGTGATTTAGTAATAAAGTGGTGGTTCTCTTAACTATAATTTTAAAGCAGTTTATAAATGTAAATGATATTTTGAGATTTCTGTAACCACAGAAATAAAATATAAAAATATTTGTAATTGTTAGTCACACATACTTGTTTGGCTTCTTTTACTTCTGTGAATGAACTTAATGAGCTAACTATTCATCTTAGTAAAAGAACAGCAGAATATACTCAAGAGAATATAGAAGAAAGACAATTACTTTAGAACAGAAATTAATAAAATAAGAAATAAAAGATAAATAAGTGGGAATCATAAATCCAAAAGTTGTTCTTTGACAAGATTAATAAAACAGTCATCTGATGAGGCCCATCAAAAGCAAAGGAAAACCTTGTGATATAACATGATAGAAGATAACATGAGAAAAAGAATGTATATTTATGTATGATTAGGTCACTTTGTTGTACAGCAGAAATTGACAGAACATTTTAAATCAACAATAAAAATTTTCTAAAAAGAAAAGGAAAAGAGAAAAATATTCAATATTAGATATAGAAAATGGTCATTATTACAAATATAGAAGAGATTGAAAAGGGAATAACAAAATATGACATAAGTTTATGTCAACAAGTTTGAAAACTTCAATGAAATATACAAATTCTGAGAAACACATAATTTACTCAAACTGACTCCAGAAGAAATAGAAAGCATGACAATTTCTGTCAGCTTTAAAAAATTGAATAATTCCCTCTTTCCACAATGGAAAAAAACAAAAAACAAAACAAAACTAGCTGCAAAGTGTGTCACAAAAGAACTCTATCAAACTTGGAGGCCTAATTCTAATCTTACATATCTCCCAAAAAATACAAAAATGAAGAATGGTCTTCTGACACATTTTAGAAAGCTAATATATCTCTAAAATCACACAAGAGCATCATGAAAAAAGAAAATAATAGAGCATCTTACTTAAGAACATAGAGGTACAAATCATGAGCAAATACTGGCAAACTAAATATAGATATGCATAGCAAGATCATATATCCTTAATAAATAGTGTTTTTTTCCCATAGAAATTCAAGACTATTTAATTTCATTGAACAGTCTATAAATTAAATTCACTGCATAAGCAGATCAAAAAAGAAACAAATACGATTTTCTCAAAGTTTGAAAAAAATTGAGAAAATTCAATACCCATTTATTATAATTTTTTTTCAAATTAGGAATAGAAGAAAACTATTAGTCTGAATAAGTACGATCCAGTAAAATGTTTTTAAGAATGTCATAATTAGTGAAAAATAGAAGCATTCTTTGTAAAATTAGGAACAAAAAATAATAACCAACAAAACTTCCTCTATTCAATATTATTTTCTATGTTTTAGTATATGAAGGGTAGCCAAGATAATACAAAAGTAAAATAATAAAAGATATAAAGAAAAAAGAAAGAAAAATTGTTATCATATGCAGAAAATGATTGCCCAAGTAAAGAAATCCAGTAAGAGATTTTAAGAATATGTCTGGCTATAAGACATGAAAATTAATTGAATTTTATAATTCAATAAATTATAAATTATTCACTATCAATAAACAGATATAATTCAAAGTTAATAATCTTTACAACAACACAATAGTGTAAGGGTACCTAGGAATAAATCTAAAAAAATTGCTTCAGCCTTTATTGAGAAATTTATAAAACTTACTGAAAGACATTAAGGAAGAATTGAATAAATGAAGATGTCTGATCAGTGAATTAGAAAATTTAGTATCATAAGATGCCTCTTCTCTACAAATTAAGCTAGAGACTCAATATAATTTTCATAAAAATACCACCTGGGATTTTTGAGAAATTTGATAATTTCCCATCAGTCCCTCAAATATGAGGGGAAGAAAAATGGCCAGAACTTTCCTGAAGTGGAATTTATTATGGTAAACTACTCTGTAATATATTGAATTATTTACAGTTAACAGCATTTAATGCATTGGTATTTATGCTTCATAGAGAAATTGACCCATAAATAAGGATCAGGAGCCCAGGAGCAGAATTTCCATTTGTGAAATCCTGGTATACAACAGAGATGGCATTATTGATCAGTGGAAAAATAGATGCTAACAGTGTTGTTATGTTGGGAAAAATGAAATTCGATTCTTACCTCACTCCATATACATAAAATAATTTTGGCTTATTTCTGAAAGGCAAAACTCTAAACTTTTAGGCAGAAAAATGTCAAAGAATCTTTTAAACCTTATGATGGAAAATGCATCTGAATATAAGACACAAAATACAGAAGAAAAATTAATAAAATTGCATCAAATGAAGTACTTCTTTTTCATGTAAATTTATCCAGAAAGAAAGTGACAAGGTAAAACATTAATTGGTTGATATTTTAAGAATATGTGATTGTCCAAAGCCGTGACATGAGCATAAATAGGGAAAATGAGGACAGCTAGCTTCTAGGACATTATTTTAAGAGCTTTAGAAACCATAGATACCCTTACTATTAGGGATCCTACCCCACATTAAGTCAATATTTTAAAATGTACAGTTTCCATGGTAAATATATTTTTCTATAAAAATGTAAATAATTTTTTCTGTCCTGAAATTATGGGTCCATAATAAATTCATTTGATTTATGATGGTGATATATCTTCACACAGATTCAAGCATTTCAGACCAATTCTATAAACAGAGTGATTTGTTCTTCCTTTGAAAGGATAGAAAGACTAGCAAACTCGAATTGTTGTTTGCCTTTCTTTTTTTTGTGTAGGATTCTGCTCCTTGTTTTGGCTATATTAGGCCCACAGATTTTGGGATTTCGGTGAAACCCTGTGGTTCTGACTGCTGACGTGGGCACAAATTATTTTTGACTTGGCCTGCCAGTGGGCAGGACCCACCAAATGCTCACTCACTAGCTAAACACAGCAGCTGCCTCTCAGGAGAGGTGCCAAATGTGATATTTCACTGCTTTAAATAATCAGATACTTGTGAGTCATGAAGGGTGCTGGGGACGCTAGCACACCGGGTGTTTGTTGGTACTGAGGATTTCTAGTGAGACAGGAGATCGAGGCAGCAAGAGTTAATAGCAAGGATTTTTCACTTGGTTAGATATGGACTTGAGAGAGCAGGGAATCCCCAATCACAGTTTCACCATTCTCCATGCTAGCCAAAATTCTTAGAGACTGGTTAAATGTCACCAGTTACTGAAGCAGAGACCAACTGGTCATTTGCTGGGGTTCGATAGCCTGAATTCCCTGGTGAATCAGAGATTTGACCAGTATGACCTCCAATGTGTTTTCCAACTATAAATTCCCTCATTCTAAAAAATTATATTTGTAGAAATGGGGTGGTGAGAGGCAAGGGTGATTTTTTATATAGAAGAAAAGTTTGTTTTTTTTTTCAGATTAAAAAGAGCTATTGCTTTTGCAAAGGGATAGAATACATTTAATACTCTACAGGGAGCTGTAAAATACCAATTCCAATCTGTGTTCTCAAAACTCACTAGGATGACCTCTCAGGTAATGTTTTCTATCTAGGCAGCCATGAAATATCTGGTCATCTTGGTGGGAAGATTAATCAGCTGATGATTGGAAGGCATGGGTTTTTCCTTTTCTTTTTGGAGGGCTGCATCAGCATCTTGGAATGTATGAAATGCCTTGTCAGTGTGCCATTTTTATTGCAAGAAGAAAAGGGCTTAAATTGCACCACTATGAACTGGTTTGAAATTTGGCAAGTTACAGCTTTACAGGTTTTTCTTTTCTTTTTTCTTCTTCTTCTTCTTTTTTTTTTTTTTAAGTAAAAGATGTTTAAAGTTATTTTGCACTAACATAATTAACTTTGGACGTCACAGAGCTTGCACAACTTAAGGTAAATAACAACTATCTATTGCCTTTAAAAATATATTGCTTTTCCTTGTAATGTTCATTGTTTCTGAGCCCATCTCATGCCTTTGGGAGAATGGGATGGTAGGACCCAGTAGGAATAAACAGCTTCCTCATACCCAGTAGCCCGGGAACAATTATAGAGATAGCAAATTGAGGGCCTGTGGGCATGTTTTGATTGGCTTATATGGGATTTTTAAAAATTTAACAAATTGTGTTGGTAACAAAACAGTCTGATTTGTTCACACAAAAATTTTCCAGTGTTTCTTTAAAAATTAGGCATTATGGCCATTCGGGGCCCAAATCCCTTGGAGGCAATTGTTACCTAAGCCACCAAAACCGCTGCTGTCTTCAGGTGGGAGTGCTCCCTTTAGTGCCTCATCTTACCCATCACTCCTTGTCGTCTGGTTGGCTTCAGTCATTGATATTGTGTGTTTGGTCCTATAAGATTGTCAACAAAGAGATTAATCAATACTCAGTCTAAGAAGGAAATGGGAAAATTTATTTGATCCAATCTGAAGATTATAACCCTGGAGGCAGTTTCTCAGCTCTGAAAATTGTTCCAAAGAGGTGAGGGAGGAGTTCAGCATATATATGATATGGGCCAAATTGTACATGTAATTCAAGCTGCATTTTGGTAGAAGGTTACTGCTATTTGCAAGAAATAGGTATTTCTAAGTTAATGGTTTTATTGCTTTTCTGGAGTATGGGAAGATGCTAGAAACTGTGTTCAGAACATCTTTTTCTGAAAATATCTAACCATGTGAGGATCAGTTCTGCCAGTTTTCCCAGAGCACAAAATACCGCATCCTGATCCTTGCCCTAAATTCCTCTCAGGGTGTACTGTAGGTCAGCAACCACACTTGATTCCTGTAGAACTGGATGGCAGGAAACCTTTATTTTACAATCCTGTCCTTTTCAGTCTTAATTTCTAACAAGGTTTGGGAGGCCTTTCATGACTATTTTGTCCCGCAGTGCTAGGAATGCTCATTCCCAGGTCAGATGAGGATTTCATTGATAGGCCATTTAGTGCGCTATCACTGGACCAGACCCTGTTAACAGTAGCCAGAAGACTCTGCACCACCTATTTTACTAGTATGTTACGATCCTGGAAATGGTTCATTTTTGTTGCTTCTTCCCATATCTCAAGTTACATTCTTGCAGTCATTGATTTTGTATCACTCTGTATTTGACTAGTTGTTTCAGGTCTCAGTCATCATTTTTACTGGGGGCTCAGTCACACATTTGGTAATGCAAGAAACAGTAATCTTCTAAAACAGGCAGGGTACAAATACTCCAGCTAGTAATATTAGTAAGGTCCAGAGGATTTAAACTCAGAACTTTCATCAGGTGCAGCCCAGTATTTCCTCAGGTCACCTCACCCAGTCTGTTCTGCACTAATTGCAGTCTTTAAGGGAAAAGATGTATTGGCATTGTTCATAAAATTCACAAAGATAACTGCACAGGCAAGAAGAGTCATGAGTCATTGCGGTCCCTTACACAATTGAGAAAGGAATGTTATCTTCTAAGGACTTACATGACTGATGCCAGAAGAAACACTGATCTTTATGGTTGAGCAATTATTTCTGACTTTGAGGAGCCCTGACTGATGCAGGGAGAGGAGGGAGGAGGCCCAAACTGGTCAAGAAAAATTTTGTGTATAAGTTTTTCTTGTCTTGACTTAAAATTGAATTTTTCATGCAGATATTTGAATTTACGGATTAGGCATAGAGTGCTTATCTCTTGACTCTGCCTCTACTAGCATTCTTTTCTCCATCCAATGGAGCTCTACTCCAGCCTCTTTTCGCAGAAGGTCTGTCTTCTCCTCTCCTCCCTTATCTTATCCCTTTAATTTTACAGGTTGTGGAACTCAGATGGAGTTTCTAGCCAAGTCACTTTCTTATCTTATTATTCTACAAGGTGGCTCCTCAGGTAGTTTTCTGGAATCTTCGATATTAATAGTTTCTCTGCCTAGGAATCTCTCTTCTGTTCAATCAGTCTTTGCTAAATAGTAGATTATTATTATTATTTTTTAACTCTTTATACCAGCTGTTCTCACAGGCACTGGCTGCTATGTTTATAATCTGTCACTGGGTATGTAGGTCCTTGGGTACATACTAGGTTCATTACTTGCTTCCCTCGTGAGAGTCAAAACATTGACCAGTCATTTCTGTTGCCTCCAGGGCTCCCTACAAACTTCTTTGTAGGGAATTCCTCTATGCCATGTGTTTTTTGGGGAATACATCTTCAGGGGAAATTATTTAAGGTCTTTATGAATGTCTAGAGGAAGACCATCCCAGATCCCCTTCCTTCTCCAGTTTCTACTCGTGTCTCAGAGTCAGCCAACTTTATCCCTTTTGTTAGCTTCTCAATGAGAACTGTATAGAACTCGCTACTTCTTTTCTACAAGGTCAAACTTCACGTTTCTGAGGAAATTGGCAATAGTTTCAAAGTTTTCTACATTTGTACCCTGTGCAGAGGGCGTATACAAAACAGGAAAAGTCTTGTCCTTAAGACCCAAAGTAAATATTCACCTTTTACCCCAGTAACTTCTTACATTGAAGCAATCCATGTGGATGAAATTCATTTGTATAACACCTTCAATCAAAACTTTCATTTATTCAGTCAGTTTGACAGAGCAAACTGATCTTCGTGTTATAGGTGTAAGAACCCAGTGCAATCTTCCATAATGGAGACTGTGTTAATAATTAAATTAGTTTATATTTTTAATTCAGCTTTTTGATGTCTGTAAGTTTTAGATTTGAAAAAACTATATTCATAATGACAGAGTGATGTTACTGAATAGTCAAATTGGGGCCTACTATCAGGATTATTATCATATGGCATAGACTGTCAAGTAGGACTCAAATTAATGGTGTTAAAACATTAAATTGGGAGTTCCCGTCGTGGCTCAGTGGTTAACAAATCTGACTAGCATTCATGAGGATGCAGGTTTGATCCCTGGCCTTGCTGTCAGTGTTCAGGATCCAGCGTTTCTGTGAGCTTTGGTGTAGGTCGCAGACACGGCTTGGATCCTAAGGTGCTGTGGCTGTGGTGTAGGCTAGCAGCTGCAGTGCTGATGATTCGACCCCTAGCCTGGGAACCTCCATATGCTGCATGTGTGGCCCTAAAAAAAAGAAACAAAACATTAAAGTGCAAAAATTTTAAAACAAGAAATTCCACTTCTAGAAGCTTATTCTAGAAAATGATTTAGGATTTGTAATGGATTTGCTAAAGAATTATTGCTGAAGGATTTTTTTTTTTTGTAGTGGCAAAATATTGGAAATCACTTAAATGTTTGGAAATATGGTATTAGCTAAATCAGTTATATTATGTATACATAATTTATCCATTAAAAATGATGTTTTAACCCATAAACTTGGAAATGTTACAGATATCAGTTAATAGGGTTCTGGTTGAATATAAAATAGTCTGTTCACACAATGGAGTACTATACAGTCATAAAAAGGAATGAGGATGGTATTAGCTGATATGGAGTGACCTCCAGGATCCACTGTTAAAGTGGGAAAAAAAAAACAAGGTTCAGAAGAGTATATTTGATATGAAACCATTTGCATATGTTAATGCAAAGGTACTTAATAAAACACTCAAGGAGTTCCCATCATGGTGCAGCAGAAACAAATCTGACCAGGAACCATGAGGTTTCAGGTTCTATCCCTGGCATAGCTCAGTGGGTTAAGGATCCGGCATTGCCGTGAGCTGTGATGTAGGTTGCAGATGTGGCTCAGATCTGGCGTTGCTGTGGCCGTGGTATAGGCCAACAGCTACAGCTCCGATTGGACCCCTAGACTGGGAACCTCCATATGCCTCGGGTGGTGCCCTAAAATGACAAAAGACACACACAGAAAAAATAAAAAAATAAAACTCTCAAGAAGGAATAGATATGAAAGTATGATTTCTCTGAAAGTGCTTTGTAAATAATGTTGACTTTTGAAACTTATGATTTACATTTTCAAAATGAAGTTAGATTGAAAAGATACAATAAACTCTACAAATTAAAAAACAAAATGGATGAACTTAACTATATATCAAGTTGATATTAATCACAGAAAAAATTATTTACTTCAAGTGGCTTTAGAAACAATCTGACTGCATATATTTGGTGTAATATATATATATTTTTTTAATTTAGAATTTTTTTTTAATTTTTATTTTGTCTTTTTAGGGCTTCTACCCTGTGGCATATGGAAGTTCCCAGGCTAGGGGTCAAATTGCAGCCCTAGCCTCAGCCATAGGAACGCAGATGTGACCTACACCACAGGTTATGGCAATGCCAAATCCTTAACCCATTGAGTGAGGCCAGGGATCAAACCCACATCCTCATAGATACTAGTTGGGTTGTAAGCCACTGAGCCACAATGGGAACTCCAGTGTCTTATATTTTATGGACAAATAGAGTTACAAACACATTTTCAAGTTTATTTAGTTCTCTGATTGCTAGTAATATGGTATTATCACTTTAAAACCCTTTTATATGTATTGTAGGACAATGTTAATATGTGATATTTTTAATATTTTCAGTAACTGCAATTTTCAATGTCATAGAAATTTCTGTGACAGATGAACTCACTTCCACAGTAACCTCATTTCTTTATAACATCTGAGTCTCACTCAGGCAGCTTTCCTCTTTCCTATGTATATCTATTTGAACTTCTGGGTTGACCTTCGTTCCCAAATTGCTGCCTCCAGGTTTTCTCTTCCTCTTTTGTGTGTGCAAGCTGTAGCTTTCTGTGTTTGTAAAGGTGGCTGCTTCTGCCCAGCCTCACCTCAAACTTCCTCCAGGCTGTAGGCTCTCCCTTCCTCCACCAGTCTTGCCAAAGCAAATGCCTCTGCCACTTCCATGGCTCTCTGGTTATTGGTGCACTCTGCAACTCTTTTCAAATAAATGAAACAAGGAACACATGATGTATAAAGGAGGTTTTAAAAATCAGTGTTATGTGCCACACCCATGGCACATGCAAGTTCCCGGGCCAGGAACTGAAGGCCAGGGATTGAATCTGAGCTGCAGCTGTGACCTACTCTGTGGCTGCTGCTGCAGCAACACTAGATCTTTAACCCACTGTGATGGTCTAGGCATTGAACCTGCGCCTCCACAGTGACCCAAGCCACTGCAGTTGGATTCCCAACCCACTTCACTAGAGCGGGAACTCCTTGTTATGTGCTATTTTGAGGAGAATACCAAAAAAAGTAGAGGTTATATTTCTTGTTTTGGTAGGTTTATATTTATTTGGTAAATATAGGAAGACATGCGTGTATCTTTAGGGTGGACTATCTATGCTTAGCCACACACAAACATATACTTTATGGGAGGATGCAGAAGTAATTAAAAGTGGTTAAAATTCAGACAGGATATTCAAAATGAAGTGAGCTAAGTCAAATGAATGACTTTTTATATTATTCAAAATGTTAATATGTTTCTTATAAGAAAACAAGGTTTCTTATAATAAATTTCTTATCCAGGTGAACTCAGCATCTAACATAAAGCTAAATATGTAAAAGGTGCCTAATAAATGTTTGATATCTTGCTACACATGTGAAATAGATTTAAAAATGTTAAATAGGAGTTCTTGTCATGACTCAGAGGTAATGAACCTGATTAATATCCATGAGGACACGGGTTTGATCCCTGGCCTCACTCAGTGGGTTAAGTAAGGATCCAGCGTTTTGCCGTGAGCTGTGCTGTGTAGACGTGGCTTGGATCTAGTGTTGCTGTGGCTGTGGTGTAGGCTGGCAATTGCAGCTCCGATTTGACCCCTAGCCTGGCAATTTCCATGTGCCATGGGTGCAGCCCTATAAAGACCAAAAAAAAAAAAAAAAAGTTAAATAGGATAGTGACAAGGTCAAATTAAAAAAGGATAGTGGTAAAAAATGACTTGGAGAAGCGGGTTAAATCAGAAGAGTTGCTTTAGTCGCAGGATCCTGGTGATCTTTGTTTTTCTGAGGAGGGTATTGCACATAAACAAATTTGTAAACCCATTTTGTAAATGCTTCCCTGGGGGCTTTGGTGTGTCTGTCAGCAAGGGGTGAATCCTGTGGAGAGCTCCAGAGAAGAAAGCTAAACAGCAATTCACTTTAATCTTGTGCTTTGCATTCAGATGAATATGCAAATAGGTTCAGTGAAGTGAACCTGGTTACAATATCACTTTGAAACTCAAGCTAAATTATTTTAAATGGGCAGAGCACAGACTGGCTCATGAGTTTAATTTATCTCTTTATTGGATCATGTGGTTTTCCTGTCAGTTTGAAGTGCTCCTGATTAGTCTATTCTAAGGACATGCATGAGGGGTAAACATATTTGCTTCTTTATTCATGTTTCCTATGATATATACATATCTGTCTTTTATGTACATTTTATAAAAATTTAAATATATATAATACTGAACAATAAAAGCATATTTGTATGTATGTATATATAGGCATATATATGTGTGTATTTACGATTCTGTCGCTGCTGGTTTTGTAGAGGAGAATAACATTATTCAACCTTTGGAACTAACGTAGGAATCTCGTTTATTTATCTATACATTTATTTATTCTTTTACCCATTCTTCTGTGCACGAGGTGCCAAGGGGTTTATGAAAAAAATCAGAAGAAAGAAAAACATAAAAAGTGACAGAAGTATGAGATTGGTGGCTGCCTAGCTGTTCCTCAAGTCAAACCATAGCTGCCATCTATTCAATTATAGTGACTTTGTTCTGGGAAAGAGAGTGAATTGATCGGTGAGTAGTGATTCACGTCAAAATCCAGGATCCTTCTACATATTTTTCCAGAGATCACTTCTATATTAATATGGTGAGTTATAATCTTTCAGAATAAAATCAATGACTTTGTAAAGAGAGAGAAAGATGAGAGGGAAGAGGGACAGTTTCCCTTTTCAAAAAAAAAAAAAGAAAAAGAAACTTAATTGAAACCTCAGTAACAGTCTCTTCCCCATGATTCCTTTGTCTCTTTGAACCTTAATTTTCTAATACACAAAATGATGAGTCTAAACAAGAATATTTCAGAAGATTGTTGTGAGGATTGATTGACTGAAGGGGAGGTGGGAGATGGCAAGTACCACCTTTCTCAAAACATGCTTGTTACTCAGTGCAGCGGCTGTTTCAGCAGCATTGGTATCCCCTGGAGTTTGTTAGAAATGCAGATGCTCAGGTTCCCCTGCAAACCAAGTGACTCAGAATCTGTAATTTAACAAAATCCATCAGGTGTTTCATATGCTCATAAAAATTTGGGAAGCACCAGGTTAAAACAGCCTTAGGAGTTCCCGTTGTGGCTCAGTGGTCAATGAATCTGACTAGGAACCATGAGATTGTGGGTTCGATCTGTGGCTTCGCTCGGTGGGTTAAGGATCTGGCATTGCCGTGAGCTGTGGTGTAGGTCGTAGACGCGGCTCAGATCCCGTGTTGCTGGGATGTAGGCTGGCACCTACAGCTCCAATTAGACCCCTGGCCTGGGAACCTCCATATGCCATGAGTGCTGCCCTAGAAAAAGACAAACCAACCAACCAACCGGCTTTATTTGGTAAAGGAGCCTTTTGGGGGAAACTGACCAGTTAAGTTCAGCAAAAACAGATGTGCTCTCCCCTATCACAGAGATGCCTGCAGGGGTAGCTGTGCGTATAGATGGACCTTGTGTTCAGGCGAGGTACCCTGCCCCTTAGCTGCCAGCTTATAATGCAAATAGGAGAAATAGTTTTCACTCAGGGAATAAATGATTAAAGTTTGGACACCAACTGCAGGGAGCTGTCTGAGAACCAGCTGCCAGTGCCCAGTGACTTTTCAAGAAATTGATTTCAGGCTCTTGGAGGACATGGCTCCCTGGTATTGTGCTAGATTAATCTAGACACAATCAGCTCATACTGGGAGTGGGAAACACCCTTTCTCAGTTATTATGAGCTTCGGAGGCCTTCTCTGAATAATTATGTTTGTTTCTCTCCGTACACTAAATGATATAATGTATAAGAAGGGCCAGGTGTGTTATACTGTAAATGTGTGCTATACAGTATTCTAGTGCCTGCCACATGGTAAACTTTAATAATAATTATTATTTTTATATACTTTGAGATACAGTCAAATTTTAGCAATCTTTATTGACTAGTTTGTCTAGACTGAACCAAAAAACCTTGCTATGGACTGAATTTCAACCCTGCTCCTGTCCCCTAATTCATATGTTGACACCCTAATCCCCAAAGTGACTACATTTGGAGATAAGAGTCTGTGATAAGGTGATATAGGCTAAGTGAGATCATATCTGATGGGGCTGGTGGCTCTTATAAGAAAAATAAGAGGATTTCCCATTGTGGCTCAGTGGGTTAAGAACCCAACAGAGTGTTCGTGAGGATGCAGGTTTGATCCCTGGCCTCACTTAGTGGGTTAAGGATCCCACATTGCTGCAAACTGTGAAATAGGTCACAGATGAAGCTTGGATCCGTGGTTGCTGTGGCTGAGGTGTAGGCTCCAGCTGCAGCTCCGATTAACCCGGGAAATTCATGTGCTGCAGGTGCAAAAGGAGATAGCAGAGCCTGCTCTCTTTCTCTCCATGCTCACATACCAAAAAAAGTGGACGCATGGAGAGAAGGCAGCCATGAACAGGCCAGGAAGAGCGCTTTCTCCCAAACCTGACCAGCATCCTAGTCTGGGACCTCCAACCTCCTGTAAGAAAATAAATTCCTGTTGTTTAAGACCCCCAGTCTGTGGTATTTTGGTATGGCAGCCAGAGCCTATATTTTCTCAACTTTGATTATTCATGTTTAGTCATCTCTCCCCCATCCCATATATATACAAGTTTGCATTTTGGCCTCATTTCACAACTTGATTTTTTTTTTCTGTTAAATTTTGTCCAGTGAGAACAATACAATTCCAGTCTTCTGTAATAAATTATCTGGCACAAGACTTTTATTTTTAATGCTACAACCCACTGTGTTTGCTGCCCATTAGCTCAACTTTTTCCTCTTAATTCCTTTGGGTCTTCCTTGCTTCTGTTTGGACTCTGTGCTCATTGGTTGATCAGGAGATCCCTGCCATCAAAAGGAAAAAGAGTCCTGAGGGTTATTGCCAGAGTAGCAGACATAGCAGTAGCTCTTAGCCTTCACTGCACATTCACTATTGCCTGGTTCCCACCTAGAAAAATTCTGGTTTAACTTGACATGGGTGCTGTCTGATCATTCCAAGTTTTAAAAGCATCCCAGGAGTTCCTGTTGTGGCTCAGCTGGTTAAGAACCCGACAGAGTGTCTATGAGGATGTGAGTTCTGTTCCTGGCCTTGCTCAGTGGTTAAGGATCCAGTGTAGCTGCAAGCTGTGGTGTAGGTCACAGATGTGGCTCGGATCCTGTGTTGCTGTCGCTTTGGTGTAGGCTTGCAGCTGCAGCTCTGATTTGATCCCTTGCCCAGGAACTTCCATGTGCCATAGGTATAGCCATAAAGAGAAAAAAAAAAAGCTTCCCAGGAGATTCTAATTCGTAGCCCACATTGAGAAACCACTAGCTGCATACTGGGTGACCTGTGTACCAAGAATGAATCATGCCCCAAAAGAATGCGAGGCAAAATTTACTGCCTAAATTGTACTTCTTACCGTGATTTTGCTCTAGTTTTCAGTTAAGAATCTCTGATATAAAGGCAAGTGAAAAATAACATAGTGTTTAAAAAAATAAATGGCCAAATGCCAAATATCCCAAGTTAATGCATTGGTTTTCTGTTAGAAGGTATTGGAAAATCTTTCAGGTAAGTCAAGTGTGGAAGTCTAAAGAAAAGGTCCTCAGAACTCCTGCATGTACAAACATGGCCAGTCTTAAGGTCAGAGTGCCAATCTACTTAACCAGCCAGTATCAAGGTCAAGATCTGATTTGCCAGTTCAGGCAGTAGCCTAAGTGCAGGATCAGAGAGGAGACTATGCCAGGGCCTGGGCACCTGAGCTTAAAGATGGACCAGGAAAGGGCAAAAGAGTCCAATGTTAACGGGTCTGGTAAGTGGGAGAACATACAAGTCTCTGTGCCTTTTAGGGCATAGTGTCCCAGCCTGTTATATATATTGAAAAAGACTCAGTTATGGCCTCAGATGCTACCCATCAGATGAAGGACACTTCCTACATAAGAGGAAAGCTCAACAAGACTGGACAAAAAGTGTTCCTTTATAGGGAAGTGTGTAGAATTGAACATTTCCTACCCCTCCAACGACACCAGTGACGGTGGTTACCTGGGTCAGAAATAAGACTAAGTATAAATAATTTGCTTAACCTTGTGCTACCCTAATAATTCCTTAGAAAAAGATGCATAAAACAAATCACTATTATTTATTACAGAAATGAAGCAAGGTAGTTTATAGGAAAAAAACAAACAAAAAAAACTATGGTTTTCCCAGCTCCTGGGCAAAGATGAACATCTGTGCTTTGAGATGGATGGGAACTAGGGATATACTGTGGGCTTATGCAGTAAAAGTTTGGTGACCTCCCTTCTGGAGTGTGGACATTATCATGATTCTACTCCCACCATTATCCTCCACAACCAAGAGACTGACTGGACATCTAGAGAACCCAGCCCAGATTTCTGAAGGGGACCACCGAGTTGGTACAGCTTCGTTCAGATGCCTACTGCGACCAGTTATAGCCACATCACTGACCTATGATGCTGATGTCGACATGGAAGAAAAAACAAAAAAGATACAATGTCCCACAGAAAGAATTGTTGTGAGTGGACAGATATCCAAAAATATAAGTGAAACTTTTAGTCTGTTTCTTTTGGTCACTAACAACAAGGGTAGTTTTGGAGTCCCCACCAGGATGTAAAGATTTTAGTGAAATGGGGATTATCTTCATAAAGAAACTTTTTAAAAACATCATAAGGCTTCAGCCTCAGGACCTACTTAATGGTATTGATCCCTTTAGTGCTTAACGGTGGCGATGAGGATGAACAGTGGGAGAGGAAATAAAATGCCTGTGGGGAGAAGCTTTCAAAGAAACAGGTGGTTAAGCTTCCCTATGAGGGAGGGAGAGTAGACAAGAGGTCGTGTAGAAGACCCCCCTCACTCCTTCAGGGAGACCTCAAAGCCCACCTGCCCTACTGCAGACTGCCTTGTTGGCAGTGATGACAGTGGGAAAAAAATCCGTGCTCCATGATAGACATTTTAGGTAAGGAAACTCCTTTGAAGTAAACATTTCTGATTACTTTTTTTTAAGATTTACCTTTTTTAGAGCACTTTTAGGTATACAAAGAGAAGGAGGTGCAGAGATTTCCCATATATTCCCACCCACTCCAATGCATAGCTTCCCTCATAGATACCAAATCTATCTCCACACATCATAACCACCCAAGATCCCTAGTTTTCATTAAGGTTCCCTGTTGGTGGTGTATATCCTGTGAGTTTGGACAAATGTATAAGGACATGTATCCACCATTATCATACCATACGGAGTCCTTTTTTTAAAAATTACTTTATGGCTGTGCCTGTGGCATATGGAAGTTCCTGGAACAGGGATTGAATCTGAGCCACAGCTGTGACCTGTGCTGCAGCTGCTGAAACTCTGGATCCTTTAACCCACTACGCTGGGGTAGGGATTGAACCTGGACCTCCCCAGCAACCTGAGCTCCTGAAGTCAGATTCTTAACCCACTGTGCCACAGTGGTAACTCTGGGTCAATTTACTTTATCTTTCTTTTTTAAATTGAAGTATAGCTGACATATTCATTTCAGGTGTACACCACAGTGATTTGATATTTTTATACATTACATACCGTACATAGTTATTAAAATATTATTGACTGCACCCCCATACTGAGCATCACATCCTTGTTAACTTATACTTAGTAGTTTGAACCTCTTAATCTCCTTAATCTCCTATGCCCATCTCCCCCTCCCATCTGGCAACCACTGCTGTGTTCTCTGTATCTGTGAATCTGTTTCTATTTTGTTAGATTCATTCATTTGTTTTGTTTTTTTGGATTCCAAATACCGTATGTTTTCACTCATATGGGGTTTCTTTTCTTAAAATGGCATACATGACTTAAAACAAGGTTTCTTCCAAGAGCAGGAGCATAACCTCTGTTGGTTTCTAGGACCAGAAACACTTGACAGAGAGGAAGGTCTTTAGAAAACAGAAGAGGCCTCTAAAGCCAAATTAGACCAGAGGATCAATTCCTCAGAGCCTCCTGTACACAGTTCTGGTAGGAGCACCGTCAGAATTCATTTGGGAGGGATGGATTAGTGAAGTTCAAAAGTTCATTTTGATATCTTTAGGAAGAAATCACATTTTCTCGGCTCCTCTGAAGTTAACTGAAATTTTTTTTATAATCATCTCTCTGTGCATTATTTTTTCATAACTCGTAATTAGGCTGATTGGGAGGGTTCTGTCCAGCTACTGTTTTGATTGCTGGAAGCTGAACTCAGAAGGGCCACCAAGACAGAAGTTCAGATGTTTGAGAAGGGAGAACCAATTCAGAAGGAGCACACAGTTGTAGGACTCCTGTTGCTTTATGGTTCTTATGGTGAGTGAGATTGTGTGCTGAGTAAATTGGTTAATGCTGTGAGAATTAAGGGTTAAAGTAGACCCATTTGTAGTTACATAGTTAGTTTCCAGTCTACTGATTATGCAGAGCAGACAGCATCATGTAGATTGAGCAGTGCAAGTATCCTTCTCCAAGTAACTTTTCTTTCTTTCTCTCTTTCCCTTTCTCTTTCTGTCTGTCTGTCTTTCTTTCCTTTTCTTTCTTTCTTATTTTGGAGTTGCTCTAGATCCATAATCAAAAGTATACAATTAAGGGAAATATAAATATTTTCTCTGCTTTATTTTGTTTCTTTGCTCACAAAATTCAAGGCACTAATTATAAAATTTATTATAAAAGTTAATGGTGAGATAATTTATAATGATTTGATGAGAATTTTAAAATAATTTGATTATATATAATTTGATGAGATAATTTATAATAATTCTGAAGCTGAATCTAACTCAGGCTTGTGAGGTTTTATGCATGCTTGTCAGGTCTGGGACTGACTTTATGGAATGGTTTGGAAATGTTAAACAGGCTAGCAGGTTTTTTTTGGGGGTGGGGTCTGTCCAGAGGGTCTTTCTGAGTTTTGTGATCATGTGTAAGTTGAGAACATTTTAACCCTTCTATCAGAATCCCCTTGATTACAAGTTTCATTGCTCACATACCTAAATGTATCCTTAAAATGTAGTAAGTCCTGTGAAGGAAAGTTCAGGTTTTGTGAGAGAGAAGAAGGGGCCTTGATTTGACTGGTAGGATCTCAGGAAGACGGTCCAGTGTCTGTGGGAAGCCAGCAAGCATTTTCCTGTGGCTCAGCATGAAGCAGTTCTGTAGTCCTAGGGTTTCCCAGAGATTTAAGTTGACATCAGAACGTGCACCCTGAGGATCCAGGGCTCTCGGAGGGGCTGGCTGAACACCAGTTCCTCTTTCTCCTGCCCACATGAACTTCGCTTCTGCCATCTGTTTCAGATCCTGAAATCTTCCTCATTTAAACCCACCTTCTCATACTCAGTGTCACTGCCCTGCTCCTGGAGTTCCCTCATCTGTTTTTCTGTTTTCCTTGCTAATCTTGAACATGTTTTTTTTTGTTTTCTTTTTCCTTTTATCTTCTTCTTTTTTTCTCTCTGATTCTGTAATATCAGAGGAAGTTAGAGGCAACTTGGAAAGATAGATTAGTTATAGTGGAATGTTAATTGATTTGTTTCAAACATAAAAATATAATTACTTTTAATTTTAAATATTCTTAATCTCAAAAACATGTGATGGAGAGATGGAGAAGAGGGTAGGTGCAGTGTTAAAAAATTATTTAGTCCTTTGAAAGGCTAAACCAATATTAAGAAAGTACATCTCTCAATAATAGGTGAATCAACATATATTTCATTTTTTAAAAAGCTTTTTTCATATTTCTCCTCTGTGTCAGTCTCTTCTCACATTCATCCAGCATTTTCTTTGAACTCACAGCCATACTATTGAGTAAAAAAATCTTAAAATGAAATTCTGAATCTTAAGAATTATCTCAAACTGAAGAATTAATAAGAGATATGCCAGGTTCCTGGATGTAAATAACCACAAACATTACCATAGTTAACAAAATCAAGTAATTTAATTTTTAAAATGCCACCTATGGGAAGCTCATACTTAAACACATCTGGGGAAACAGGAGGAATGCTTTGCAAATATACTTTGCTACTGTCTGTGGGGAACAAGGTATGTGTGTTTCCTGGAGGGAGTCCTGGGGATAAAAGAAGGGAGGTTTAGACCTTGTTGGGTAGTGAAAATGACAAACATCTGAGTCAGTTTTCACCATTTTTCCACTTCGCAGAGTACTTTGAAATGATTTGAGATAATGCTTTTATCTTAATAAAGATAATTTTAGTGATATATTATTGTTAACATATAGAACAATAAAAATAAAATAAAATAAAATGGATAATCTCATCAACCATAAATAGTCATTCACATTTTAGGTGCTTTTTCTGTAGAGAAGTTAAGTAACTTGTAGAGAAGTTTGGGAAGGAATTTCATCTTCATTTGGAAGTTGTTAATGTTAAAATGTCATTTTAAAATCATACTTTATATATTTTTTTACCTTATATATTTTTATTTAAAATGGGCTTCCTTTAGGAGGCATTTAAAAAATTAAATTATTTGTTAATTATTGTAATGTTTGTTGTTAAGTCCAGAAAGTTGGCACATCTCTTATTAACTCTTCAGCTTATTTGAGATAATTCTTAAGTAAATTAATCAAATTTCATTTAAGATTTTTTACTTGATACTACAGTTGTGAATTCAAAGAAGATTCTGGATAAATGTGAGAAGAGATTGACACAGGAGAAATATGAAGCTTTTTAAAAATTGAAATATATGTTGATTCACCTATTATTGAGAGATGTACTTTCTTAATATTGGTTTAGCCTTTCAAAGGACTAAATAATTTTCTTAACTTTACTAATAATAAAAATTGATACTTTAGGAGTTCTTGTTGTGGCTCAGCAGGTTAAGAACCCAACTAGTATCCATGAGGATTCAGGTTCGATCCCTGGCGTCACTCACTGGGTTAAGGATCTGGCATTGCCATGAGCTGTGGGGTAGGTAGCAGGCATGGTTCAGATCCCTGGTTGTAGTGGCAGCTCTGACTGGACCCCTAGCTTGGGAACTGGGAAATTCCATATGCCATGGGTGCAGCCTTAAATACATATATATATGTGTGTGTGTGTGTATATATACATATATATATATACATATACATATATATATATATATATATATATATATAAGTTTTTAAAAAGCACATGTGAAGTATTACTTCATTTCATTAACACAACAACCCCTCATGGAAGATGGAAGGTGACATACATAATTCTTGGAAACCCTGGGACTTTTAGAGATTGATTCCCAGATCTACAAAGTTACTTAATGGCTAACCTAGGACTCAGACTTGGGACTCTTTAACTCCAAGTCTATGTGCTTTTTATGCTATATCTCAGATAAGAATCAGACCATAAAGACACAAATAATTAGAAGTGGTGCCCCTGTCATGCAAAAATCCCAAGCGATTGTAGGTCTGATTCTCCATGTCAGGAAAAGAAACGTGCAACCAGAGTATTTCTCCACTAGAGGGCATCATTCTGAATTCGCCGTTCTGCTGTAGAGCTGAAGGAGCGTAAATGTAAAGTGTCATCAAATGCTGTATGCTCTCTTTCATCAGCTTTAGAACGCCTGGTAGAACCCTAAACCTTTGTGCATAAAATGCAAGGAAAAGCGCTTTTCATTCCAAGTGGAAAAAATTAAAGTTTTGTTTTTTCCTGCTTGGCAGTGCTTTCCCTGTGATGTATCTTGTAAAGTGTGGTACCGGGTAAAGTGTTTCACTCTTAAGCAAAGTCTTTCCTTGTCTCTGGTGTTTGTTGGATTGACAAGAAGAAAGAAGATACGTTTTATTTTTTAACCACCTTTTTTCTGTTGATCTAATTGACATACCTTGAATGAGTCAGTGGTTCTCTTTTGCAAGAGTTGATGCAAATTAAAGCATGCAGCAACAATTTATAGAAATTCCCTGAGGCACAGAAGATCAAACCTGGAAAGGACACTTTCCTCATTTTGTAGGTATTAAAACTAAGTCCCAGAGTGGGAAATGGCATGCTCTTAATTACCCAGCTAACCTGAACCGGAACCCAGGTCATGTGTTTGCAGGATTCCACCCTATTCACAAACCTATTCATAAGTGTTTCGGGGACATTGTTCATGGAATTCCTTGGTGCCCTGATTCTGTCAGAACATGTCCTTCTCCTCTTCCTCTTCTCATTTGCTTTCCCATCTGGGAAACTCCTTCTCTGGCTCTTCCTCACTGAAATTAAATTTCTTTGTGGTAAAAGAGTCTGGGTCTGAGGAAGGTTTTTTAGGAAGGAACTTAGCCTTACCTTCATGAAGCAAAAAGAGGTATGATATTTTAAGTTGCAGTAGTAGAGGCTTGCACAACCTAGTAAATAAAAAAGGTTCTAAAATATTATACCTCCAAAAAAATAATATACATACATACATACATACATACATAGTCTGTATCTGGGCTGAACAGCCACTAGGCTCCTGATGTGACTTGCTCTATATTCCTTGTCCCCTGGGGAACCAGGCAAGTGTTGTGCAACATCCTTTCTCACCTCTGCTTGCCATGCTGTGTTGTCTCTGAACATTTATATTCCACTGCCTTCTTTTATTTGTGGTAATTATATGCAGGACAGCTACTAACAAACTAAAGGAAAATGATGGAGGGTCCTATTTAAATGACAAATGCAAGGCTGTTAGTACACGCAAGTTTAAGTAGTATAGCATTTTCAGCTAAAAATTTTAAGTAGGAGATATTCAATAAGGATTTTTAAGGCAGAAGAAACTGAGACTTCATCTCATCCTGGATTCCTCATGAATACAGTTTGGAGATTCATTCAGTTACATTTTCCAACTCATAAACCAGAACTTTCCCCTACCCCACCTACGTAAGAGATGGCAAGAAGTTCTTTATTTTCCCACAGTGCAGAAATTTGCAGCAAGTTTGGGAGGTCGTTCACGAATATACTCATTCCACATGGATTTATTACATAGCTCCCAGAGGACAATACCTTGCTAGGTTTTGTGGCTGGAGATAGACAGATGGTTAACAATTCAGTCTTGTCCTCCATCACCTTGCGTTGAGGGGAGGGTGCTTTTTCTGGGAAACTGACATGCAAACAAATATGCCCGTGGTGTGTTATATGCTATAATTTAGAAGCACATGTAAAGTACCACGGGAATAGAGTGAGAGAAAACCTAACACTTCAGATGGCAAGAGAAGCAGACTTCCTGGAGAAGATGAACCTGGCACTGGCAGCGACTCCCATGTGACGGAGGCAGGCGATGTCCCTCAGGAAGAGGGGGAACATTGGCAAGAGTACTGTGTTTCTGTAAGTCTGGCATTTGCCGTGGTGTGGAGTCCCTGAGGTGCAAAGTTCTGATGGGCCATGATTCCTTAAGGAGACATTTTTAGAACCATAGATGCACCTCAGGAAGTTGACCAGGCAGGTATACAAAAATTACTTTATCGTTACGTTGGTCACATTCCCTTTGGAAAATATTTGTTAGCCCCTTTTAATTAGGGTATTATTATTATGTTATTTTATTTAATTATAGAGTAGAAGCGGCTCTTTCTCTCTGGTCAGGTAATGTATCATTGTTATATCCGTGGTATAAGATCCAGACCAATTTCTAGCTGACAGAAAATCTACCTTAATATTATGCAGAGTATCTGCCTTATGTAACATCAGGACTGGTTGAAGGGGGAAATGTGAAAGGAAAGAAAACCCAATGAAACTTAAATGTCCCTTGAATGTGCTTCACCATCAACTATGAAGGAACACCACAACTAACATGTTTCTTCTGTGGTAAGGATCTTAACTATGGGAGTGGGAGTATGAGGTCCAGAAGACACAGGACACTCCTTAGGTCTGTCGGTTTTAAAGACATGACAGTGTTGGAGCTGCCTACCTAAAGGTTCTTGTTTTATGCCCAAGCAGAGGAAGAAACACACTTTTGGAGGACCTTTGGTGAAAAACCATGACCTAAACCTTAGTTTGTGACTTGCAACCCAGCAAGTACAAGTGTATTTGGATGTCCGTTAAAGAGAAGTCTGTTTGATGGAGTTCCTGTTGTGGCTCAGTGGTTAGCAAATCCGACTAGGAACCATGAGGTTGCGGGTTTGATCCCTGGCCTTGCTCAGTGGGTTAAGGATCCGGCATTGCTGTGAGCTGTGGTGTAGGTTGCAGACGTGGCTCGGATCCAGCCTTGCTGTGGCTCTGGCATAGGCTGGCAGCTGTAGGTATAATTAGGCCCCTATCATGGGAACCTCCCTAAGCTGCGGGAGTGGCCCTAGAAATGGCAAAAAAAGACAAAAAAACCAAAAAACTGTGTTTTTATTTTTCTTTGCTGTTCTTGACTTCTTTGTTTTTTGTTTACTGAAGTAGTTTACCACATGCTAGAGTTTTTGATAACATGACCACACTAAAATGAGGCTTGTTCCTTGACATCTTATTGATCAAAGAGGAAATAACTTTTGCTGTGAGAGTTGATGCTATTTGATTTCTGTATGCCATTTGAATCCATTTGGGGAACTTCTGAGATCATGCATTGTCTCTTTGGGAAACACTGGCCCTACTTACTTATTTGCATTTTATACCAGTCCAGTCTGGGAGTCTTATAGAGTCCAAATATCTAGCTGGATTCTTGTTTAGAGCTGCTCCCAAATACATGCCGTAGGACAGTGCTATCATGAGGTCTTTTTCAGATGTGAATGTCATATTAATCTTTTCAGAAAGGGTTGTGAAATGCCTTAGGCTGATTTTTGTTCAGCTCTATCTATCTATCTATCTATCTATCTATCTATCTATCTATCTATCTATCTAATCTATCTATCTATCTATCTATCTAATCTATTTATCAGTAAATCATCTTGGCTTGCAGGGTTTCTATTGTCTTTCTATATGTTGTTGGGAGCCACTCACCCTTCCATCCACCTCCTTTTTCTCTTCATATTCTTTGGCCATTGACACTTAAGACCAGATCTATGAGTTTTAAAAAACTTTTAAGAGTTTTTGTTGTGGCTTAGTGGATAAGGAAACCAACCAGTATCCTTGGGGATGTGGGTTAGATCCCTGGCCTTGCTCAGTGGGTTAAGAATCCAGTGTTGCCGTGAGCTGTGGTGTAGGTTGCAGACATGGCTCAGATCTGGTGTTGCTGTGGTTGTGGTGTAGGCTGGCAGCTACAGCTCTAAATCAACCCATAGCCTGGGAAACGCTGTATGCTGCGGCTACGGCCCTAAAAATTAATCAGTCAATCAAAATAAAAAACTTCTGGCTGGTTTCTTGGTTTTTTTGTTTAAAATATGACATTGTATAGATGTTTGCCTCTAGGAAGATTTAAAATATTAAAAATTTAATGTATTCAAAGCACTTTAAAAGCTATAGTTTTATACCATTGCAAATTGTTTTTTTTTTTTTTTTGTCTTTTGTCCTTCTAGGGCCTCACCAGTGTCATATGGAGGTTCCCAGGCTAGGTGTCCAATTGGAGCTGTAGCTGCCAGCCTACACCCCAGTCACAACAACATCAGATCCAAGCCACGTCTGCGACCTACACCTCAGCTCACAGCAACACCGGATCCTTAACCCACTGAGCAAGGCCAGGGGTTGAACACGCAACCTCATGGTTCCTAGTTGGATTCATTTCTGCTGTGCCACGATGGGAACTCTGCAAACTGTTTTTTTAAAACTCAATGGATTTTATTATATTTGTAGTTGTAAACCATCCTCACAACCCAGTTTTACAACATTTCCATCCCAAACCCCTAGCCTATCCCCTCCCTTACGTGTCTCCTTTGGTAATCATAAATTTTTCCAAGTCTGTGAGTCAGTTTCTGTTCTGCAAAGAGGTTCATTGTATCTTTTTTTTAGATTCCACATATAAGTGGTAGCATATGACATTTGTGTCTCACTGACTAACTTCACTTACTATGGTAATTTCTAGGTTCTTCTGTGTTGCTGCAAATGCCATTATTTCATTCTTTTGATTTTCATTTCTCTAATAATTAGCAATGTTGAACATCATTTTATGTTTTTTGGCCATCTCTGTGTCTTCCTTGGAGAATTGTCTGTTTAGATCTTCTGCCTTTTTTTTTTTTTGTTAGGGTTGTTTGTTTTTTGGTTTTGAGCTTCAGAAGGTGTTTAGATATTTTGGAAATTAATCCCTTGTCAGTTGTTTCATTTTTGCAAATATTTTCTCCCATTCTGTGGGTTGTCTTTTTATTTTGTTTAGAGTTTCCATTGCTGTCTAAAAACCTTTAAGTTTAATTAGGTCTACTTGTCTATTTTTGTTTTTAATGTTCTTACTCTAGCAGGTGGATCTGAGAAGATACTGCGGTGGTTTATGTCAGAGAGTGTTTGGCCTATGTTTTCCTCTAAGAGTGTTAGGGTATCCAGTCTTATATTTAGGTCTTTAATCCATTTTAAGTTTATTTTTGTGTATGGTGTTAGGGAGTGTTCTTTTTTTTTTTTTTTTGTCTTTTTGCCATTTCTTGGGCCGCTCCTGCGGCATATGGAGGTTCCCAGGCTAGGGGTCAAATCAGAGCTGCAGCCACTGGCCTATGCCACAGCCACAGCAACGTGGGATCCGAGCCACGTCTGCAACCTACACCACAGCTCACAGCAACGCCGAATCCCTATCCCATTGAGCAAGGCCAGGGATCAAACCTGCAACCTCATGGTTCCTAGTCAGATTCGTTAGCCACTGGGCTATGACGGGAACTCCTGGGAGTGTTCTAATTTCATTCTTTCACATGTAGCTGTCCAGTTTTCCCAGCAACACTTATTGAAGGGACTGTATTTTTTCCATTGTATATTATTGCCTCTTTTGTCATAGATTAGTTGGCTGTAGGTGTGTGGGTTTAATTCTGGGCTTTCTATCCTGTTCCACAGATTTATATTTCTGTTTTTATGCCAGTACCATACTATTTTGATGACTATAGCTTTGTAATATAGTCTGAAGACAGGGAGCCTGATTCCTCCAGCTCCATTTTTCTTTCTCAGGATGGCTTTGTCTATTCTGGGACTTTTTTGCTTCCAAACAAACTAAAATATTTTGTTCTAGTTCTCTGAAAAATGTCCTTGGTAATTTGATAGGGATCGCATTGAAACTATTGATTGCCTTGGGTAGTATAATCATTTTGACAATATTGATTCTTCCAATTCAGAAGCATGGTATATCTTTTCACCTATTTGTGTCATCTTTGATTTCTTTCATCAGTGTCTTATAGTGTTCAGAGTGCAGGTCTTTGTCTCTTTAGGTAGGTTTATTCCTAGGTATTTTATTCCTTGTAATGCGATGTTAAATGGGATTGTTTCCCTAATTTCTCTTTCTGATCTTTCACCGTTAGTATATAGAAATGCAGTTGATTTATGTGTGTTAATTTAGTATCATGAAACTTTAGCAAATTCATTGATGAGCTCTAACAGTTTTCTGGTAGCATCTTTAGGATTTTCTAGGTATAGTATCATGTCATCTGCAAACAGTGACGGTTTTATTTCTTCCTTTCCAATTTGGATTCCTTTTCTTTCTTTTTCATTTCTGATTGCCATGGCTAGGACTTCAAAAAACTGTGTTGAATAAGCATGGCTAAGAGTGGACATCCTTGCCTTGTTCCTGATCTTAGTGGGAATTCTTTCAGCTTTTCACCATTGAAAATGACATTCACTGTGGGCTTGTCATATATGGCCTTTATTATATTGAGGTAGGTTCCCTCTATGCCTACTTTCTGAAGGGTTTTTTACCAGAAATGGGCATTGGATTTTGTCAAAGGCTTTTTCTGCATCTATTGAGGGGATCATATGGTTTTTATTCTTGTTTGTTAATGTGGTGTACCATACTGATTGATTTGCAGATATTGAAGAATCCTTGCATCCCTGGAATAAATCCCACTTGATCATGATGTACAATCCTTTTAATGTATTGTTGGATGCGGTTTGCTAGTATTTTGTTGAGGATTTTTTTCATCTATCTTCATCAGTGATATTGGTCTATAATTTTCATTTTTTGTGGTATCTTTGTCTGGTTTTGGTACCAGGGTGATGGTGGCCTCATGGAATGAGTTTGGGAGTTTTCCTTTCTCTGCAGTGTTTTGGAATAATTTCAGATGGATAGGTGTTAACTCTTCTCTAAATGTTTGAAAGAATTCACCTGTAAAGCCATCTGGTCCTGGACTTTTGTTTGTTGGAAGTTCTTTAACCACAGTTCCAGTTTCAGTACTTACTATTTGTACATTCATCTTTTCTATTTCATCTTGGTTTAGTCTTGGAAGATTGTACTTTTCTAAGAATTTGCCAGTTTCTTCTAGGTTGTACATATCATTGGCATGTAGTTGCTTATAGTAGTCTCTTTTGATCCTTGGTATTTCTGTGATGTCTGTTGTAACTTTTTTTTTTTTCCTGATCATTTTCCCCCATAGGTTATTATGAAATATTGTGTATAATTCCCTGTGCTATGTAGTAAGTCCTTGTTGGTTATCTCTTGCAGATTCATAATTTTCAAGGGTTAAGATTTGGTGCTTTTTTGTGTGTGTTTTTTGTCTTTTTGTCTTTTAGGGCCACACCCATAGCATATGGAGGTTCCCAGGCTAGGGGTCCATTTGGAGCTGTAGCCGCCAGCCTACGCCACAGCCACAGCAATTTGGGATCTGAGCCTTATCTGCAACCTACACCACAGATCATGGCAATGCCAGATCCTTAACCCACTGAGTGAGGCCAGGGATCAAACCCATGTCCTCATGGATACTAGTGGGGTTTGTTAACCGCTAGGCCACGACGGGAACTCCTGTAACTTCTTTTCATTTCTAATTTTATTGATTTGAGTCCTCTCTCTCTTTTTCTTGATAAGTCTGACTAAGGGTTTATCAATCTTGATCTTTTCAAAGAACTACCTTTTAGTTTCATTGATCTTTTCTCTGTTTTCTTCATTTCTATTTCATTTATTTCTGCTCTGATTTTTATGATTTCTTTCCTTCTGCTAACTTTGGGTTTTGTAAGTTCTTTCTCTGGTTATTTTAGGTGTAAAATTAGATTGTTTTGAGGTTTTTCTGTTTTTTGAGGTAGACTTGTATTGCTATAAACTTCCCTTATAGAACTGCTTTTGTTGCATCCCACAGGTTTTGGAGTGTTATCTCTTTTTTGTCATTTGCTTCTAGGTATTTTTTTAAATTTCCCCTCATATTTATTCAGTGATCCATTGGTTGTTTAGTAGCATGTTGTTTAGTCTCCATGTGTTTGTTTTTTTGCAGTTTCTTTCTTGTTGTTGATTTCCTGCCATATAGTATTGTGGTACAAAAAGATGGTTGATATAATTTCAGTTTTCTTAAATTTACTAAGGCTAAATTTGTGGCCCAGAATGTGATCTATCCTAGAGAATGTTCCATGTGCACTTGAGAAGGATGTGTATTCTGCTGCCTTTGGATGGAATGTTCTGTAGGTCCATCTAGTGTAATACATCACTTAAGGCCTGAGTTTTCTTTTTTCTTTTCTATCTGGATTGTTTGTCAATTGCTGTAAGTGGGGTGTTAAAGTCCCAAGCTATTGTGTTATTGTCAGTTTCTCCTTTTAAGGTTGTCACCAGTTGCCTCTGGTCCTAGACTTTTGTTTGTTGGAATTTTTTTAAATCACAGTTTCAATTTCAGTACTTGTGATTGGTCTGTTCATCTTTTCTATTTCATCTTGGTTTAGTCTTGGAAGCTTGTACCTTTCTAAGAATTTGTCCATTTCTTCTAGGTTTTCTGTTTTATTGGTGTATATTTGCATGTAGTAGTCTCTTATGATCCTTGTATTTCTGTGATGTCTGTTTTTACTTCTCCTTTTTTATTTCTAATTTTATTGATTTGAGTCCTCTCTCTTTTTTTCCTGATGAATCTGGCTAAGGGTTTATCAATTTTGTTGACATTTTCAAAGAAATAGCTTTTCATTTTATTAATCTTTTCTGTGGTTTTCTTCATTTCTATTTCATTGATTTCTGCTCTGATCTTTATGATTTCTTTCCTTCTACTAACTTTAGGTCTTGTCTGTTCTTCTCTCTCGAGCTGCTTTAGCTGTAAAGTTAGGTTGTTTATTTGAGGTTTTTCTCATTTCCTGAGGTGGGCTTGTGTTGCAGGACATGTTTTTCCAATCTTCTTGCTTGATTATCCACCCATAGCCCCTCTTCATGTGATCTCATCAAAAGAGTAAAATAAAAGTGGTGTGGTTTCTTGAGGTGGGGCTCTTGGTCCTAGAGACCTTGAGTCCACCAGGTTCCCACCTTTACTATCTCTGTGTTTTGTTTTGTGTTGGCTTTTTCCTTAAGTTCCACAGCACCTGTTCTTCAGCCCCATCCTGCTGAGCTGGTCTTGGTAGGCTTGTATTGTTATAAACTTTCTTCTTAGAATGGCTTTTGCTGCATCCTATAGGTTTTGGAGTGTCATATCTTTGTTGTCATTTGCTCCTAGGTATTGTTTAATTTCCTCTTGGACTTCTTCAGTGATCCATTGGTTGTTGAGTGGCATGTTGTTTAGTCTCTATATGTTTGTGTTTTCTGCATTTTTTTTCTTGTTGTTGATTTCCAGTCATATAGTGTTGTCATAAAAGGTACTTGATATGATTTCAATTTTCTTTAAGTTACCGAGGCTTGATTTGTAGCCCTGGATGTGATTAATCTTAGAGAATGTTCCGTGTGCACTTGAGAAGAATGCATATTCTGCTGCTTTTGGATAGAATGTCCTATAAATATCTATTAAGTCCACTTGGTCTAATGCTTCATTCAGGGCATGTGTTTCCTTATTGATTTTCTGACTGGATGATCTGTCCATTGCTGTAAGTGGGGTGTTTAAGTCCCCCACTATTATTGTGTCATTGTCGATTTGTCCTTTTGAGGTTGTTAGCAGTTACTTTATATATTGTGGTGAACTTACGTTGGGTGTGTAGATATTTAAAATTGTGATATCTTCTTCTTGGATTGATCTTTTGATCATTATGTAGTGTTCTTTCTTGTGTCTTAAAATATTCTTCATTTTAAAGTCTATTTTGTCTGATATGGGTATTGCTACTCCAACTTTCTTTTGATCCCCATTTGAATGGAGAATTTTCTTCTATCCTCTCACTTTCAATTTGAATGTGTCCCTAGAAGTGAAGTGGGTCTACTGAAGACAGCATATATGTTTTTGTATCCATTCAGCAAGTCTATGTCTTTTGGTTGGGTGTTTAGTCCATTGACATTTAAGGTAATTATTGATATGTATGTTTTTATTGCCATTTTATTGATTGCTTTGGATTTGTTTTTGTTGCTCTTTTTTCTTCCCTTCTTTTCTTGTTCTCTCCTCTTGTGGTTTGATGACTATCTTTAGTGTTATATTTGAGTTGATTTTTCTTATTTGTTTGTGTATCAATTGTAGATTTTTGATTTGCAGTTATTCTGAAGTTTTCATATAAGGATGTGTGTGTGTGTGTATGTGTATATATATATATGAGATTGTTTTAAGTTGTTGGTCTCTTACTTGCAAGTTCATCTCCATTGTCCTGTGTTTGTACCCTCCTCTTCTCATGGTTTCTGATTTTGGTGGCATAATTGTATGTGGATGATTTCGTATCTTTACTGTATATATACTTTTACTGGTAAGCCTTGTCATTGGTGATATTTTTGTTTCTAGTTGCAGCCCTTTCTTTTCTGCCTAGAGAAGTTCCTTTAGTATTTGTTGTAAAGCTGGTTTAGTATTGCTGAGTTCTCTTAGCTTTTGCTTATCTGTGAAGCTTTTGGTTTCTCTTTCAAGTCTGAATGAGAGCCTTGCTAGGTAAAGTAATCTTGGTTGGAGGTTTTTTCCTTTCATCATGTTAAGTATATCATGCCACTCCCTTCTGGCCTGTAGAGTTTCTGCTGAAAAATCTGCATATAACCTTAATGGGATTTCCTTGTATGTTATTTGTTTCTTTTCACTATCTGCTTTCAGTATTTTCTCTTTGTCTTTAATTTTGGTTGGTTCGATTAATATGTGTCTGGGGTATTCCTCCTTGGGTGTATTTCATATGGTTCTTGTTGCGCTTCCTGGATTTGAGTGAGTGATTCCTTCCCCATGTTAGGGAAGTTTTTGGCTATTATCTCTTCGAATATTTTTTCTGTCCCCTTCTCTCTCTCTTCTCCTTCTGGCACCCCTATAATACAGATGTTGGTACATTTAATGTTGTCCCAGAGTTCTCTGAGACTCTCTTCATTTGCTTTCTATCTTCTTTCTCTTTTCTATTCTGCATCCATGATTTCCACTAATCTGTCCTACACCTTGCTTGTTGGTTCTTCTGCCTCCTGTATTCTACTGTTGGTTGCTTCTAATTAATTTTTTATTTAAGTTAATGTATTTTGCATCTCTTCTTGCTTAAGTTTTATATCCTGTATCTCTTTGCTCAGTGTTTCATGTAAATTATCCATCTTTGCCTCCAGTTTATTTCCAATGTCTTGCACCATCTTCAGCATCGACAGTCTAAAGTCTTTTTCCTGGAGGCTGAGAATCTCTTGATCACTTAGATGTTTTTCCGGGTTTTTTTCTTTCTCCCTTATCTGAGTTATAGTTCTCTATCTTTTCATTTTTATAGGTTTTTGGTGTGGTGACTTTTTTACAGATAATAAAGTCGTAGCCTCTCTTACTTCTTGTGTCTCCCCCCCTTTTGGCTGAAGTTGGTACAGGGGCTGGCTGTAGGCTTCCTGATGGGCGGGACTGATGCCTACCCCCTGGTAGGTGGAGCTTATTCCTATCCCTCAGATGGGTGGGGTTTTGTCTCTAGGTGAGATTATAGGCAGCTGTGTGCCTGGGGGGTCTTTAGGCAGCCTGTTTACTGATGGGAGGGGCTGTGACCCCATCTGGATTGTTGGGGCTTCTCAGTGCTGATGGGTGGGGCAGACTTTCCCAAAATGGCCACCCCCAGAGAAACACCCTGAGGAATATTCCCAAGAGCTTTTCTTCCAATGCACTTCCCCCACATCAAGCTGCATTCACCCCCTGTTTTCCCAGGAAGTCCTCCAAGAACTGTAGTGAGGTCTGACCCAGATTCCTATGGAGACTTTGCTTTCCCCTGGGACACAGTGCATGTGAAAGTCTATGCACACCTTTTAAGAATGGGGTCTCCATTTCCCCTAATCCTGGGGAGCTCCTGTGCATGAGCCCCACTGGCCTTCAGTGCCAGATGCCCCAGGGTCTCTTTCTCCCAGTGCCAGATCCCCAGGCATGGGGACTTGATGTGGGGCTCAGAACTCTCATTCTTGTAGGTGAGTCTCTGTGGTACAGTTACTTTCTAGTCTGTGGGGCTTCCCAACTGGGAGGTATGGAGTTGCTTATATTGTGTAATCATTCCTCCTACCTCTTGAGTTGGCCTCCTGTTTGCCTTCTGGAGAAAACAAATATCTTTTTGAAAGTTTCTGCTCCATTTGGTTGAAGATTGCTCAGCATTTGGTTGTAATTTTGTTGTTTTTAGGAGAGAAGTTGAGCTCCAGTCCTACTCTTCTGCCATCTTAATCCCATCTCTCAATAATCTTTACTATAATTAGTCTAAAGTCTTTTTCATAGAGGTTGGTAATCTCCAGGCTGTGTAGCTCTTTTTTGTTTGTTGTTATTGTTGTTCCCTTATCTGAGTCACAATTCTCTGCCTTTTCATTTTGTATAGATTTATTCTTGAAATTTCATTTTTGCAGATAATGGGGTCGTAGCTTCTCTTGCTTCTGATGTCTGCCTACCTTGTGGCTAAAGCTGGTGTGGGGCATTGCTGCAGGCTTCCTGAGGGGAGGGACTAGTGCCTGTCCACTGGTAGCTGGAGCTGATTCTAATCCCTCTTGTGGGTGAGGCTTTGTCTGTGTTTGATTAGAGGTGGCTGTGTGCCTGGGGGGTCTTTAGGCAGCCTGTTTACTGATAGGTGGGGCTGTGATTATAATACTTGGATTATTGTTTCACCTGGGGCTTCTCAGTGCTGATGGGTGGGGCCATATTTTCACAAAATGGCCACCTCTAGAGGAACACACACTGATGAATATTCATCAGAGCTTTGCCTTCAATGTTTTTCCCCAACAACGTCATAGTCATCCCCTTTTTTCCCAGGAAGTCCTCCTAGAACTGAAGTCAGGTCTGACACAGATTCCTATGTGGCCTCTGCTTTGCCCTGAACCCCAGTGGACATGAAAGTCTGTGTGTGCCTTTCAAGAATGGGGTCTTCATTTCCCCCAGTCCTGTGGAGCTCCTGTGCACTAGCCCCACTGGCTTTTAATGCCAGGTGTTCCAGGGGTTCCTCCTCCCAGTTACAAATCCCCAGGCATGGGAATCTAATGTGGGGCTCAGAACTCTGACTCCCCTGGATGAGCCTTTGTGATACAGTTACTTTCCAGTCTATGGGACATCCACCTGGCAGGTATAGGGTGGCTTATATCATGTAATTGCCCCTCATTCTGTCTCAATGTGGCCTTCTCTTTGTCTTCTGGAATAGGATATATATATATTTTTTGATAGTTTTCAGTCTATTTTGTTGAAGGTTTTTCAGCAGTAGATGTAATTTTGCTGCTTTTATGAGAGAAGTTGAACTCAAGTTCTTCTATTCTGCCATCTTAATCCCATCCCACAAATTGGTTTTATGAATGCTTTTCCAGCAAGAAAAAAGAAAACAAAAGATACATATTTGACTGTTTAATTGAAACTTTAAATGCCTCTAAATGACTCTGCTTTCATTATTCAGACCCTCATATTATTGTCACTGTAGATCATTCTTATAATAAAAGTATGAAATGTAAGTGTTGGATAGTTGAGGAATTAACATTAAAATAATTAAAATAATAGAATTCACAGAATTGATTTAGTAAGAGTTTTACATCATTAGAAATGCATATATTACATAGTGTATCCTTATTTTGTCTCTTCTTGAGGGCTAAGAATTGGTTATTGCTCTGTAAGTGGCTGAAATTGCACATTTTTTTTTCTTTGGATGGATGCAGGTTACAATTGTCAATCAGTTCTTTTTTGGGGTGGACATCGTATTATATTTTGACTGTTATTCGAGGTTATATACTCTGTACAAAATGATAAGTAGATGTAAAATGCATTAAAAATAGTGAAGGAATTTAAACAGCTGGGCATTTATCAATACTTTTTATTGTGGGAGCATAATGTATGCTTTATAATTTTCATTGTCACCTTGCACACTGAAACCACTTGTTTTATTTATTTGCATATATGCCGGTCGACATTGCTTGAGAAAAACATCTCTCTTTTTCTCACCCATAGTGGAATGTTTTATAAGCTGGTGAAATGGTTGGTCTATAGAGACTCTTGCCAGCAAATTGATCCATTGTTTATAAAAGTTGGAAAAATAACATATGTCTGATGCAGATCCATTCGAGTTTTATTTATATATCATACCTAAATCAACTGTTTTGTCATTAATTTTTATTTCGGCTATCATGCTAGACAGTGGAGAAATAATGAAGTAGATAACTGTCCAGTTTATCTGAATGTGCTTTTACAATGGCAGGAATAATTCTCTCAGATATGTCATGGTATATAGCTCTTTCAGTAACCTTCAGGAACAAATCAAATCATCCATATTTCAATCCAAGTGATGTTGCAGGAGTCAGTGATTATTTCAGTTAAGAAAATGATTTGAGCATGACTCATGGCTGTCACTCTTTACCTGTCATTCTAGCATAATTTAGCTGTACCTCCATCAATTGTCATGGAATCAAAGAGGAGACAAGTTTAATTAAGATTAAGGGTAAAATGTTTGGAAAATGATCCATGGCAGATTCAGTTGTTTTGGATCATGCTGTTGCTACTTGGCCCCCTACTGGATGCACAGGGTAGTAATTTTGATTTGCTTCCCCAAGGATTTGGGGAATTTTCGAGAATGGTAAGATGTCTATCCACTTCGAAAGATGAAATCCAAGAGAATGCGAAGGAAGTGCAAGAGAGTGAAAAAGAGTCTGCATAGTTGTCTTGTTCAAGCCCCAACTCAGGGCATTTCAGAGCTCTCCAGCCAAACTTCTCCTGTGGAGCCATTTTGGTTGCTAAAGAAGGACATTTTTGTCCGAATGGACTACTAACCGATCTAGAATAATTGAATTACCATTCCTCCTTTTACTGTGTAATGAAAAACTGATGATCTAAGGATGTTTTTCCTTTCCACCCCTTTAATTTGTAATTGTGCTCTCCTGAGATAGACATTGATTTGAGAAAAATGAAGATAGTCCAAATGAGGGTGCTTGGAAGTATCTTCAATAGTTCAATTTAATGTAAAATAGCCACTGTATATAAACTCTCTGTCTCTGCAAAAGGAAGAACACAAAAATAAACATCATAGTAAAAGTAGTACCTCTAGTAGTTTAACTGAGACTCCTGCCTGGTTCCCTGGTTGAACTACCATTCTAGGCTGTGTTCCAACTTCTCAGTTAATTTCCATATTCATATCCAGAGGAGGAGTACCCAAACTGATTTTATTTTTAAACTAATGCTAGGTAGAAGTGGGCATGGGACTAAGGAGTGATGGAAGAGGTATTGGCAAGTTCACTGCTAGAATTTCTGAGCAGGCATGAAATGACTGTCCATATCTCACTCCAGGGGATTTTCTCAAAGAATCGCAGAAGCTGTATGCCTCTTCTTTGCTCAGCATGCTCACTATCACTAGGAGGTAGATCCTCCTGAACATTTCTTTGGGGGAGGGCACATCCTAGTAGAACATGGCTTGAGCCCTACTTCTCCCCTGCAACTGCAAGAATGTCAGCCACTTTTCCCACCTGAGAACAAGCTTACTCACATACTGTCTTCTCCAAGGGTGGTTTCTCTTGTACCTCCTGCCTGCTCTGCAGTTGAGGTCACTTCCTGTGGGCTGAGGTTGAATCTCTGACAGACTCTTGTGGCCCTCCTGGGAACTGAGGTGAATTTAAGCCTCTGCCCTCTCCCTGCTGGCCACCTCCATTGCTCAGGCTGATGTCTTCCTTAGTCATACACTTAGAAGTTGTATCCTGGGAGGAGTGTGGGGGAATATGATATGGGTTTTATCACTAGAGTCATAATGTCACCACAGGGGAGTTCTGCAACCCTCCCTTTATAGTGTTGTCCTGCTCCCTAGACCAGCATGTTCCCTTGGTCCTATGGCTCTGAGTCTCCTGGTTCCTAAGTTTTCTGGCTGTGGCCGAGACTAGCCTGCTCATTTAAACTCCTGCTTACAGCCTCAGTACTATATATTACTGATTCTCCATAAGACAGAATTCCTTCTTCAATGGGATGTAGATCCTCAAAGCTCTCTCAACCACCTCTCTTCACTCTTAGGCACAAATGTCTTCTGGAACGGATACCCACGACTTTGCAGATCTGTTTTTCTGGAGTCTTTTACAAGCACCCCTTCTTTTTCACTAAAGAAACCCAGAAAAAAAGTTCCACCAGCCTTACACTTCCACTAGTAGCTTGACAGATGGCTGCACAGGCAAAATAGAATACACAATTCCTAGTATCCTAGTTGTAATCCCACCAGCTATGATTGGGTATTTTGGAATAAATGTTCTAGAGCAATATTTCTCAACCTTTAGTATAATTATGAATCTCCTGGTGGAGCATGCTAAAATGAATATTATGATTCAGTAAGTTTAAGATTTCATCCAAGCAAGCTCTCAGGTGATACTGAGAGACTGATGGTTTGTGGACCATACTCTGGGTAGCAAGACTCGAGAGGGTGATAAAGCCATACACCTAGTCTGGCCTCTCTAGCTTTTAGGATATTCATGCTTTGCCATTTCCATCTCTATATGTTCAATATTTTGGCACCTTCAAAACTGTCATTCATTTTTTCACTTGTCCCTGCATTCTGCGGGACAGTCCTTATACTACAAACCTTATTGTCGTCACTTGCGGTAGTCAATATCCGGTAGTCAAAACAAGCTATCTTGTTTTGAACTTTTATCACTATTTACCATCTGTTCCCCCCCCCCCCCCTTTTTTTTTCATTCTGTTAAGACCTTTCCCCTTGTGCTTTTTATAAGTTTTAACTGATGTTTAAGAACTGATCTGGTACCTGGTATGTCCTAGAGGCTCAATAAACTGACGCCTGAATTGAGACATCTCCCCTGGATGCCCTTCTACCAGGTCTCCCTGGGAGCAGCACCTCCCAGCAGACCTGTCCTCAAAGGCCACTCATTACTGAGCAGCCGCGTCTACGGTGGTGTGGCCGTATTCTTCCAGCTCCTTATTGCCCTTCCTGACTTTCCCTTTTCCATTTTCATGCCGAAAAGCCTTGGTCATTTGAGAGTCATGCCACCTCAGTACTTTCCTATGGCTTTTATTATTGTCCATCACTTTCTGTACCATTTTTTTTTTAAAACAAAATATGGTTTACTCTCTCTCTTCACACTCCATCTCTTTTTGTCATCATGTATGTGGATGACACATCCATTTATCTAGCCTGAAAGCTGATCAGGCTTCTCGACTCCAGCAACTCCATCTACGTTCTGCTTAAGCCACCCACCTCTATGGCTACAGCTTCACTTAAGGAATGTTAGAATCCCCTGTATTGAATCATTTAATTGATTTTGTAGTTTACAAAAATAATACATGCTCAAAATTCTGAAGTGAAAGCCTGTCTTTATAGACAAGAAAGCAAAAAGTTCTATATAATTCTAGCTAAATGTAATTAATGGTTAAAAACTCATCCTTGTAGACTTCTCCATAGATAATTTAATAACAAGTTGAAACATTTAAAATATATACTATAACATAGCATAGCATTTTGTACATATATTTCAATCTTATTTTCATGTGATAATATATAATGGCCTTTTTTTTTTTTTTTTTTTTGTCTTTTGTCTTTTTAGCACAGGGAGGTTCCCAGGCTAGGGGTCTAATCACAGCTACAGTTGCCAGCCTATGCCAGAGCCACAGCAACGCCAGATATGAGCCGCGTCTGCAACCTATACCACAGCTTGCAGCAATGCCAGATCCTTAACCCACTGAGCAAGGCCAGAGATTGAACCCACAACCTCAAGGTTCCTAGTCAGATTCTTTTCCGCTGCGCCATGACAGGAACGCCTATGTAATGGCATATTAATTCATAATGATAAATTCATCCCTTTAATCAATTACCTAATATTTCACTTTATGAACATATAATTGGAGCATAATTTATTTATTCCAGTTTCCTCCTAGTAGGCATCTGAATTGTCTGTACTATGGTAACAATCAGTGTTCCCTTAGACAATTTTGTACTTAATTCTTTTTGTCTTTTTTTTTTTTTGTCTTTGTTGTTGTTGTTGTTGTTGCTATTTCTTGGGCCGCTCCTGCGGCATATGGAGGTTCCCAGGCTAGGGGTCGAATCGGAGCTGTAGCCACCGGCCTACGCCAGAGCCACAGCAATGCGGGATCCGAGCCGTGTCTGCAACCTACACCACAGCTCACGGCAACGCCGGATCGTTAACCCACTGAGCAAGGGCAGGGACCGAACCCGCAACCTCATGGTTCCTAGTCGGATTCGTTAACCACTGCGCCACGACGGGAACTCCCTGTACTTAATTCTTTATACTTTTTCCAAATCTCCTTAGGATGTTTTCCTAGAGGTGAAATTACTAGGTCAAAAAATACATACACTATATTCGATTGTATTTTGGAAAGTTGAGAACTTTATTCTTCTTCAGTGTGCCTATCTCATTATTTCCCATCATCAATAAATATTATTCATATTAATTTTTACCAATCATTAGGTAAATAATGTCATTAAATTTGCATGTATTTGCCTAGATCTGAAGTTTTGTATATTTTCATGTATGTATTGACCATTTGCATATACAGTGTTTGATTAAAACCTCCATGTCTCCCTTTGTATAAATGACACGAGTTTGGATTCTTTGACCTCTTGCCTCAGGCTTTAGGGGTAGCAAAGTTCATCGTCCTTTGTAGGAAAATCCAGCTTCTGGGATTTTAAATGCCTAGGGTATAATAGGCAGGCTAAAGTCAAACTGTCATGTTTATGACTTCCTGACATCTAACCCATTATAAAGATACTTAAAAATCAAATTTCTGGCATATATAAATATTTAATGACTCTTATGCCTCACTTTCTGATTCTATCAATGCTGCATTTAGATTTATATTTTAATCAGACCGAGTCAACATTTAATTTTCACTCACTTTAACTGTTGTGTTCAATGAAGCAAAGAATCCATCCATCTTCACAAACAGAAACACAAAGAGAACAAATAAAAGAACTTCAGACGTGTTGATGTACTTTCTCGCAGGACAGATATCAGCTTGGAGTTTTTCAAGTGCCTGGACTCTATTCTAGGAGCTAGTTAAACGTGGAGGATCACCTCAAAAGATCAGCCCTTCCTTCTAAGAGCACGTATTTTTCTCTTCCGGTTGTTGCAGTGATTGTTGATGTTATTCTATTGTCCACAGATTCTTTATTCACCTGTCAATTACCTCCTCCTCTTAATTTCCCCCTGCACCTACCAATTAGAGGTCAACATTAAATTTATTAAAAAAAAGAAACTCAATCCATAATTTGAGTTTGATAATAGTTCTATCTTTTTGGTCTTTTTCTCTCAACACTCTTCCCACTTGCCCTTTCTTCCTTCATCTTTTTCTTTCTTAATCTCATGGGCAAATTCTGTGGTTGTCTTCCCTTAAATTATCTCCGTTTATTAAAGATGTGAAACAAGGATGCAAGGCATTTGACTCTAAAATGTATTCGAAAACACCTTCTAGCTTTTGGCTCTGAATAGTCAAGTATCAAGCCATCTATCCTTTTTTTAAAAAATGATTTTTATCTTTTCCATTATAGTTGGTTTACAATGTTCTGTTAATTTTCTATTGTACAGCAAAGTGACCCAGTCACACACACATATATACATTCTTTTTCTCACATTATCCTCCATCATACTCCATCACAAGTGACTAGATACAGTTCCCAGTGCTCTACAGCAGGATCTCATTGCTTATCCACTCCAAAGGCAATAGTTTGCATCTATTAACCCCAGACTCCCAGTCCATCCCAATCCCTCCCCCTCCCCCTTGGCAACCACAAGTCTGTTCTTCAAGTCCATGAGTTTATTTTCAATGGAAATGTTTATTTGTGCCATATATTAGAGTCCAGATATGTGATATCATATGGTATGTCTTTCTGTTTGACTTACTTAGTATGATAGTCTCTAGTTCCATCCATGTTGCTGCAAGTCAAGACATCTATCCTAATATGAAGGCTTTTCTTTCTTTTTTTTTTTCTACATTTTATTTATTTTCTCCCAATACATTTTTTTTTCTACTGTACAGCATGGTGACCCAGGTACACATACATGTATACATTCTTTTTTCTCACATTATCATACTCCATCATAAGTGACTAGACATAGTTTCCAGTGCTACACAGCGGGATCTCATTGCTAATCCATTCCAAAAGCAGTAGTCTGTGTCTGTTAACCCCACGCTCCCAATCCATCCCACTCCCTCCCTCTCCTCCTTGGCAACCACAAGTCTCTTATTTATTCAGGATAACTAGGGTTATCCTTAACTCCTTAACAAGAACACTGCATTTTAGGCAGGTCAGTTTCTTGCGATATGCTACACTATTTGACTCTTTTTTACTTTTTTTTTTCTCTTAAATTTGGCATTATTGCATTAATACATATGCTGTCTTTTCCTGCTACTTCTTCCTGATTCCCTCTGCTTTCTTTCTTTCCCCCTCCAGATATTTTCAATCATTACAGTTGGGTTGAATTCCAGTTTCTTCATTTTCTAGTCATTGACATCCAGTCTTAACTTCTCACCTAATGGTAGGATTCCTATTATGATATCTCTATAATTTATCATGCATCCTTTGCACAATTACTTCCAACAACAAGTTAGATGGTATATTAAGAGATTGTTCAGACCATTATGAACTAGCTGCTGTCTTTGACATATTTCTTATTATTATTTTTTTTATTTTCCCACTGTACAGCAAGGGGGTCAGGTTATCCTTACATGTATACATTACAATTACATTTTTCCCCCAGCCTTTCTTCTGTTGCAACATGAGTACAAAGTTCTCAATGCTATTCAGCACATCTTTCTTATTTTAGTTTAACTCATTGTAACTCAAAGTAACTCTTTGTAAATTACATTGATCTTAAATTTTAAGATAGTATTCTTTCTGTTCCTCTTCCTCTTGTACATTGCAATGCTTCAAATATTTTGAAGCTACTATGAATCTTTTCACTTTAGTCTTCTAATCCATGACATGTTTTAGAGAAACTCTCATGAGAGTGTCTGCTTTTCATAGTTATTTATAAGCTGCCAGTCATAATTGAATATAATATTTAAGATATGGTTTGATGAGGACAAAACTCAGTGATGATATGATTGCAATGTTCAGGATGTTTACTTATCTTCATGGGGTCTAACATTTTTATTTTTAGTAGTTATTTGATAATCTGGCTTGATTACTTTGATATATATATATAGTCCCTGCCTCCAAAGTTCCCCAATGCTTCCTCTCTACCTCTGACCCCAGGCCACCACTGATATTCTTTATGTCACTATAGATTAGTTTGTGTTTTCTAGAGTTTTATACAAATGAAATCCTATACACTTATGTAATCTATTACAAAGGATTTTTTCTCTTTTGTAGAATTTTTTTTCCTTAAACGAAGTCGGATTATCCCAAAATTATGTTTGCAGAATTGAATTTTTAAACCTAACTTCAAAAAAATTCAACTTCTTGGAGTTCCCGTCGTGGCACAGTGGTTAACGAATCTGACTAGGAACCATGAGGTTGCGGGTTCGATCCCTGGCCTTGCTCAGTGGGTTAAGGATCCAGCGTTGCAGTGAGCTGTGGTGTAGGTTGCAGATGCAGCTCGGATCTGGTATTGCTGTGGCTGTGGCATAGGCCAGCGGCTACAGCTCAGATTAGACCCCTAGCCTGGGAACCTCCATATGCTGCAGTGCAGCCTTAGAAAAGACAAAAAGACAAAAAAAAATTCATCTTCTTGGTTTCAGTCCAGTGTTCCTGTATGTCAAAATGATTTTGAATCCTGTATTTGTCATCTGAACTATTAACTAGTTATCCTTTCTAGCAGTAAGGTTTCTGTAGGTTTGATAAACATTTCAATACATTAGTGCAGAACACAGAATCACAAAATATTAGAGTTGAAAGGACATAAAGTCATGGAGAAAATAGTGATCAGAACAACCCAGGATAAAAGCCTGTGGTGATGCACTGGAGAAGTTCTGTCCTCTTGATTCAGAGCTGAAGGGCTGACTTCCTTTCCTTTCTATTTTACCTGAAATGCTATGGCAGTTATTGCATCTACCACTAACTCCGATATGTTTTCAAAGACAAATAACATTCAATTCTATTTTTCAAAGGAAAATAAATCTTGGTCTAATTCTCTCGCCATCTTGTTCATTCTTCTGAAGGACCTCCTGTGCATGTATATGTGTTTAAAACTTAAAACAAATTTTTTGAGGTGTAATTCACATTCAGTACATTTTGAGTGTAAACTTTGAGTTTTGGCAAATGTAAACATTTATGTAACTATTATTCCAATCATTATGCAGAAATTTTCATCACTCCAAAAGTTCCTTAATGCTTCTTTGCATCAATACTTTACCTCCAGGCAACCACCAGTCTATATCTCCATAGATTAGTTTTCATTTTCTAGAGTTTCATATGAATGGAATCATGCAGTATGTTCTTTTTGTATCTGGCTTCCATAATCTTTTTGAGATGCGTCTATGATGTTGTCTCTACCACTAATTTGTTGCTTTTTATGAATGTGCATTTTGTTTATTCATTCATCTGTTCATGGCCATTTGAGTTGTTCCCTTTCTAAGTTATCATGAATATAGTTGCTATGAACATTGGTCTACATGTCGTTCTATGGAAGTGTGTTTTCATTTCTCTTGGGTACATACCTAGGAATGGAATTACTGAGTCATATGTTTAATTAGATATGAAACTTTCAAAGTATTTGTAAGTGACTGCATCATTTTACATTCCCAACAGCAGTGGATGAGAGCTAATTGTTCTGCATTTTCACCAACAGTTAGTTTTCCTTTAAGCCATTCTGTAGACTCACAGTAGTAACTTACTGTGATCTACATTAGAATCTCCCTGAGAACTAACGATAATGAGCATCTTTTGATACGCTTTTTTGTCATCTATATATCTTCTTTTGTGAAATACCTGTTTGAATATTTTTGCAATAACCTACCTCTCTTTCCCTTTCCCTCCCCCCCTTCTTTCCTTCTCTCCCTCCCTCCCTTTCTGCTTTTCTCTATTTCATCAAATTGCTATTCCGTCTTCCTCTCAATTTTTATTTCTTTTAGAATGGCACCTGCCTCCTCAGAAAGATCTTTCCTGAGCATGGGAATAGTCCCAGCTGTTTCTTTAACAATAACTCCAATTCAAGAATGCTATCAGCTGAATATATTTACCATTGGGAGAGAAGAAACACTCTATGAAAATGTGTGCAAAATGCTTACTCTTTGAACTATCTTCATAGCATAATCTCTCACAGAAAACCAAATAAACCAGTTTTTGAAGAGTCAATTGGAAATTTCTGCCACATAAATATTGGTGCTTTGAATTAAAGAAAGTCAATAAAGCTGAATTAAGGGGGAGAAAAAAAATCTCTCCTGTGGTTTCTGGAGCTGATTTCACTGAACTTGTTAATAAAATGAAATGTTCGATGTGGAAGATTTTCAGCCTCTTTTAAGGAATTCTTCCTTTAGTTCCTAAAAACTGAAACTCATCTTGACAGTAAACTCTATTCACCATTTTCTTTGATCAGATTAGGAAGTTTCAATTTCTTAGAGCTTTGTTTTGCTGACTATCTCAACCACTTGGAACAATTTGAAAAATATTTTTCTTGGGATTTGCAATATTAAAGCATAGAAGAAAGGAAGATTGAGTAGAGAGGAGAATGGTTAACTGAAGTCATAGCATTGTATTCCACATCTATAAGCTTGTCAGACCCCAGGAGAAGAATCTGCCCACTGTGTAATACAATACAATGATTGCACATTGTCTGGGGGTTGCAGAAAATCTGTACTAAACATGTTCCCTTCTCTGACTTTCCTCCCGCCATTGGAGCCTTACTACCTCCCTGGAGAGCTTTCATCTTCATACTTCCTTCGTCTTCATACTTCCCTGTAGACACCTTAGATCCCAGAACAATGTAATTCCCATCCAGGGCTGCTTTTTCAATGATTCCGGTCTGAATAACCACATTTCCAGATTCAGGGGTCAGGGGACTAATACCAGCGCCTCATTCACTAGGCTTCAGTTTCTTAAAATATATAAGCTCAGACTTTCTCAATTTCTTTTTCTTCTTCTTCTTCTTCTTTTTTTTTTGGTCTTTTTAGGGCCGCATTCATGGCTAGGGGTCCAATTGGAGCTGTGTCCTCTGGCCTATGCCAGATCTGAGCCACGTCTGTGACCTCCACCACAGCTCATGGCAATGCTGAATCCTTAACCCACTGAGCATGGCCAGGGATCGAACCTGCAACCTCATGGTTCCTAGTTGGATTCATTTCTTCTGCATCATGATGGGAACTCCTGTCGTTCTTTGTCTAACAAGCAAACTATACTCTCTTTGATTCCCTTTGTTATGTTCCATATATACAATACCAAACTGGCTGAATATCTGTGTTAGTTTGGTTTGGCATTTATATCTTTGTATTTTTGTCTACTTTATTAATTTCTTCTTTTTTTAAAATCCATATTTCAGTTCATTTGGGCTGTTATAATACCATAGACTAGGTAGCTAATATAAAACAAAAATTTGGAGTTCCCATTATGGCACAGCAGAAACGAATCTGACTAGTATCCATGAGGATGTGTGTTCGATCCCTGGCTTCACACTGTGGGTTAAGGATCCAGCAGTTGCGGTGAACTGTGATGCAGAAGAAGCTTAGATCCCGCGTTGCTGTGTCTGTGGTGTAGGTTGGCAGCTGTAGCTGTGATTCGACCCCTGGTCGGATAACTTCCGTACGCCATGGGTGCAACACTTAAAAAAAAAAGGAAAATGCAACCAACCAAACAAAAAACTCCCCCAAAACCCGTAATTTATTTCTCAAAGTTCTGGAGTCTGGAAGTCCAGGATGAAGGAACCAGCGTGGTAGCCTTCTGATGAAGGCCCATTTCCTAGTTAACGTCTTGTGCCTTGTGGCTGTGTCCTCACATTGTGAGAGGAGATGGGGACCTCTAGGGAGCTTCTTTTGTAGAGACACTAAGTCCATTCATGAGATCTCAGAGATCCCTCCTACTGATACCATCACCTTTGGGAGTTAGGATTTCAATATATTAGTGTGTCAGGGGTGGTCACAGACATTCAGACTAGAGCAGTCCCTTCCTGCCATTATATTTGGCATTTATTCTGTCATTTTAACTTTATAAATTGGATACATAGCTCATTATTTTTCAGTTTTTAAAAAAATTTTCAAATACAAGTTTGAAGACTAAATTTACTCTTTAAGGACAACTTTAGCCATGTTAATACACTTTTAATATGCAGTATTTTTATTATTATACACTTTTCAGTATTTTATTGCTTTTTAAAAATTTTATTTATTTGTTTTTTGGCCATGCCCATGGCACATGGAAGTTCTGGGCCAGGAATCAAACCCCGTTGCAGCAGTGACAATGCCAGATCCTTAACCCACTGTACAACAAGGGAACTCCAAATATTTTATGGTTTTAAAAATTATATTCTACATTTGATGATTATAATAAGTAGGTGTTTTAGGATCTAATTATACTCTGTTGTTTCTGTAACTCAGGCTCTTCAAAAACTTAGTTTTTTCAGAAATCACTTAAGGGAAGAAGTTAAAATTACACCACTTTAAAATCAGGCTACAAGTTCATCACTTAACATTTGAATTTGGACAGATTACTTAATTTTTTTTACATCCAAGTTTCCTCATCTACAAAACATAGATGGTAATGCCTAGTTCAGAGAATTCCTGTGACAGTTAATGAATAATTCATGAAAAATAGCACAACATCTGACATGCTTAAGCACCCCTAAAATGGTAGCTTTATATATATATCTGTGTTTCCTGAAGTGGGAATTTGCATAGATAAATATTATATTTGGGTATTATATGATAATTTTTAATAATTTAATAATGCAATTTCACCAGATAATTTTTTTCTTCATTTAAACCAACCTGACACCTAACCTGTGGGCCAGGAAATCAGACAATAATGCTACATTTAAAGCTGGGAGTGGATTGTACAACTGGCACAAACATTGTTAAAAACCATATCTAATATTTTAGATGAAAAACAGTGAGTAGCAGAAATGGAATACCCTTGTTCTTCTCATTAACCTTTCTTAAGTAAATTACTTATCGTTTTTGGAGAGAAATAGAAATCAAGGGTTTGCAAAAGTGTTAATGAATTTGCATTGAGTGTTTTAATCCTTCCACAAATGATTTAATTCAGGGCATGAGTGGAGTATACTGTTGGTTTCTGAATGATGACTTTGTTATAGTCTAAGCATCAGATATTAAATCATTGTGTAGTTTTATTTATTTAACAGTAGGGCTTTCCTCTTACCCTAAAGGACAACAGAGCAGGATAATTCAGTTATTAACTCTTTCAATACACCTGAGTTGGTGCCCTGGGGCTGCCCTTGACATCTAAAGAAACATTTCTGTATATGTTGCTGCACCAAAAGAGCACAGGAAGAATTTCCTACTTGGAAATCCCTTTTGAATCATGTACACCACTGACTCCAAAGACTACTTTTCAGATTCTCAAGGGCAGGTCTGTTATTTTTTGTTGAATTAAGGGTTTCATCTATAAAGAAGAAAATATGAAGAATGACATTTGTGTTTCCATTTGTCATGCTCCTTAACAATTGTGCTGAAGGATTCATGCAACAGAGTCTAGCAAATCATAAATCAGTTTTTTGTCTGAAGGCTTGCAAGATGTTGAGTTAACCTGGAAACAGGGATGATTCTAAGTAAAGCAGTAAATTCAAGTTCATACACATTGTTGTATGTGTTACTAACATGAAATCCGTTCTGGCCGTCAGCTGTTTTGCCTCTTCCTCCTTTAGAAGGCTAATATTTTGTTTGGACCCAAGTAATTTTCCCCATGTCTTTTTATTTATCTATGCTGAGATAGACCAGAAAGCCGAAGAGTTCAGATGGATTTTTCTTGTTATTCATTCATTTCATGACATTCATGTTAGCCAGGCATACAACCCAATGTACAGCTTATTAGAGAAAATCCTGCAAAATGCCCTGAGGCTCCAGTAGTATCCAGGTACACTCATGAGAAAAACGTAAGAGGTTATGAGCACATGCACGTGGCATTCCAGGTATAAATGCAGCATCTTCTGTCTGTCTACAAATCCTGATAAGCCAGTTAAAATGATGACTGATTTTTTTAATCTTATACATAATTACAGTCATCCTCAAGGCTGGCCTTTGTGTTGATGTTTATTGGATTTTGCTTCACTGGGAGACAGACAAATCAGAAAGATCACATTTGAGGGGCAGGGGGGCCTCTAAGCTCTTGGTTGCTGCACAGTGATTCATGGTTGTAGCCTCAGAAAGAGACAGTTTCATCATCTGGGGCTTTTATAAAACTTGAGGTTAAAAACCACAATACATTCAGTGTGTGCATGTGTATGTATGTGTATAGGGGTGATCCTTTCTCTATTCTTTATCCCACCAAGAACAGCTAAGGCAGAATTGTCAAACTTCTCTCCCTTACAGGACAATTCACTTTGAATTGCTGCTTTTTAAATAGCATTTATCTCTTTGGAAGCTGATCTTCAAATGACATGTTGAGGATAGGAGGAAGAACATTGTAATTTTTCTTGGGCTCCTTATCTATTAAAGAATTTGTGGGAAGGTGAACTTTTGCATCCCTGCTAAAGGAATTAAAAATCGGTACAGTTTTCGATAGACACTAACTGAAGAGCCTTATAGAACTGTGTTGGCAAGACTTGCCTTCCAAGACTATTGATTTTCTTCTGAATAGTTCTTCCTTCTTTCCTAGTTATAGGAAACTTTTCAGATATTTTAAAGCTATCTGAAGACCATGTTTTTATATGATGATAAATTTAGATTTTATACTGAGAACTTATTCCTGGCTACTGAGAGATAATAACTCTCCAATATTGGGAACTCACTGCTTGCCTATGGCATTCAGGAGAAAGGCAGCCAGAAACCAGGTAATAGGACACACAGCTGTCTGTCTGAAGTTTCCTAACTTAACAAGGCATTTGCACTGTAAAGCACAACAGCTAGGGGAGAATGGGATTAAAGAAAAAAATTGATGAAATATTTCATTGATTTGGTTTGGCATTAGAGCAAGACACCATTGCCTGGATCCATTACGTGGGATTTCCCATCTCTAAACATTTTTGCTCAATGTTTAGACTTATTTAAATGTATTTGAAGTTTCTGCTGGAGGCATAATTACACATAATTAAGCAGATTCAACCCCTGGGAGCTGATAATAAATAATAAAATTGAACAATAAAGTAAAGTAAAATAAGAGTTTATCAAGTTATATCACATGTATTTATTGAATCATGAAGGAGAAGAATTGCAAAACCTAGCATGCAGCCTCACTAACGATTTTCTGTCTGTCTTGGTGTTAGAAGGTGCATTCATGGTCCAGCTGCTTTTAATAAATGGCAATCTACTAAACACATACTACAAAATCAAATTTTAGATCTTAGAAACAGCAGTCAACCATCACGGGTTTGTGGTCTTTGGAGAAGCCAGGTCATAATATAATTTTAAAGATAAGTCTTTAAAAGAGCATATACCTTAGTATGTGCTTAGCCAGGAAAATAAGTATAATTGTAGTCATTATGCATTTTTTAAAGCACTTACTCTTTTCAGAACATTGGAGAAAATCTGGGACTATGAGAAACAATATATTTGTTACCTTGCTAGCAAGATGCTAGCTGTTTTTGAGAAAGCTAAACAAAGTAAAAAGCACTTAAAAATAAGTATCAGAGAGTGGGCTATCACAAAGCTGTAAAGAGACCTTATGCTGTTGCAGATCTTATCTAGAAAACTTCCATCCTTGACTGGGAAGCAAATCAGCATCCTAGTTATGACCACCATCAATTGTGCCTCTCAGCTTCCTGGCTTTAGTCTTGGTAAAGCACAGGTCACCTTGACTTACTTTTTCATTATGTTAAAGATAATGGAGCTTGACAGCACAATTGTTTACAATAATGAAAATTTGGATTTAACTGATGTCCAAAAAATATGCTGTTAATAAAAAGTTATGGAACATCTATACAAAAGAATATTATGTAGCTATTAAAATGATTTTGTAGCTTTATATTTGTTACTGTCAAAAAGATTAAGATAGGAAGTGAAAAAAAGAGGTTCTAGAATTTTTGTGAAATGTTAGTAAGATTTTCCTCCACATTTTATTTATTTTATTTTTTTATTGTAGATGATTTACAATGTTCTGTCAATTTCTGCTGTACATCAAAGTGACCCAGTTTTATATATATATATATATATATATATATATATATATATATATATATATATATTCCTTTTCTGACCTTATCCTCCATCATGTTCCATCGCAAGTGATTAGATACAGTTCCCTATGCTATTACAGAAGGATCAGGATCTCATTGCTTATCCACTCCAAATGCATCTACTGACCCCAAACTCCTGGTCCATCCCAATCCCTCCCCCTTCTACTTGGCAACCACCAGTCTGTTCTCCATGTCCATGAGTTTGTTTCTTTTCTGTAAATATGTACATTTTGTGCTGTATATTAGATTCTAGATTTGTGACATATGGTATTTGTTTTTCTCTTTCTGACTGACTTCACTCAGTATGAGATTCTCTAGTTCCATCCACATCGCTGCAAATGGCATTATTTTGTTCTTTTTATGGCTGAGTAATAGTCCATTGTGGATTATCACATCTTAATCCATTCATCTGTTGTTGGACATTTAGGTTGTTTCCATGTCTTGGTTATTGTGATTAGTGCTACAGTGAACATATGTGTGCATGTGTCTTTTTCAATGAAAGTTTTGTATGGATATATGCCCAGGAGTGGGATTACTGGATCATATGGTAGTTGTATATTTAGTTTTCTGAGGTATTTTCATACTGTTCTCCATAGTGGTTGTACCAATTTACCTCCACATTTTGGATGTAAGAAACACCATATTTTAGAATTTCACTATGATAGATATATTTATTTATTCCTTTTGAGAATATGTCCTTTACTGGCTTCTTTCTTCTCTTTTTTTTTCCTGCCCCCTTTTTTTTTTTTTCTTTAGGGCTGCACTCGCAGCATATGGACATTCCCAGGCTAGGGGTCAAATTGGAGCTATAGCTGTTGGCCTACACCACAGCCACAGCAATGCCAGATCTGAGCCCTGTCTGCAACCTATACCACAGCTCACCACAACACTGCGTCCTTTAACCACTGAGGGAGGCCAGGGATTGAACTGGCAACCTTATAGTTCCTAGCCGGATTCGTTTCCACTGCACCACAGTGGGAACTCCAGGTATTCTTACCTAATCATCTAGGGGTTTGTTTTGGCGTAGGATCTTTGCTGAGTCTGATTTAAACCATTTGAGAAGTCATTACAGCTCTTCCTTTTGGGCACCCTGCCTCATCCTCTACTGCCCGGATGGTCTCCATCACAAGGACCTAAGTAAACCTCCTCTTTGCAGTAAAGAGAAATTTCTCTCCTTAGGCAGGGGAAGGAGAAGTCTCAGGTGTGGTAAATTCAGTCTCTGAAACTCAGTTTCTAGTTCTAGTTTCCTTGGGGGAAAAAAAAAGTTCTCATTCTGTCTGATGTCCTTATAGCAATGAAAAAAAAAAAAAAAGAAATTCATTAACACATTTCCCTGAGGTATTATATATGCACATTTTTGTGTGGGATATATGCATTCTAGGCTGCAAATATCAAATATCTGGAAGGATATTTACACCAAAATATTAACAGGAATTATTCTAAAATATTATACTTTTATATTTTTAATTTCTTTTTTAGAAAGATTTGTCTCATCTGGTGTTTCTCATATTTGTTTTACAATAAATATAGATTGCTTCTGCAGTAACAAAGTGAATCTGGGCAATAGAGTCTTATCCTCTGTATCTTTAAAAATTATTTTAAGATCACTTATTAGAGTCACTTTAAAAAATCATTTTTAGTCCATTTTCCCACCCATGTGGAAACTATGTTATAAGGGATTAAAAATGTATTTAAATTCATATAAACTAGTAAATGGCAGAGTGAGAATTTGGAGCCATTTCTTCTCAATGGAAATGTGTGCTTATTTCTTTTACCAGTCAGATTTTGAGAGAAAATACTAACTTGAATAATTTGTGTTTGGCTAAATAACTTAAACTTGTACGATGCATCTGAAAGCAAAGGTTTTACCTCCTATAGATTTTTTTGAAAACTACTTTTGCTCCTGTAGAAGGGGAGGGGATCAAGGAGGTAGATGACGATGGGGAATTATTTTAAGTACTAGATTAGGGTTGTGTTGCTGCCCTATCACAAATTTTGCAGCTTGAAACCACACAGATTTATTATCTCACTGCTCTGTAGGTCAGCCATACACAAGCTCTGCTCCAGATCCCAGAAGGCTGAAATTAAGGTTCTGGCCACTGCAAGCTTTTGTCAGGCTTTGTGGGAAATCTGTCTCCAGACTCATTCAGGTTGTTGCCAGAATTTAGCTCTACGTGGTTGTAGGACTAGGTCTCGGTTGTCTTGCTGGCAGTCACTGAGGGTCATCCTCAGCCTTTAGAGGCTGATGGCATCTCCCTTTAAGTTTCTCTGACTCACCCCTTCTGCCTCATCTCTCCTCTGACTTAAGCTGGAGAAATTTCTCTGCTTTTACGGGGTCAAGTAATTAGAATGGGCCGACCTGGATCATAGAGGCTACTTCCCCTAATTTAAGGTCCATAACCTCAATTACATCTACAAAATCCCTTCACGGCCCTCCTAGATAGTGTTTGATTGAATCACCAGGAGACAGAATCTTGGGGGAACAGATTTAGAATTCTTGCCACTGTATTTTTTTTCCCTCAAAACTTGTGGATAGAAGTATTCACACTCTTTTTAAAAGGTTAATATAGTATTGATAACCTTCAATGCTTATGCCTAAACATTTGGCACATCTCAGATATTCAGAGATAGTTCCCCCAAATCCACAGCTTGAGTAGTTTTGCTTGTAGATATTTCAAAATGGATTTTTTTTAAGCCTCACAGGAGTTTCTGTTTTCTTCGTTATTGGGAAAATGGAAAACAAATATGCTATTCTCAAATAATAGACTATTTCACTGAGGATATAGCTTGTAGAGGACCCGGGGATAAATTCTAAGGTCATAGGGCCTCTTTAATGTGCACATGATCCATCAAAACAGTGTGGTACTGGTATCAAAACAGACAGACAGACCAATGGAACAGAATAGAGAACCCGGAAATAAACTCTGACACCTACGGTCAATTAATCTTTGACAAGGGAGGCAAGAACATAAAATGGGAAAAAGAAAGTCTATTCAGCAAGCATTGCTGGGAAACCTGGACAGCTGTATGCAAAGCAATGAAATTAGAACACACTCTCACACCATGCACAAAAATAAACTCAAAATGGCTGAAAGACTTAAATATACGACAGGACACCATCAAACTCCTAGAAGAGAACATAGGCAAAACACTTTCTGACGTCAACATCATGAATATTTTCTCAGGTCAGTCTCCCAAAGCAGTAGAAATTAGAGCAAAAATAAACCCATGGGACCTAATCAAACTGAAAAGCTTTTGCACAGCAAAGGAAACCACAAAAAAAAACAAAAAGACAACTTACAGAATGGAGAAAATAGTGTCAAATGATGCAATGGACAAGGGCTTAATCTCTAGAATATATAAGCAACTTATACAACCCAACAGCAAAAAAGCCAATCACCCAATGGAAAAATGGGCAAAAGACCTGAATAGACTCTTCTCCAAGGAGGATATACAGATGGCCAGCAAACACATGAAAAAATGCTCAACATCGCTGATTATAAGAGAAATGCAAATCAAAACTACCATGAGATACCACCTCACACCAGTCAGAATGGCCATCATTAATAAGTCCACAAATAACAAGTACTGGAGGGGGTGTGGAGAAAAGGGAGCCCTCCTACACTGTTGGTGGGAATGTAAATTGGTACAGCCACTATGGAGAACAGTATGGAGATACCTTAGAAATCTATACATAGAACTTCCATATGACCCAGCAACCCCACTCTTGGGCATATATCCGGACAAAACTCTCCTTAAAAGAGACACATGCACCTGCATGTTCATTGCAGCACTATTCACAATAGCCAAGACACGGAAACAACCCAAATGTCCATCAACAGAGGATTGGATTTGGAAGATGTGGTATATATACACAATGGAATACTACTCAGCCATAAAAAGAATGACATAATGCCATTTGCAGCAACATGAATGAAACTAGAGAATCTCATACTGAGTGAAGTAAGTCAAAAGACAAAGACAAATACCATATGATATCACTTATGACTGGAATCTAATATCTAGCACAAATGAACATCTCCACAGAAAAGAAAATCATGGACTTGGAAAACAGACTTGTGGCTGCCTGATGGGAGAAGGAGGGAGTGGGAAGGATGGGGAGCTTGGGGTTATCAGACACAACTTAGAATAGATTTACAAGGAGATCCTGCTGAGTAGCATTGAGAACTATGTCTAGATACTCATGTTGCAACAGAACAAAGGGTGGGGGGAAAAATGTGTACATGTAAGGATAACTTGATCCCCTTGCTGTACAGTGGGAAAAAAAAATAAATTAAAAAAAGTATTGAAACTAATAAAATATATATATGCACATGACCTAGTTATCACACAGCCTTATATTTTCAAAATCTAGTTTCCAGTTCCAGGTATGGCTGCACTATTATGTCTCTGTCCTATGCATTTGTCTTATTCTAAAGTATGTTCATCACCACTACTCTGGCAAGGATATATACTCTTACTATGGATTTGGTTTTTATGGACATAAACTGGGTTCAAAGAGATAAAATCCCAGGACTAGATACACATTAAATTCTCTTTCCCTTTTCCTGGGAGTATAAAGAAAAAAAAATACCAGTATTTTTTGTTCTTTTCAATGAAGTAATTTACTTTGACTTCATAATCTTTATCCTGACATGTCATAGATCACTTTTTAAAAAGAATTACTAGCTTTAAGGATATATTCCCACAAATTAGGTAAAAAGTGCTCCACATTTTACCATTAGAAATTATATCTGCATTCCTCAAACAAGTTGTTCTCTTTCTCAGGGGAAAAAATCAAAACAAAACAAAAAACAAAACTAAAGGCAACACCTGGTAAACACCAGAAAATGGTAGATAGCAAGAGACAGAGGCAGAAAGAAATGGAGAACCTATGATGTTGAACAATATATTTTGACAAGGAAGCATGGATAAGTTCTGAATTGGAGATAAAATAGTGGATATTTTAAGGTAGATATATTTTGGGGAAATTATTAAGTAGTTTTAAACATCTGGTATTGCAAAGACTAAATTGTCCTTCTTAAGGGCATTAGTGAGAATAGTAGATTGTGGCTCTGTGGCTCTGTTTTTCAAGGGACGTGAACACAGTTTACTTTGCTCTTCATCACCAGGACCTACTTGGTGGGAACTGAACCTACTAGAACGAAGGGCCATATGGTAATATAACCGCCAACTGCTGTCATGTTCTAATGCATGGCATGCTGTTTTTTTTTGCCTGAAACAGCTTATTAGTGAGGGTTCTAAAGAAATCAAACCAATAGGATGTGCATATATGGAGAGGAGATTTATTTTAAGAAATTGGTTTAGATGATTTTAGGGGCAAGTCCAAAATCTGCAGGGTGGGCTGGTAAGGCTGGAGAACCAGGAAGAGCTGATGCTGTAGTTCATGTCTGAAGGCCATGTAGACAGCATTCCCTCCTCCTCATGGGAGCTCAGTCTTTCGTTCTCTGTCGTCCTTCAGCTGATTGGATGAGGCCCACCTACACTATGTAGGACAATCTGCTTTACTCATAGTCCACTGATTTAAATGTTAATTTCATTCAAAAAAATACCCACAGAATCATGCAGAATAGTGTTCAACTACATATTTAGGCACTATATACTAGCCAGTTTGATGTATCAAATTAACCATCACAGGAGAGTCTTAAGTTTGATCTTTTGGATGTTGTAGTCTGAATGGTACACATTTAAAAACTAATTTACAAGCCATAAAAATAATGTTACCTATGTGTCTATGTTTAGATTAGTTAGCCTAATAGCAGTAAGTAGATGCAAGTTATTTCAAATCCATTATAAATGCTAATGTCTATCTCCTCAAGTATATGCCAGGTATGATGATGAGTGTTTTATACAAGAAACCTACACAACAGGTAATATTATCTCCATTTCTTAGTTGAGTAGTTTGAAAGTAATTGATTGACATCTGTAAGAAACAGAGTTAAATGAGAGAGAAACTTAAACTCATGTCTTCATTCGTGGAATCTCACATTTTTATACCATATCACTCTGCCTTCCATATGCCATGAGTACTACCTGGAAATTAGGTGTCTTTTTTCTATTTAAGCAATCCACAAGTTGGCTTTTAACATCATAGCTTAAAAAGGCAGCAGCCTCCAATATTTTTATTACAACTTAAATTTAATTAAAATGGTCAATGGAAATTAAAATGAAGAAAATGTTTCAAGAGCCTGATTATGCAACAGTCCTTAATTGTTAGCTGAAAATAGGATAAATTTTAGCATTCTCAGATGGTTCTTACCTAATTATTATGAATAACATCACTGCCAACATTTCTTGAATAATCATGTATACTCTACATAAATGGTTGCAGCAGAGGGGCTGTCAGTACAGCAAACTGATTCTTGTGTTGGCAGAAGCACATCTAATTTAAACCTTACGGTAGGCCGGCTGGGTTACTGTCTTGCTGAAATTCTATTAAGCTCAGTGCTCTATATCTGCTTCTCTGTGTTCACTGGCAAGGACCATGTGACAGTTCCCAAGGAATGGAATCTGAGTAGTCCTATAATTTATTTGTTCATTTCATCCATTTATGAAAGGAAACAAGAGCACCAGCCATTTGGGAAAGGATTTACATAATTTAATTAAATGCGATCACTGCCTTCCTATCTCAGTATGCTGATACATCCGATAACATCCCAAATGCTTTAGTCCCTGTCTCCTATCTACCCTGAAGTCCCCAAGCACACATCAGGGGAGGAGGGGAGGCTTAAGTTGGATATGAGAAGTGATCTCCCATTTTGCCAAGAAGAGCATATTCTTACATTATCCATCAATTCTGACTGCTAAGGGTATCAGACACCACTGGTTACCAGCCCAATAGGCTTTCCTCTCTTCTTGCTGGTTGAATCCAGATTTTCCACAATAACTCATGTATAAAACCTGATTTTCCTAAGTGACTCATACTAATTCCATTACCTTTCTTCACTAATAGGTTTAGGGAGGAAAACGTGAGCACTCTCTGGCTCCTGAAATGTAAGGAGTGGGCTGGGGCACTTTGGGTGAAAGATTTAGATTGTTCTTTAAAAAGGACACACAGAAAGAGATGTATCCCTCTTTTCTCACTGAATCTTGTCCTCTCTCCATGGATGAGAAGGCCTGGAGCAGTGGCAATCACTTAGTGACCTGGAGGGAAGCTTCCTTGAGCAATTTACATATTATTGTTGTTAGGGTAAAAAGATCTTAAGTTCTTGATAATATGAAAGAACCACTGGAGCAGACAACCTCGGAGCTGTCCCTGGTATGCCCTTATTTGAGGTAAAAATGCTTCATAATTTTTCAATGTGTTGAGTCAAGTTTTTTCCTGTGACTCTTGCCTGAATGTGTCCTTATTGATAGGATTGACTCTTTGCGTTCCTCTTGGTGGCTATGCCCTTTCTTTGAAGGAAGAGTGTCTTGTTTACTTGATTTCTCTACCAGTGACCTTACCCTTGAATATTGGTGAGTCATGCATAGAGTCATTTCTGAAGAAGCATGTGTTGTGTAGGATGTGTCACATGAAAGGCGGGCTCGTGCTACACTGTCGGATTGCTGTCCACGAGTACCTCTGGCGTGTGTTCAGAATACTAGTCAAGTATAGTTATAGATGAACCACCGCTAGCACCAGTTACCTCCTCCAGTACACATACAGACACAGACACACACACACATGACTGTGTACTCATAGGGAGGGGCAATACTCTCAAAGAACCAATTGCTCCTCAGCTGGAGCATTTTGCTGAAGTTATTCACAATCCTATATCTGTTGGAGGGAGGGAGAATTAGTGATACTGGCTAAAAGGACCACAAAAAGTACAGTATGTCCAGCATATCACCTTTATGGTAGAAGATAGACCAGGATAAAGTGCTTGGCTTTTCTAGGAACAAAATGGAACTGTTAATAATAAATTCAGGAATTAGTCAACTTATCCCCCTTGCCTTGGTGAGGTTTACTGTGTAAATGAACAAAGAGGACTCATGATTCTGGGGAGAAGGTTCACTTCCAAGACCAGAAAAAGGATGGAGCTGAGCATATTGCTATGGACCAAGCTGTATCCCCTCCACATTCACATGCTGATGCCCAACCCTCACTGTAGTAGTACTTGGAGGGGAAACACTCTTAGAAGAGACTAAGAAAATTTTTATTTTCTCTCATCCTCTCTCTCTCTCTCTGTCTTGCTGTCGCTCTCATTCTCTCTCTTTCTCTGCCACATAAGGACAGGAAGGACTTAGTGAGAGGGTGGTCATTAGCAAGCCTGGTGGAGAACTCTCTCCAGAAACTGAATTGAATAGGCCAGCATTTTGATCTTGGGCTTCCTAGTCTCCAAAACTGTGAGAAACATCTGCTGTTTGAGCAACTAGTTTATGATATTTTGTTATAGCAGCCTAAGCATACTGATGAACATACCCAGTTACTCTTCCTAGACTTTCCAAACATATAAGGGCCTCCCTAATGAGTAAACAGATGGGAAATGCCCACACGTTATATGATTTTGACCTCTTTTCACAAGAAGGAAACTTGAGGGGTGGAAAAGATGCACCCATCGTGAAAACTCTATTTCTTTTCTCCCCCTAAATGTGAATTTTTTGGGGCAAGCATAGTAGTTAGTGGGGTTGGTGGTGGGTGGAGCAATGATCTTTTCCATAGTTCAGTAATGCTGCAGTAAATTTTTCTTTTGGATGTCTTTTTTTTTTTTTTTCCGTCCTGGGTAGGATGGTTCAGCTGGTACACAAGAGTGGGTGGCCATGTTTGTCTAGTATACTCCTGCAGAGAAGAAGGGAGATTGAAGGAGGATGCTGTTTGGTGTTGCTGGTGTATTAACGTCATCTAGATACATGGGGATTTAGTCTTATGAAGTCAGACTCTGATTTTGTCCTTAGAAAGCTGAAATTCAGGTTTATAATAGCGTGGTGACCCAGGTTATTCATGGGAGAGTAGGGGCTGCATGGTAACCCACTCCCCAGGAGTCAAAGATGTATACGTCAACCTCCACAGAATAGGCTCAGCCTTCAGTGATTATGTTTTGAAGTCTTCGAAGGTGCCAGCCACAGGAACAAAATTTACTAAGCATGAAATATATTTTGTTCCTTTCACTCTCATTATTTTATTGCTCGTTGTCTCTTAGTCTTTAATTAAAGAATTAATATGAACTTTTTTTTTGTCAGCAGATTTATATGTGAAAGTGTATTTTTGGTTTAAAAAATGGTTCAGCTTTCTTAATGAGGTGTTAAGAGAATTCTTCATATAGTATATTCCAAGTTAAATGGGAAAAAGAGAAACCCACATTTATGTTTTCTTTTCATCTTAAAAAAATTTTTGTATGTATAAACAGGATTTTGCCAACAGCATTTACCTTTGGGAAGGGGACTGGGTTAACTGAGAGTAGGGGCAGGAGGTATTTAAGTTTTTGACTTTACATACCTCTGTGTTAATTTTCTTTGAGTTCTCTTGTGAATGATTTGTTCTTCAGAAAGAGAGTTATACAGGCATTTTTATTTATTTTGTATAATTTTTATTATAGTTGATTTACAGTGTTCTGTCAATTTCTGTTGTATAGCAGTGACTCAGTTATACATATGCATACATTCTTTTTCTCACATTATCCTCCATCATGTTTCATCACAAGTGATTAGCTATAGTTCCCTATGCTATACAGGAGGATCCCATTACTTATCCATTCCAAATGCAATAGTTTGCATCTATTAACCCCAAACTCCTGGGTGGGCCATCCCACTCCCTCCCACTTCTACTTGGCAACCATAAGTCTGTTCTCCATGTCCATGAGTTTGTTTCTTTTCTGTAAATAGTTCATTTTGTACTGTATATTAGATTCTAGATGTAAGTGATATCATATGGTATTTGTTTTTCTCTTCCTGACTTTAGTATGAGAGTCTCTAGTTCCATCCACATTGCTGCAAAGGGCATTATTTTGTTCTTTTTTATGCTGAGTAGTATTCCATTGTGTATATGTACATCTTCTTAATCCAGTCATCTGTTGATGGCATTTTAAAGAAACAGGTTTTGATCTATGTGAGAATTTGAATAACTCCTCATTTATTCTGTTTTAGACAGTTATTAGTTGTTAAAGGAAACACCCATCCAAGGAAAAGTCTGCCTATGGAAACCAAACAGATCAGGATTTGACTTCTGATTCTGCCTTTTCTCATTTGTAAAATGCTCTTCAATCTATTGAATTTCTTTGCATTTCCTCATCTGTAAAATAAGGGTAATAAATCAAGCTTTGCAGAACTTTGGTACTGATTAGAAATGATGTGTGTTACAAAGTAAACATTAATAAGTGCTGGTTACATTGGAGTTCCCGTCGTGGCGCAGTGGTTAACGAATCTGACTAGGAACCATGAGATTGCGGGTTCGGTCCCTGCCCTTGCTCAGTGGGTTAACGATCCGGCGTTGCCGTGAGCTGTGGTGTAGGTTGCAGACGCGGCTCGGATCCTGCGTTGCTGTGGCTCTGGCGTAGGCCGGTGGCTACAGCTCCGATTTGACCCCTAGTCTGGGAACCTCCATATGCCGCGGGAGCGGCCTAAGAAATAGCAACAACAACAACAACAACAAAAAGTGCTGGTTACAGAACTAGAGGCCAGGTCATGAGGTGCTACATGTGATGTAGCAGTCAATAGATTCCTATTTGACTGGGGCTGTCCCAGGTCACCCAATGGTCCCCTTGTAATTACTGTTAATATCCTGCTTATTCTCAAATCCTTGAATTGTGTTATACATTACATGGCTATAAAGCCACATTAAGGAGTTTGAATTTTATGCCAAAACTTATGGGGAGGTACTGAGGGTGAAGCGTATGTCCCAGGGGTAGTATGGTTTCTGAAATTCTCACCAGCCACAGGGAATGTCTGCATGGGAGTTAGGACTGCTTGTTTCAAGAGTAAATATTAGTGTACGCCTAGAAGAAAGAGACTCAAGTGATCTCAGGAAGCACTGAAAGATGACTCTGCTGATGAAAGGAGACAGGTATGAGATGAGGCCATTGTGGAGCTGAGCTTTGTACAGCTGCCTACCTCTCCATCCTGTTGCTGATGTGTTTGGTTTTTAAATTTCAGTACTGACAAGAAGAAAGCTGTTTGAATATTCCCACAGATTCAGATTAAATTGGATTCGCTAGCTAATACAGTGCTATTATTAGGGACTGAATCATTCATTCTGAAACCATTATCTGATACATTTCAGAAATAAACATTTAGTAGATGTGCCACTTTTCCTGTTTTCATTTGCTGGCTGACGTTCAAACCTCAGAAGTCCCTATGATGTGGGAATTAGAGGGCTGGGTCATCCCTATGTACACAGGCGGGTGCCGGAGGCCAGCTCCGATGGCCAGGGAGTGTAGACTTCCTGATAGGAGAGGGACGCACGTCGGTGAATGTACATACGGAGACAGCCTCTTTGTCCCTTCTTTCAGGGCGCTGGACTGCTCAAATTTTATTGGCATAAGTGGTTGATTATATAGACAGTTTCTAACTACAGATTACAATATAGTGTTAAAAATACATTGGTTAACTATTACATGGTATAGCAGCTATACATCATGTTTTAAGATCTTTATCTTAACTAAACTTAGTGGGTACAATTTAGGGGCAATTAGGTACAATACATCATGTTTTATGATCTCTATCTTAACTAAATTTAGTGGGTACAATTTAAGGGCACTTAGGTACAATACATCATGTGGAAAGGAGAAGACTCAGTACAAATCATCCCATGGCCAGCCAGTCTTTACAATTTGAACAGGTCACAGACACAAGAATTTGGCATTGACAAATCTTGTTTTTAGACTCGTGCTTATCTTTAAAGTGTTATGGCAGGGAGACAGTGTAAGTAAATATAAACCAACTTAACTAGCTATCACTTAAAAGCTTTTAAAATCAGGAGTTCCCGTCGTGGCGCAGTGGTTAACGAATCCGACTAGGAACCATGGGGTTGCGGGTTCGGTCCCTGCCCTTGCTCAGTGGGTTGATGATCCGGCGTTGCCGTGAGCTGTGGTGTAGGTTGCAGACGTGGCTCGGATCCCGCGTTGCTGTGGCTCTGGCGTAGGCCGGTGGCTACAGCTCCGATTCAACCCCTAGCCTGGGAACCTCCATATGCCTCAGGAGCGGCCCAAGAAATAGCAACAACAACAACAAAAAAGACAAAAGACAAAAAAAAAAAAAAAGCTTTTAAAATCAAGGACAAAACTCACAGCTAGGTTTCTTGGATAATATATGTCTAACTTCTATGAACCTCATTAAAATCCCAACTCTCAAGTTTACTATATAACTAGTTAGTAGATAAACACTATGTTTTAACTAAGTTGGATTTAAATAGGGGAAAGTCCTTCAGGATGAAATTCTTATTATATTATTGTTGTAACTTTGTTAAATCATAAATCACCACAGGAAAATAAGAATGGAAAATAAGAATAATAAGCAAATAATCAGGAAAGACTGAGGAAAACTGAATACCAAATAAAACAACAGGAAAGACTAGGTCACCTGAGAAACAATCCATGTTTTCGGGCGCAAACATGGAAATTGTTTTCCCAGGAAAGCCCAATTCTTCCCCATCAACATCAAAATGAGAGCTGTGTAACCTGAGGCCTGCCCTTGGCTTGTACCATACAGGTGAGCTCCCTTCCTTGGTTAGGCACCTGCCTTCAGGTTTTTATCCTGGCAGGAGAGGTCCTTTTGTCGTGTCCCTGCATCTCCTCGGCTCCCCGCAGGCAGGCACGAAAGGGCATCACCAATAAAGATTTAGGCTCAGAGACGGTCTCAGGGGCAGACATCAGCAAGTTACTCTTTCAGTTTTCTGAAGCAGGGATACCCTGGGTGCAAGGTGGGCATGCATCTACTTAGAGAGGAAGAACGAATCAGATCAGATTCCATTTTCTGTTTCAGTTGTTCTTAATCAGGGGATAATTCAGCATTACCCAGGGAACTTTTAAATAAATATGCATGCTGGAGCACCACACCAGACCTGCTAAATTAGAATGGGTGGGGTGGAGGGGCAGTGAATCTTGAATACCTTCCAGGTAAGTCTCAAGTGGATCCCGGGTTAAAAATGAATCCCTTAGGCCTGTGGTTCTTAAACTTTTGCATGAACCAGGATGGCATGAAAGGCTCAGTAAAACTCATATTTCTGGACCCTCTTCTCAGAACTTTGGATGTGAATGTCTAGGGCAGGGCTTGAAAATACACATTTCTAATAAGTTCCAGGTGATTTTGATGCCACTATCTTGCCTGGACTTTTTGAACCACTTCTCTAGGCTCTAGTCCTCTTCGCCCCCATCCTCACTGCTGTAGAGCAGTAGGTCTTCATCATTTCTTTCCTGGACTATTACTTTAGGTTCCACTTTGTGTCATTACCTTCTACCCCAACTGCTGCTAAAGTGGTCTTTCTAAATAAGAATCTTGTGATGACTCAATACCTTGAAGTGTTCCAAGGGCTCAGCACTTAATCTAGTCCAAACATCATTTCTGGAATGACACTCATGGTCCCTCTTACCATCCCAGTTTCACTCTTCAGCCGTGCTCTGATACCTGCCTTCTTCAGAGGAGATCAGATTCTTGGAGGTAGTTGTGTGTTTTCACTACAGTTGCTGCAAAGCCATCAGAAGCTCAGACTTCCAGAGTTCCTATTCAAACTTTTACTTTTGTACCTCCGGCTTATAACCTTGGACAAGTTACTTTTTACCTCTGTTCATTCTCTCATCTGTAGAGTTGACCACATGGGTGCTATTTCTCAGAATGATATGAAAATTAAATCAGTTAATATATACAAAGCAGCTGAAACAGTACTAAGCAAATAGTCGATGTTAGTGAAATATTAGCTGCTGTGGCACAGATTCTTTCATGGATTCTCCCACTCATCCTTGTCTCCCACTTTGCATGAGATGTCCTTTAAGTAGACAGTCATGTATTCTCTACATAAAGTGTTTTTTTCCCTTGATCACTTATAGTATTTAATTCATGTTCCCATTTTAACACTTAGTGGTTCCGCTCTCCATTCACCTGTGAGCCTCTAAAGAGTTTGATTTTTTTTTTTGGATGATTTTGCTCATCAATCTTAAGCACTGTAGGCTACAGTGCTTAAGATTGTTGGTTGGAGGATTACTTTGTTGAACAGCCCTATCTGTTGGACTATGGGATGTGTAGAACATAAGAATGATGGTTACAAAACAAGAAAAAACCCTATGCCTAAAGCAAGGGTGCCAATACCACATGGAAGAGAAGCTGGTAGACAGATGCTCTTTCTTTGCTTCTTTTAAAGTGCACGTCAGCCATTCATAAAGTCTATTTTTTCTCAAAAAAAACAAACAAACAAAAAAAAAAACTAAGGCAAATTCCTAAAGAGTTGAGGAATCAGGAATAGTTGATATTTTGCATAGGGATTTAAAGTAGTTCAAAGAGATTTGGATAATTTTTGTTTTGAAGTATAGAATACACACAGTAATATGCAAAATCTAAGTGTTTATCTTGATAAAGTTTTAACCAACACTCAGACTAAAATATAAATATTTCTGTCATATCTGAAGCCTCCCTTATGGCCCTTACTAGTCATTCCCTCCTAACTACCTGGTGGCTTGAATAACTGGGTAACCAAGTTGAGAATTCTCTCCTGGCAAGGGATTGTGGGTGGCATCCAGGACTTGAGGCCAGCCTGTAGCCTAAAACCCAGAAAAACCTGGGATTATCAGTCATACTGTCAAAAAGAAAGAAATTCTTCCAGCCTGAATAAGATTTTTTTTTGTCTTTTTGCTATTTCTTGGGCCGCTCCCATGGCATATGGAGGTTCCCAGGCTAGGGGATCAAATTGGAGCTAGAGCTGCTGGTCTGCACCATAGCCACAGCAACGCCACATCCAAGCTGTGTCTGCAACCTACACCACAGCTCACGGCAATGCCAGATCTTAACCCACTGAGCGAGGCCAGGAATTGAACCTGTATCCTGATGGATACTAGTTGGATTTGTTCCCACTGAGCCACAATAGGAGCTGATTTTTTCTTACTTTTATTAATGTGGTTAATTATAATATGAATTCTAAATATTAAACCAAACTTGCCTTCTTGAAATAAACCTAATCAGTTTGGTATTACCACTTTCTTACATGTATTTAAAGAATCCACCAGTGAAGCCTCTGGGCTTATTTAATTATGATAAGGCCTTAAAAATAAATTTAATTTTTGATAAATATTGACATTTTTTTCCTTTTGTTGGCTATGATGATACAACTTTTTGAATAACTTTACATCCATGTTATATATTTATTGGTATAAAATTGCTTGCAATAGCCTCTTGTCTTTTTGATACCTGTAGCACCTGAAGTAATGCTAGCTTTTTTTTTTTTTTTTTTTTGGCCACCCGGCAGCATATAGAGTTCCCTGGCCAGGGTTCAGATCTGAGCCACAGTTGCAACCTATGCCAAGCTATGGCAACATGGGATCATTTAACCCACTGTGCTCGGCTGGGGATTGAACCTGCATCCTCGTGCTGCAGAGAGGCCACTGATCCTACTGCACCAACCTGGAAACTCCAATGGTGGCTTTTTAAAAATCCCTAATCTTGATAATTTGTGTTCTCTCCTCCACTGTTCTAAGCCACCTCTCCACCTGACAGAGTATTATTGTTTAAATTTAATTAATCCTCAAATCTTTGTCACTTTTCTCAATTTTATGTCTGCTTTCTATTTCATTGATTTCTGTTCTTATTTTTATTTCCTTTCTTTTCTGTTAGATTCAGTTTACTTTTTATAGCTCTTCAGATAGAAGCTCAAATTATTTCTTCTTTTCTAATGTTCAAAATGCTATAAAATTTCTGCTAAGCACTGCTTTATTTGTATTCTACAAATTTTAGTATGTTATTATTTCACATTTTACTTTCCATCGTATTGTTCATTGACTCAAGGGTAACTTGCATGTATATTGCTTAATTTTCTAAATATTTGGAATTTTAAAATTCCAATTTCTACTACTGATTTTGGCTTAAGATGACTATATTCAGTGAATGTACTCTTAAAGATTGTAGTTGTTTAAAAATTGTTGAGATTTATTTAATGACACAGCATATGATCTATTTTCATATATGTTCCTTGAGCTTTTGGAAAAAATGTATCTCTGCAGCTCTTAAGAGTAGTGTTATGGCTAATTGGGTTATCTTTATCAATTGGGTTATTTAAATATTCTGCATGCTTATTGATTTATTTTTATTAGTTTTTCTCTTAATTACTGAAAAGGGTATGCTAATAGTTCCGAAAAGATTGTAGATTGGCCTATTGTTCCTTATAACTCTCTCATTTTTTAATTAAAATATCTTCCCTGCCTGCTTTTTTGTTATTGATATACAGTTTGCATTGCCCACCCATTTTTCCAATCGATTTACTTTCAAATCTTCTGTGTCCTTATATTTAAGGTGTGTCTTTTGTAAAGAGCACATACTTCAGTTTTATTTTTTACTTTGTAAATTGTAGTCCTTCAAGTGGAACATTTAGTCTATTATGTTAGTGAAAATACTAATATAATTGGATTAAAATCTATGACATTTCTATTGTCACTGTATTTTTCACTCACCAGTTCTTTCTTCCTTTCTTTTTTCTTGATTTACTTTGTATTTTTGAAATATTTGAAAAATTCCAGTTTTCCCTTCCTGTTGGTGTGTAGTTATTATCATGCTTTTAGTGGTTATCTTAGAGAGTACGTATGTATTTTTGACTTATTAGACCCACCTTCAATATGTACTACTACCAACTGCCAAAAAAATGAAAAGGCTTTAGAACACTTAAACTCCAATTATTCTTTCCTCTCTTTGTACTATTGCTGTCATGCATTTTTATGTAAAATATATTTTAATTCCTACAGATCATTTATTACGATTATTTATGCAGTCAGTAGTCATTTTCTGCCAGTGTGTTTAGCCTTTTCTCTCTTCATACCTTTTTACATTACTGTGTTTCTGTTTGGAACCATTTTTATTCCTGCCTGAAAGTATTCTTGCTATTGATAAATTATTAACTTCCTGAAAACATCTTAGTCTTAACCTTCAATTTTGAAGGATATTTTTACAAATGTAAAATTCTAAATTGAGAGGTATTTTCTTTAAGCACTTTAAAGAAATCTTTCCTTCATAGTCAGAACTCTGTTATTTCTCTGGAGAAATTAACTGTCAGTCTTATTGTTGCTATTTCAATATGAATTTTATATTTTATTTTGGCTTCCAAAGAGAGCTTAATAATTTATTGTTGGTTAATTTAATTCTACTTTTTGATGGGGGAAAAATGAAACTGATGCTTTTTCAGTACTCATTGAAGTTTACTGGGTCATGCACAGCACATACAGCACATACAATGAACTGCAAATGAATAGCTCTGGTTCTGATTTTTTGCTACCCTTAACTTGTTGTGTGGCTATAAGCAAATAAAGCCCTTAATTTTCTAATTTATAAAATGAAATTGTTGGACTAGATGAAAAGGCTTCTTTCTCTGTCACCTGTTTATGATTCTATGATGCTGGTCAAAATTGCCCTTCCAAGCAAGGGAAGAGAACATGCAAGGAACAAATTTAAATATAATTATGTGTCCTATATATAGGTCTACGTAATTCTGACTTCTCTTGGTTGTGTATAACTGTCCCTGGAATACACAAAAATGTTATACATGAATAAAATATATTTGATATTTCTTTGTATTTTTATGAGTGAATTGAAACAGTCATAGTTCAGTCTGATAGAGTTAATTAAGATTTTTATGCACTTGGGAACATTATTTTCCCTATTATCATTGAATGGACTTGGCAAAGAAAGCCTTAAATTCACTATTTACTAACACCAGTCCTTGTTAGATCTCCTTCAAGTGCCGTGCTTTGAAAGAGGAGTTTTAGTTTCTAGAGCCTCCAGGTTCAAACTGTAGCTGTGCGGACTGAGAAAGGTCTCAGCCTCTCTTTACCTCATTTCCTCAGCCATAAAGCATCCACAATAGTAACATTTGGGGGTGAGTGTGAGGATTCAGTGGAATGATTCAGATAAAGCACTTTCTGTGGTGTCAGGTACATATTAATAGTTTAATACATATTAAACCATCACCATTTTACTTCCTAGAAGCTGGTGTAGTAATGCAAGTGATGTTTGAAAAACCTACTTAGATGATTTTGTATGCCCATTTTATCTTTCAGCTTCAGTCTCTCTGAAATAATTTTCCTTATAAAAACCATCTGTTAATAGAATGAGATTGCATGCGATAGCACTGTCCAGAGAAACATTTTCTTCCTTAAGAAGTCATGTGAATTATGCTTTCTTTCCCTTCATTTTAGTTATCTACTGCTGCATAATAAAATACCCCAAAATGGAGTGGCCTAACGCAATAAACAGTGTTTACCTTAAGATTTCTATTGGTCAGGAATCAAGGTGCAGGTTTGCTGAGTCCTATGACTTGAGGCTCTCATAAGGCTGCTGTCAAAAGTGTCAGCTTGGGCTACAGTCATTTCCTCACTCAGTTAGGGTGGATCCCCTGTGCAAGCTTCCTTACAAGGCTATAGGTTAGCCTCAGGTCATTACTGGAGGTTGGCCAGAGATGTCAGTTCCTTGATGTATGGGCATCTCCTTAAGACTGCTCACAACATGCCTGTTTGCTTCCCCCAGAGCAAGGGCAGAGGGAAAGAGACAAAGACAATCATAGTCATAGTCTTCCATTACCTAATCTTAGAAGGGACATCTCATCACTCTTACCCTGTTCTCTTCATTAGAAGGAAGTGACTAGGTTCGGTCCACACCTAGGGGTGTGGATTTCACAAGATCATGGGTGGGAGGTCACGGGAGCCATCTTAGAAGCTGCCTACTGCACCACTGGAATGAAATTCAGATCATTCAAAACGTTTAGTCTTTTAGCTCCGTTTGGTAAGGGGAAGGAAAATAACCCTGAGTAACACCAGATGGAAATTGTTTTACACATGTTTCCATGGAATGCTCATCAACATCTTGTATTAAAATTTTTTTAATCATATTGAGGATTATGGTAGAAGAAATGTAGGCTTCCCCAAAGATCCCTCACCCCTCAAGAAACCCCCAATCTTTTAACTTCAAAGCATATATGTCAAACTCCAAAGGTTGTATGTCAGAGTCCCCCCCCCCCCCCCTTTTCATGGCCGAACCTGCAGCATATGGAGGTTCCTGGGCTAGGGGTCAAATGGAGTCTCAGCTGCTGGCCTTCACCACAGCCACAGAAATGCGGGAACCAAGCCCCATCTGCAACCTACACCACAGTTTGCAGCAACACTGGATCCTTAACCTGCAAGGCCAGGGATCAAAACCACATCCTCCCAGAGACTATTTTCAGGTTCTTAACTGGCTGAGCCACAATGGGAATGTCTGGAATTACTTTTTTTTCTTTAAATATACAAGTAACTCTTTTCTAGGTAACTTTAAATTTTAGAGAATGTAGATCTCAAAGCTTCCCAAAGTTAAGAGGGTAGGACAGTATCTTGCCACACCTGGGCAATTCAACTTCACAGCAGCTCCCTATTAATCCAGGAAACAGAATTGTCTCTGAAACACAGAAGAACTGATTAAAATTTCTGTCTCTGTGATTACTTACAACATCTGCTTTGTGCCCTAGGGTCTTCCTTTATCCTCAGTTTGTCTAGAGCTCCAAAGATTTCTTTTTGCACCTGTTATCAGATGAATCTGTGACTCTCATCAGAGAAGATGTTAATTTATTCCACAGAAAGGCAAAGATACCTATGTTCCTTGGAGGTAACTAACACTGAAAAAGGAGCACAGACGGTTCCTGTTTTTTTGTTCTCTGTTTGTATAAGGCAAATAGCATGGGGAGTTTAAAATGCAGGCATACTTAATTCAAATTAGTCAAAGTATGCTTAATTATAAGGAACTGACATGCAGACAAATAAGGCCATTTAACAAAAGTTTAACTGCTAAGCCTTGTACTTTGTTATGTTGAGGCTCCCCAAAGATCTGTTGAGAAGGAATCAGTCTTTCTGGATGGGTATTATCTTCTAATTTCACAACTCCAAGAATGCTTTGGGTTGTAGAAATCTTGAAATCTATAAACCCTCTTTCTGGAAAAATGCACATAATCATTTGCATGCAAAATTTAATACATTTTGGAGGTTTCACAGACCACTATTAGTCTATGAATGGACTTCCAACTAGGAAATACTGCTGGAATGGAAAGAGGAAATGTACCAAATCAGGACACCTTTGCTGGAAGGAGCTGCATACTTGAGAAGGGCTTTTGAAACATCCCTGAGAGAGCTCAAGTGCTCTCCTGCAAGGACAGTGTTGTGTAGTAAAGAAAGTATTTCTGTTGTGGTAGTTCTCAAGCTTTTAGATAAAAACAAATTAACCTGAGAAACTTGCTAAATATGTGCATCTCTGGGCCCCACGACCAATATGGATTCAATAAATCCTAGGTGAGGCTCAAGATTGTGACTTAAAAGAAGAGCACAGGAGGAGTTTGCATTGTAGCTCAGCAGAAACAAACCCGACTAGTATCCTTGAGGAGGCGGGTTTGATTCCTGGCCTCGTTCAGTGGGTTCAGCATCTGGTGTTGCCTAGACTCCTGGCCTGGGAACTTCCATATGCTGCTGGTGCGGCCCAACAAAACAAAAACAAACAAAAAAGAGCACAGGACTAGGTGATCCTGGAACAAGTTTGGAGAAAGGTCTGTAGGAGAGCTGCCACTAAACTGAATATCAGGGTCTCTGTCCCACAGAGCCTGGAAGGTTTCTACATATCTGAGCCTGGGATCTGTGTGTTACTGTGCTCTTCTCTCCCACAGGCTTTATAGAGGGTTTCTATACTGCATATGAAATTAATCCCCCCAAAATCCAGTGTAACTTGGAAGCATAAGAAAGGGAACAAGTCAAAAATAACAAGCCTTGAGATGTGTTACCGAAAGGGATTACTAATAATACTGGACTCCAGAATTATTATTATTATTTCTTTGTCTTTTCTAGGGCTGCACCTGCAGCATATGGAGGTTCCCAGGCTGGGGTCTAATCAGAGCTGTAGCTGTCGGCCTACACCACAGCCACAGCAACGCCAGATCTGAGCCACATCTGCGACCTATGCCACAGCTCACAGCAATGCCGGATCCTTAACCCACTGAGCAAGGCCAGGGATCAAACCCGAAACCTCATGGTTACTAGTTGCATTCATTAACCACTGAGCCATGACAGGAATGCCCTAGACTCTAAACTTAAAACAAATGACCTGCCAATACTCAGGAAGACCTTCACCACGTAGCAGTGGTGAAATCTGGGACAGGCTTGCCCAGGGGGTAAAAGGGTTGGGAGCACAAGCTTGCACAGTTTTCATCCTTACGTTTGGTAATCAGGGATGAGTTAGGGGGCCCAGAGTGTGGCTAGAAAAATCTACTCCTCCTGGAAGTGGATGGCAGGGGAAGAGTGCTCCACCCAAGGCATCCTTGGTTTTGCCAGTGATTTGGCTTTTTTGTGATTCTTTTCAGGTATCTTAATAATCATAATGTTATTAATAATAATATATTTTCTGTCTTAAAGGGTCTCATTTTAAAAAGACACTTAAATTTATGTTGTCTCTCTCTTTTTCACATACATGGAGGCACACATAGAGACATAAACATACACCACAGATATAAAAAAGTCAGGCCAGATTTACTACCTATATTAGGCATAGTACAGATGACACTGTACATACTTTTTACTAGAAAATTGGCATTTGGGGGAGGAGGTTGGAGTGAGCTGGACTGCTTTCAAAAATATTACATGGTGAACCAAGAGAGCAGAAGTTAAAATGTGATTTCACAGCCAGGGCATGTGGATCTGAATAGTTCTTCTTTATTTTTATTATTTAAATTATTTGTTACACTTTTTTTTTTTTCTTGTTGTTAGAGAAGTACTTTTTGAAAATATCTGAAGTATTAAACTAATGTCTCTCAGGAATACTCATCAAGAATGACCATAACTATGCTTGACAGAACAAGTGACTACACTTAGTTAACAAACCATTTGAAATTCGGTGCGGGCTTCTATGTATTTCTGACCCTGAACACGTGGTGATTTTGAGTACCCTCGTCCCATCTCTGGACCTCACTTTTGCATATGCTATGTCATTAGGTAGGATACGTTTTTTTTTCTTGAAGTGTCATTGATTTACAATGTTCTTTTCAGCTTTTTTTCCCCCTTATAGGTTATTACAGAATATTGATTATTGTAGTTACCTGTGCTAATAATGGATACTTGTTAAGTATTTTATATATAGTAGTGTGTATATGTTAATCCTAAAGGTAGGATACACTTAATATAATTTTAGGCCTATTCTATAGGTAAATGGCTTTTAGATAAAACCATACCAAGTTGATTTTATAGGCGTGATGCTCTCCGGAACCTGGTGTTTGTCTTTTTCCAGTCTTTGCTGGCCAGTATGGATCTCTGCAGGTCTATGTGGTGTTGGGGTTGTGGTTAACACAACAAGGCAAACTGGCTGCAATCCCAGAACAGCCAGATTCCTCCAAGGATCATTAATGCTCTTCAGAGGTTTTATTCCCCTACTCGGCACACATAGAGGACCCCCCCCCATGGAAAGATATCCATCTCTCAGATTGTACCCTCAGAAATGTCACTGACCACTAACAAATTTACCATGATTCTGTTTCTTAATCTCATTGAGTTTTGCTTTTCTGACCTGTAAATTCTAAGTTGTCTCGAGGGCCCTTTCTAGTTTTTTTCTGGTATATTCTGGTTTATTATGGTATAGCCATTTCTGTTTTAAATTCCTGAGACCTTCAAGACTTCCTAGAGAGAATTCAAGAGTCTCCAGAATTAGGTGACATCCCCAGGATCTGGAGTGACTTATCTGATCCTCTTGGTAAAAATTGTTAACATCCCTTTGGGGAATGCCACTGCTACCCAGGTTTTGCCTTCCTTTCTCTGTGTTAGTATTTCCCAGAATTCTTTTTGATCAAAGATTTCTAGTTGATCAGGTGGTCCCTGAAGAAGGGGGATTGGAAGAATAGGTAGCAGATGGATTGAAGTGTGTAGGACATGGTGATAGTAGAAGGTGAAGAAACGAGGGAACACAAGTACTGGGACTAGGAAGTGTCTCCACTGCATCACATCACCCAAGAGACCTACTAAAGATGGAGTCCTCCAGACCTATTGAGAAAAGTTTAAAAATTTTGTGAAATGTATTTTGTAAACATTGGCATTTTAAAATGATCAGGCTGGAAGTTCAAGAACCAGAAAATTAAATTATTGGAAACCAAGAGAAAGGTACCAAAGGGAATATAAAAATGAGGTAATAAAAATACAGCAAGCAAAACATGGATATTGTGTCCCACAGTTCCACTTGTTTGGGGCAGTTTTTATCACTTTCCAGGACTCATACTTTTTTCTGCTGGACTCCTCTACCTAGTCAGTCCTCATGGCTGCTGTGGAAGACACCTTGTGCCCTCTTTCAGGGGTAACTGTGTTTCCTTTTACACATTTAACTCAAAGCTTGTTTCAAAGTCCCTCTTTTCTGAGTTTGTAAAAATCCTGGCAGGGGAATAAAATCAGCACAGCTGCCTGTTACCTTCAGTAGGACAAGAATAGTTCCTAATTAAACTCTTATGTCTTTGATTTTAAACTCCATTTAATCAAATTATTCACCAACTTAAGGCAGTTGTTGATTACAGGGAATGCATACCTTGAATCTTTCTAAGTTATAAGCCCTTTCTAGGCCTCATCAAGCTTCGCAGAAGGAATATAACATCTGCCTTCTTAAGGAGAGCTGAAAATCTCTCAACAGTTGACTTCTTCCTCCTTGAGGCTCTTTGTTAAATCATGAAGAGGCTGGCTGAATTCCAGATGTAGGCTATCATTCTTGCTTCCTTTATTTCCAGCCTGACCTCAGGGCCTGCAATAGCTGCTGAGTGATTTGAGGATGGGTATAAAAGCGACTGCCGGTAGGTTGCTAGGAAGCTAGTTGCAGTGAGCAGGTGAGGGGGCCAGGGGCCCCTGGTAGTGAATTCTATTAGTTTGGTTGGCAGTGAATCCTTTGGGGTCTGTTGCTCTTTGGGGTTTTCCTACTTTGCATTCTGTTCCCACCAAGTCCCTGATTAGACATAGGAAGAGGATTCATGATTTTTATACTGTTCCTTTTCTTTCTTGAGCTTCTCCAGAGACTCCTCTTCCTAGAAGGGCTTTATATAGTATTATGTTATAGATACCAGTTGGCTATATGTAAAACTGTTTCAGTTCAAAAGATGCCACTAAAAGCATTGCTACGGTGTGCTTCTAGCAATTTGCAATATGCTTGCTAGCAATTTCTAGAAAGAAATCATCCTACGAAGGTGACAGATTTTTGCCTGATTGCATCTAGATGACCCCTTGACACGGTGATTGCATTCTACACTGCACTCCATTGGGTCAACAATTCTGGTATCCTGACGTTAGTTCAGTTGGAGAACTAATCCAACTGTCATTTCAATAAAATATTCTTATCCCTGGTGAAGTGTCTCATAGCTGCTACTGCCCTACCATGACTCCACCCTTCAGTTCCCTCTGCTGGTTTACTATTTTTTTTTTTTTTGTCTTTTGTCATTTTAGGTCTGTACCCGTGGCATATGGAGTTTCCCAGGCTAGGGGACTAGTCAGAGGTACAGCTGCTGGTCTACACCACAGCCACAGCAATGCCAGATCAGGGCTGTGTCTGCAAACTACACCACAGCTCACAGCAACACCGGATCTTCAACCCACTGAGCGAGGCCAGGGATTGAACTTGAAACCTCATGGTTCCTAGTCGGATTCGTTTCTGCTGTGCCACAATGGGAATTCCCTGGTTTACTGTTAACCTCTCCTTCAGGAGGAGGAACGTGAGCAGCAAAGCCATTCAACCCACATGGATTCCATTTGGTTTTACTTTGTCCTCTCAGCAAAGACCAAAATTCACCACGAGACTGATGACTGGTAGGTGGAGGAATGAGTAAATGAGAGGCTGCTCCTCATCTCTGGTTGCCCTCTGGCTGATACCTCAATGCAGATTCTTTGAGTTCTGAGAGGAATTCTACTAGCTTCCAACTTAGGGGTGTTACTTATATTCACACGGATATCCACACTGGATGTCACATTGCTCTAAGGCTCTCCATTAATTCATGTGTAGCCATGCTAACTCCAAACAGAGAAACTACTCATTGCAGTGTCCTCATTGATTTCAATGAGGAAGTCACATGAAGCTCCCTTGTTAATTCCCAACTAAGATTTAATTCATAAGTCCATGCTCTTTAAATATCTAGTTGCCTGGTAGTTGGTCAATCAAAAGATGCTGCTTCTACCATCATATTACCAAGGCTCAGGGCCAATCTGGTGAGTTATATTTCTTGCTCCTTTATGTTGATCTGGCATTAATATCCTAAATTGTCTGAGTCTATCTAAGTTTCAACTATAAATGTTCTCTAGATCTATCTTGTAAGCCATCAGAAGGCTTCTGAATCAACAGCAGAGCCAGTTCCTTTAAACAAGGCTTGCTCTCTTAATAGACCGAGCAAAGTGTAAGTATAGCAGTTAGAGCCTGTAGGTTTTTACTTGAATATTCATGGCTCTAAATAAGTTTTTTTGGTCTTTAAAGACTTTTTTATTAAAGTTGATTTACAATGTTCTGTCAATTTCTGCTGTCCAGCAAAAAGCCCAGAGTATATAATATATAGTATATAATATATATGTGTTTTATATATATACATACACACACATTCTTCTTTTCACATTATCCTCCAGCATGTTCCATCACAAGTGATTGGATATAGTTCCCTGTGTTATACATCAGGATTTCATTGCTTATCCATTCCAGATGCAATAGTTTGCATCTATTTACCCCAAACTACCAGTCCATCCCACTCCCTCCCCCTCCCCCTTGGCAACCACAAGTCTGTTCTCCAAGTCCATGAGTTTGTTTCTTTCTGTAGATAGGTTCATTTGTGCCATATATTAGATATCACATATAAATGATGTCATATGATTGTCTTTCTCTTTCTGACTCACTTCACTTAGCGTTAGAGTCTCTAGCTCCATCCATGTTGTTGCAAATGGCATAATTTTGTTCTCTTTTATGGCTGAGTAGTATTCCATTGTGGATATGTACAACATATTCTTAATCCATTCATCTGTCGATGGACATTTAAGTTGTTTCTATGTCTTGGTTATTGTGAATAGTGCTGCAGTGAACAAAGGGGTGCATGTATCTTTTTGAATGAAAGTTTTGTCCAAATATATGCCTAGGGGTGGGATTGCTGGCTCACATGGAAGTTCTATATTTAGTTTTCTGAGGTACCTCCATACTGTTTTCCATAGTGGTTGTACCACTTTACATTGCCACTGACAGTGTAGGAGGGATCCTTTTTCTCCACACATCCTCTAGCATTTTTCATTTGTAGACTTACTAATAATGATGGCCATTCTGATGGGGTGAAGTGGCACCTCACTGTAGTTTTGATTTGCATTTCTCTGATAATGAGCATTTTTTCATGTGCCTGCTGGCCATCTGTATGTCTTCTTTGGAGAAATGTCTGTTTAGATCTTCTGCCCATTTTTTAATTGTGAAGTTTGTTTTTTTGCTGTGGTCTGAGTTGTTTCTATATTTTGGAGATTAAGCCCTTGTCAGTTGCATCGTTTGAAACTATTTGGTATATAACTTTTTAAAACCACTATGACCAACTAGAGGCAAATTCAGTAAAAATACAGAGTTCTTAGGAAGAGATCAGTAGCCCTTTGAGTCTGCATAGAACAAGTTATATCTTTTCCCAGGTATTAGGGTAGAAAGGGAACGAATTGCTCTCACTTGTGACCATACATACATGTAATTAACTGTTTAACACCTGTGTCAAGGAATTGAGCACTTCACAATTTTAATACGTGAGGTCTTTTTTTTTTTCATTTTTTATTTTTCTTTTTATGTCACATGTGCGGCATATGGAAGTTCCCAGGTTAGGGGGTTCAATTGGAGCTGTAGCTGCCATCCTAAGCCAGAGCCACAGCAACTCGGGATCTGAGATGCATCTGCCACCTACACCACAGCTCATGGCAATGCCACATCCTTAACCCACTGAGTGAGGCCACGAATTGAACCTGCAGCCTCACGGTTGCTGGTCAGATTCATTTCCACTGGGCCATGAAAGGAACTCCCTAGAATCCCACTATTTGCCTTCCCAACACAGCAGGGCCCTAAAAACCGTTGCTGGGAATTCTTTTTTTTTTTTTATTTTTTTAATTATTTTTTTATTTTCCCACTGTACAGCAAGGGGGTCAGGTTATCCTTACATGTATACATTACAATTACATTTTTCCCCCAGCCTTTCTTCTGTTGCAACATGAGTATCTAGACAAAGTTCTCAATGCTATTCAGCAGGATCTCCTTGTAAATCTATTCTAAGTTGTGTCTGATAAGCCCAAGCTCCCGATCCCTCCCACTCCCTCCCCCTCCCACCAGGCAGCCACAAGTCTCTTCTCCAAGTCCATGATTTTCTTTTCTGAGGAGATGTTCATTTGTGCTGGATATTAGAGTTGCTGGGAATTCTTATGTCACTATCTCAGTGGTGTACTCCTTATTTACCTCAAATACCATAAATACCATAAAACTGAAGCTAACTCTTAACAATTGTTGGTGAAAACTAAATGGTATAGAATCCCTTGTCCCTTTTAGCCTCTAAAAGGTGAAGGACACTTCCTTGCTCATTGTATAGATATCATTTTCCGTACAAAAGAGCCATTTCCCGATTAGTCCTTGTTCTAGCAGCAAGACTATAAACCACAGGGTAAGGAATGTGATTGATTTAAATCAGTCAGGTTAATCAGATTCTTAAATTCAGTAATTTGTCTTTGGGAGGACATGTGACTGTCTCTCAGTAGTGACATAAGGAAAAGTTGGGTAATTGAGGGATAATTTTCCTCCTTCAGAGAGGGTATGAAACAACTCTTCTCTCTCCATCCCCCTTACTTATACTTGGATACTGCTCTGTGAAGGTATGTTGTTGGCATCACTGCAGCTGTCTTGTAACCATGAGGGAAAGGAGAGGCAGTGACAGAGATGATGACTCAAAGCCCTGACATTTATGAGCCTCTGAATTACCTCTGGAACTGCCCACCTGTGGACTTCTTTCTCTGTTTTGTTCATTTATTTATTTTTTGTCCATGTCTGCAGTATGTGAAATTCCCAGGGCAGTAAATGAACCTGCCCCATGGCAGTGACCGTGCCAGATCCTTAACCCACTAAGCCACCAGGGAAATCTGGGCTTATTTTTATTTGAGAAAGCCATTTACTTGAATCATATTTTTAAAAAATAATTGAATTTGAATCAATTTTAACTAATCACTAACCAAAAGTACATTAGGCCTTTGTTACATAGCAGAAGTCCTGGCACGTATCTTCTAGGTTAGTTTTAGAGTACAGCCTCCACTTCTTCAGAGGTCTTCTGCTTTGATAGGCAAGCGGATGAATGCTTCTTGGCCTGAACTCAGCAGGGATGGTGAGAACAGTCTGGCTTTCTTAAGCCCTAATTAGTCTTACCTGCTTCAAAGCCACCAACAAAGTTGCCTAATTGATTTTTTTTTAAGTCACCAAGTGCTATGACAATTGCATTAAGTTATGGCAGTGATAATGCAATATAGCCAAGCTGAAATTTAAAACTCTCTCCAGAGAGAAAAGTAGAGAGGCTTTTGTTTGAGTTGATTATAAACTTTCTATCCTTCCTTACATAAGTGGTGGTGGGAATGGAGAGGTCAGAGGAAGGCTCAGTGTGTTATTCTGCTCAAATCATCAATCTGTAGCTATAGTGCTAAGATACTGGAGACGCTATTTCACAGATCCTGCCAGGCAGCCCATAACTTAGTGCCTTGGCCTCCTTAACTGGAGGAAGGGTGAACATTCTGTAGCCAAGGACCAATTCCCCAGCCAGGTGAAATGTTGGCTCTGATAAAGCCCACCCATCCCCTTCTCCTACTTTGCTATGGAGCCTAAAATTCTTCTCACTGATCACTGTTTAGACATAGAATTATGTGCAGAAAGTCTTGTGTGTGTGTGTGTGTGTGTGTGTGTGTGTTGGGGGGCTGTGTTAGTGGACATGCACTTTTCCTCTTCAGAAGGAGAATAATAAATCACTCATATTAGGATGTTGTAGAAATACTAATGGGCTAAATTCCTTTAGACGGTATACTTTCGTATTGTAGGAAAAGGAGCCAAGGACATGTGATCTTCTTTTTAAAGAGCCTGGAGCATAAGCTAGTTGGGATGTTCTGTGGCTCTTGGAAGATATGGTATATGGATAGGGGGAAACAGTATGATTCTATGTTATGTCAATAATTAGGGACAATACCAGTGGTGGTGTATGCTCTATTGAATTCTCTCATCACTGATCTTAGGCTCCCAGGCCAACCGCCTTTGGTCAGAAGACCAAGGTTCCCATACCTATCTGATCAACAGAATCAATTTGTCATCTTGCTAAATTACAGATATATAAGTTCTGCCCTGGAGCTACAAAATCAGAATCACAGACTACTTGGAAATTATGGTTTGTGAGGAGTTATTTTTAGAATTTAGCTTCCTTTTTCCTGTGATTCTAAAGTCTAGATGAATCCTAGGGAATGCTTTATCTAGACTTTAGAATCACAGAAAAAAGGAAGCTAAATTCTAAAAATAACTCCTCAAGAACCTTAATTCCCAAGCAGTCTGTGAATCTACTCAGGACCTGCCCAGGCAAAGCAAAGCTGGACCAAAAGAAAGTGGGAGTCCAGACTGAGTCCCTTTATGGATCATCGTTTCTACTAGCAGCACCACAAGCTATGTTTTAAGATATCTGAGCCTGACCTCGTGCGTTGTACTCTGTTCTAGTAGCAGAAATACAGTCGGTGTCCTCTCTTCTTGCCTTGCCAGCAGGCTGCTCCAGAAACCTCCTTCTCATGGAATACTCCAGGTCAGAAGTAGGCATCTGTCTCTACAATGTTCTTTGTCTACAGTTTTAATAGTGTGTACAGCTCTCCCAGTGTGTGGACTTATGCCCATGAGTTTCTGAATCTTAAGATGCAGCCAGTTAGGGAATGAGTTGTCTCTTCCCTTTTCTTCCAGACCGCCCCCTCCCCCGGCCCATTATCCTTAAGGATGGGTCTCATGGAATCACGGTAAGTTAGTTTGGGAGAAGGTAGATAGAAATGCAGTAAAAACACTTTCCCTTTCACGGCCTGTGGTTCCTTGAATCTGTGATTTTCCGTTGAGTATCTAGTCTTCTGTATAGGCTAAAGGTAGTAGGAGGAGGAGGTTAATCCTCACCCCTGCATTGTAATAAACCCTGTAAGGATGTGTCTATCGATTTTTCTATAGAATGTGGGCATATCAACTGCCTGTTGTCCAAAACTTTAGCTAAAATATGACATAACAAGAAAACCCCCTTAATACCCTAATAGAGGTTTATCCTACAACATCATTTTCTGGTTCAACTAAATACCAGGTACTGAGGATCCCAGACAAGGTCTTTGCTTTCACTGAGTTTACATTCTTCTTGAAGAGTTAGGACTAGAGGAAAAGATGATAAACAAATAGGAAAAACAGCAAATTCATATCCATGTTATCCATGTAGAGTTAAAACAGGAAATTTAGGAGTTTTGGTCGTGGCTCAGTGGTTAACAAATCCGACTAGGAACCATGAGGTTGCAGGTTTGATCCCTGGCCTTGCTCAGTGGGTTAAGGATCCGGCGTTGCCGTGAGCGGTGGTGTAGGTCACAGACGTGGCTCAGATCCCGCGTTGCCGTGGCTCTGGCATAGGCTGGTGGCTACAGCTCTGATTGAACCCCTAGCCTGGGAACCTCCATATGCTGCAGGAGTGGCCCTAGAAATGGCAAAAAAAAAAAAAAAAGAACAACAACAACAACAAAAAAACCCCCAGGAAATTTATCAAGTGGCCAGATGATAAATTGGAGGGGATGGGGCAAGCTGCCAAAGAGAGGGCAAATCTATGTATTTTTTTTGTTGTTGAAGTATAGTTGATTTACATTATTGTGTTAGTTTCAGGTGTATAGCATAGTGATTCAGTATTTTTGCATATTAAACACATTATAGGGTATTATAAGATAATGAGTGTGATTTCCTGTGCTATGCAATATATCCTGTTCTTATCTATTTTATATATATAGTCCTTTAGTCTCTTTTTTTTTTGTCTTTTTGCCTTTTCTAGGGCTGCTTCCTGTGGCATATGGAAATTCCCAGGCTAGGGGTCCAATCAGAGCTGTAGCCACTGGCCTATGCCAGAGCTACAGCAATGTGGGATCTGAACCGTGTCTGCAAGCTCACAGCAACACCTGATCCCCAACCCACTGGGCAAGGCCAGGGATCGAAACCACAATCTCAGGGTTCCTAGTCGGACTCGTTAACCACTGCGCCACGACGGGAACTCCCTATTTTATATGTAGTCGTTTATATCTATTAATCCCATGCCTGTAATTTGTCCCTCCCTCTTTCTTTCTTCACTTTGGTAACACCAAGTTTATTTTCTATATCTGTGAGCCTATTTATTATTGCTTATTAGGGCAATACCTGCAGCATATGGAAGTTCCCTGGCTAAGGGTCAAATCTGTGCTACAGCAGCTGGCCTACACCACAGCAATAGCAATGCGGGATCTGAGCCATGTTTGCAACCTACACCACAGCTCACTGCAATGCCAGATCTTTAACCCACTGAGCGAGGCCAAGGTTTGAACCCTCATCCTCATGGATACTAGGCAGGCTCATTACCACTGACCCACAATGGGAAATTCCTGTGTTATGTTTTAGATTCCACCTGTAAGATACATACAGTATTGGTCTTTCTCTGACTTATTTCATTAAGCATAATATTCTCCGTGTCCATCCACATTGCTTCAAAAGGCAGTATTGCATTGTTTTTAATGACTGAGTGATATTCCATTGCATGCATATGACACATCTTCTTAATCTCTCTGTTGATGGGCACTTGGGTTGGTATTAACTGTCAATATTCACTTGATGAGTGGAGGCCTTGGAGATAGAAAGGCTTACACTGTAGAAGTGAGGTCAGCAAATGATAGTGAGCCACATTGCACCTGCCATTTGTTTGTGTAAGTTTTATTGGGACACAGTCATACCTGTTTCTTTTTTTTTTTTTGTAGCCTATTGGCACAACATTGTAAATCAACTATACTTTAATTAAAAAAAAAAAAAATCGTGACCTTCCATACAGTGTTTGATAGAGAAAACACTGATTTTGACACGCTGTCTTATTTTATTCAAATACCAATCTGATCACACATGGTCCAAGAACACCGAAATAATAAACCAAATATAATGACATGTTAAAAGATTGGTCTTTAAACATCATAGCCAATGATGCCACGCTTGCCTATGATCTCGCCGGCATAAAACCACATCAACACCTCGGTGGCCACCAAACCATTCAGCAGAGCTTCCTTAACTGTGAGCTGTTTGAAGCTACCAGTTTGAGCACTATTGACTATTTTTTTCAGGCTCTGAATAGCTGTAGGGATCTCAGCAGGGGTTGGAGGAACCAGCTCCACCTTGGCATAGTGCCAAAATGTGGCCAATCTAGGCTTCGAGTAAGTCACAGCAGCGTTAACCAAGACCGGTGCCTTCTCCGGGAGGTTACGGACAAACTGGGCCATGGTTCTAGGAGTGAAGGTCCGTCGCTGCGACTGGCTGGCTGAATGTCACCCGCCAGGAAGCATACCTGTTTCTTAATGTGCTGTTTGTGGCTGTTTTTACACAACACCTGCAGAGTTGAAAGATGAGAGACCATACAGAGGACTGTGTGGTCTACAAGCCTAAAATATTTATCGTTTGGTTCTTTACAGAAAAAAGTTTGCTGACTCCCTGCTGTAAGAATAAAATGGGTTGTGGTGTGATGATAAACTAAGCATCGAAATAACCTACCAAGGTGAAAGTTATTTTTATTCTTCGGTGAATTAGTCATAATTTTTTCATGCTACACAATCAGTCCATCACAGAATCATTGAATTCCTAGGTGCAGTCGCTTCTTACTAATTAGAATTACTTATCAGACCTGTTTATTGAATAAGTGTCTGACAACCATGAGGAGTTGCCTGATCTGATCATTGAATGCAGTTTGCTTTCTATTAAGGTCGAGTATTTGTTGATACAGTTAATCCGAAATCTGTCGTAAATATTAGGGCACTCTCACAACAAAGTTTAGGTTCTCATTTATGGAGTGTGAGTATCAGTGTTTGTACCAAGGAATCCCTTTAGAGATGTTTACGATCATTTCCTTGGATATTTACTTTCTTTTGTTTGTCTGACTCACACGAAATATTTTTAAACGTTTTGCCTTTCTAATTTGTGTCCTTTACGAAGTGTTTGTCAAATATTGATTCCCTTGCACAATGGGTCTTGAATGCAGCTGACGGTTGTTTTGTTTCACAACTTTGATTCATGCAGCCCTGGCTGCTGCCAAAGTCCTTTTCTGTGTACCAGCTTCATCCATTGACCTCAGCTCTGTTCTAGGAACAGGGTTTGTTTAATGGTTGCAGCTGGGGGATCACACATCCTCTTCCCAATTTTATAAGTTGTGCTGTTACAGAGCTTTTCATCTATGGTCTCAGTGCCTTTTCCCAGTGTTCTAATTGAGGTAGCACAACAGCTCTGCCGTAGAGGATATAATTATGCTCATTCTTTTGTGCAGATGTAAACAACAAGGTAAAGAAATTTGTCCAAGTTCAGAGGGAGTTCTCAGTTATCCCAAAACCAAAGCCTATGGTGCTATTTTTTTTCCTATCAAACGTGCAAATGTAATCGGCCCTTTTTTGTCATCACAGTTGTCTCTCTCATTCCAGTTCCCAACATTCACTTCTCGTTAATGGCTTTCCTGTTTGTATTCACCAGTTCCTCCTGAAGCTTTCCGTATCTTTTCTCCTGATGTGACCCCAAATCTAATTTTTTATACCAATCCCTGTATTTTCTACAAAGCGTCCTAGATGCATTCAAATAGGCATGTATCTATTTTCCATCACGCTACCAATCTGAGCCATCAGGACCCTCTCTCTTCTGCTAGTCTTCAGTCTGACAAGACTCACTCCATGTAGTATTCTGGTCTTACCCTCTCTCTGTGTTATTTCTCTCTGTTGTTTTTTGTCTCCTTCTTTTACTTGGCTTTGATTTGTATTCTCTGAAAGCATATACATTTCATGAGTTTTATGTGTCTTTCCCTCCTTTTCTCCTTGCTTCTAATTGGATTCCACAATTACCCCATTTATGACCTACATTCCTTCAAATAATCCAGAACATTCCCTGTCTCCATGACTTCTCTACATGGGGTCTTCTATCTCAACCACACAGAGTAAAACAAAGCTTGCCTGGACTTCAGAATCCTCTTTACTACTATAGGTTATTCTATTTTCTATTTTTTTTAAGTAAATAGAAGACTAGAAGATCATTTCTCAATGACTTTTGCTAATATAAGAAGCTTCGGAAACTTATGCTTAAAGAAAACTAATTCCAGCATAGAATGATAGTGTCAGCAGATATAACTTAGAAATTGGATGATAAGAAAATATTTATTATGTATTTTCCAATTAATAGGATCCTTCATTTAGAAATAAATACAATGAGGAGTATTAAATTGAGCTCAGTTTATTTTCTATTTAAATGTTTTATTATGGTTGATTTATAGTGTTCTATCAATGTCTGCTGTACAGCAAAGTGACCCATATATATATATGTAAATCCCACCTGGATTATTGTTTGGTCTGGGGCTTCTCAGTGCCGATGGGTGGGGCAATCTCTTCCCAAAATTGTCACCTCTACAGGAACACATGCTGATGAATATTCACAAGAGCTTTGTCTCCAGTATCCTTCCCCAACAACAAGCCACAGTCACCCCCTTTTTTCCCAGGAGATCCTCCAAGAACTGCAGTCAGGTCTGATCCAGATTCTTATGGAACTTCTGCTTAGCCCAGAGCCCCAGTGCACATGAAATCCTGTGTGTGCCTTTTAAGAATGGGGTCTCCATTTCCCCCAGTCACATGGAGCTCCTGGACACAAGCCCCATTGGCCTTCAATGCCAGGTGCTCCAGGGTCTCTTTCTTGCAGTGCCAGATCCCCACACTGTGGGGAACTGATGTGAGGCTCAGAATTCTCATTGCTGTAGGCGAGTCTCTGTTATACAGTTACTTTCTAGTCTGTGGGCTGCCCACTTGGTGGGTATGGGGTTGCTTATATAACATAATCACCCCTCTTCTCATCTTGATATGGCCTCCTCTTTGTCTTCTGGAGTAGGATATCTTTTTGAAGGTTTCCAGTCCACTTGGTTGAAGGGTGTTCAGCATTTGGTTGTAATTTCGTTGTTTTTATGAGAGAAGGTGAGCTCCAATCCTATTCTGCCATCTTAATCCCGTCTCCTGTGTATATTTTTCTTATTCTCTGAGTGTAGGGAAGCCAACTACTGTAGTCTTGGAGCGCTGTTTATATGCAAGAGTGGCCCTGAGTATTTTGTGAGTGCTTACTATTTACTTTTGACATGAGTATTGCTTTTGGTTTAGATTCTTGCTGTCTCTTTCCTCAGTGTGTGCAGGGTGTTATCCCCTTGATAAGATGCTGCACAAGGCAGTGGGCTGGGCTAGTAGGCAGTTCCTGGTTCCTGGGCCCTTGGTGGTAGCAAGGACTCACAGGAACATGGTACAGGCTACTCCTAGTTGCAAGGCCCTGGGAAGTGGCAGTGAGCCACATGGAAGTGCAGCAGCACCTGGAGTATTTGACAGTGGCATTGCCAGGTTGTGCATGTTCCCAGGGAAGTGAGATCAATAGCAGGTTGTGCCCCATTGCAGTGCCCTCCTCTGTGCCCACCTCTGAGGTGACTGGGGCTGCAGGTGGTGCTTGTTCATGGACATGTAGTGGTGGCATGATGAGTCCATAATTTTTAGCCCATGCAGGAGGCACTGCCACTCATAGCCCACTGAGGAGAGGCCCTACACCTATAGCCCCACTCTTCAAAGGTTACTTGTTCAGGGAAATATATTCCTATGGTGGTCTGCCCCTCCTCCTCTTGCCCTCCACACCAATGGTACCTTGTTTCTCCTGCTTGCCCACACCTCCTCTCAGCTTCCCTCAGTTGTGGCACTCAGCTCTCCAGCCCTTGAAGTGCCACTCCTTAGCCCTTAAGGCTGTCTCCACACTGCCAACCCAAGTCCAATCCTTGGAACCAACCTCTGGAGCCTGAGTCTCAACTCTGAGCCTCCTTCTGAGCTTCTCAGGTTGTGGTGTCCCAGGAGGTGGTAACAGTTGTCTGTGTGACTTTCTCTCTGCTTTGCCCTCCTCAGTGCAGCTGCTGCACTTTTCTTTGAGGCATTGAGGTGCCTCCTTCTCTGCTGATCTCCCCATCACTTAGGTGGCTTCTCAGGATCTGGGTTCCTTTCCTCTTTCACAGCTCCATCTCAGGAGTGTTAGCCCCATCCTGATTCTTTTTTCTTCTTCTCTCTCTGTCTCTCCTTTTTTATTCCCTTTTGTCCTCCCCAGTTATGTGAAGTGTTTCTTGACTGTTTTGGGGGCTTAAGGTCTTCTGCCAGAGTTCAGTAGATGTGCTGTGCAACTTGTTGTATATGTAGATGGTTTTTTTTCTTTTTTTTTTGATGTGCTTATGGAAGTTGAGCGCCATATCTTACTCCTCTGCCAACTAGATCCTACCTCCTATTTTTAATTTTTCGCTTATTTTTCTTTTTTTCTTCCCCAGCCACCTAACTCTCATTATACACTGTTTATTAATCTCTGTAAAATCTTAACCTCTCACTACCTTGAAATATTCCTTCCCTGACTCATTGCCTAAATGTTGAGATGCATACTTTATAGTGATTAATGTGAACTCTTCTTAATCTATTATTATTTTATCTTTCTCTGTTTGGAGATAAGAGAAACACTCTCTTCTCACTGCTTGCTAACTTAGGAAGGATTCAGGATAAGCATCACATCCTATATTGCTTCTCTTATGAACCAGCTTTCTCTGCCAGAAGAATTGACCATCTTTTCCTTTATGCTAAAACAATGTGAATATAAGACATGATCAGTCTCTCCAGTCATCCTAGCAAACTGTATTATTTAATGGCAAATTTGGTACAAGGTCCTAGAACTCACATGGGAATAGAAAATCTTCAGATTCCAGTTGGGTATTTGAAATGAATAGAACTATGTTTCACGAAGCCCATGGTGAACTTCAGAGATGTGTGAGAAATAAACCAATATGTTGCAAGCCAAACCTGTTGGTTTATTGTTGTTTTTTTTTATTTTTTATTTTTTTAGGGCTGCATCCAAGTCATATGGAAGTTCCCAGCCTATGTGTCAAATCATAGCTATAGCTGCTGGCCTACACAACAGCTACAACAACACAAGATCTGAGCTGCATCTGTGACCTACACAAGCTCATGACAGCACTAGATCCCCAACCCACTGAGCAAGGCCAGGGATCAAACCCGCATCCTTGTGCATACTAGTTGCATTTGTTTCTTCTGTGCCACGAAGGGAAGGAAACTCCCTGGTTTGTTTGTTTGTTTGTTTATTGTTTTTAATCTGGCAATATATCTTAAACTAAAATTTGAGTTTTTTATGCTTAAACTATTGCATGAAATACTGTAAACTATGTGTTTGTGTCATTCTAGTCTCTGTCGTATCATCTATTGATAACTAGGCTAATGACACTACCAGTATGTTGACTTTATTCAATTGGCACTACTTTGCTGCAGTGCTCTATTTGGAACCTTATACCAGACAAGGAACACATGAGAGGCAAGTCTTGTTTTCTGTGCTGACAGTGTTTGTTATCTTATGCCCTCTGATAAGGAAATGGCCTGACAGAAATACTTTGAAATGCTGAAAAAGTATTTTTTATCCTAATTATAAATCCATCATAGGTGATTTAGAAAGTCTTTATTTAAAAGTAAATTAATGTAAATAAAAATAAATTACTCATGAACTATTTGCTTTCCCCCTCCATCCAAACAAGGTGTTATCCTTTTGGTATGTTTTCTTCTAGTATCTTTTCTTATATGTTTCTATGAATTTTTTTAAACTTGAGATTATATATATTTCAATTCAGATTCAAAGACTTTTGAAACTGAAAGGAATCAACAAAGTGATCTTCCTATTATCTCATTTCACTAATAGGGAAAATGAGACTTCATAAATATCGCATAGATAATAAAACATGGAGCCTGAACTTGGATTCTAGATGTCTGTAACAAAACTGAATTCTGGTATGAAATTGAAACATGTTATAAAACTCCACCATTGTATTACTCATTTCCAGTTATTTTAGCTTTAGTGGTGGCATGATGTGATTAAAGAAATAACTTTACAATGGCATACATAAATAGAAGTCTAATATTTTTTCTTCTGTGTACATTAGATTTATTATGTTTTATTAGATTTAGACATGTCATGCATTCATAAAATCTGGCCAGATTTTGAGGGTAATATAAAAGATAATGCATTCAGCTTGAGAGGAAAGTTTTCTATACTTATCATTTCAACAAATTTTTCAGGGTAGATATTTGGGGAAAGGGAGGAAAATACTCAATTGCAATGCTACATATTTCAGAACAAAAGTCAAATGGTTCAAGAGGGCAAGAAATCAATCATCTCAGAGTAATGTCAATAGGAGTCAAAATCATTAATTTAATTCTTTGTTTTTAGAGTCTTGACAGTAGCTCCACATTCTTTAGACCAGGAAATGATAAGGGAATAATGCAGGATGCTGTAACAGACGTAGACAAAGTACCCCTGCTGACTCAAAGTTCCTGATGTTCTTCTGTAAGTTAGGAACCTAAATCTACAGGGCAGAGTTTCTACTTATACATACTGCAATCTGAGCCTTTTATTTCCACTCAAAAACTTTAAAAGTAATGGCTACAATTTACTTGCCATGGTCTTTATCTTGATTCTTGCCTTCCCCATCATTTATGCTTAGGTGTGTGTATATATAGAAGCTTTTTCCTTTCTTGTCACCCATCTGCTTCTTAGCAGGCTCAAACTAGGTAACAACCACCTATCTGTGATCAAATGCTATACTGCATGCTGCCTAGCATGACAACAGGGAACACGTCAGGCAGGAGGAGGGAAAGGTGGTTAATTTTAAAGAATGGAGGCTGTGATTTGGACACAAATAGGTTGGTAATAATCCCTGAAAGGACCTGCCATTTACAACAAGAGGAAAAAGAGCCAAACAAGCAGAGGGGTAATGATAAAGTATAGTCCTGATTTCAGAGTTTCAGCGTTGTAAGAAATGAAAATCATCTATTTTATGACATAACACAAGGAGTTTTTCCAGTGTGTATGTGCACACTTCCAGGAAGGGAGGACCTTTGTTTTTGGCCAGCAGATACACAGTTGAAAGTTTTCTATGGTCCCTGGCTCTGGGCAGCCTGTGATTCTTGCCCATTGGGCCCAGTAGGGAGGAACTACTCCTTTTATTTGGTAGTTTTTCCATTCTCTGCATGGACCGATTAGCCACCACCACAGCCACCCGTGGTTCCTTAGCCTGACTCCCCTGCACCGAGCCTTCTCTTCTCTAAGATAAGCATCTTTTTACTTTAAACTTTCCTGATATGGCAGGTCTTTAGGTTTTCTAACCATCTAACTGATCGTAGAATCTTTCCAGTATGGTGTGCTCCCTTTAATGTGGATGACAGTGTAGGTGTGTTTTGATGCAGAGCAGATGGAGACAGACACTTACCTTGTTCTCGTAACTGGCTATGAACTGACTGAATATCAACTCCCCTTTTGGAGGCCACATTGTATGGTTGACTTCACTGACCCTACTACTGCCTAGTAAACTATCTCATATGTTTGTGGTTTTACTAAAATTCATTACTTTGACTCGTCGTGGTACAGAAGTAAGTGATCTTATGTAGATTTCTATTAATTTTCATCTCGATAGGTTTTATCAATCATTGTGTATTATTAAATGTATCTTTGAATCCAAAAATGAACATTGGATGCTCCGTGATGACAGATGATACTCAGTGGTAAACATCTTGACTCTCTGGTTTCTTTTGGTCTTTGGGGAGAGGATGTTGATTTTTTTCTAGTTTTCATCAATGTGCCAGAAATAAGATATTTAACTGAGAACCATGATCTGTGAGGCTCTTAGGATCATTAAATCTACTGCCCACACATTTGACTGCAGATTTGTACCAGGAAGCCTTTTAAAAACATATTTTACTGTGGACATTTTAAAATGTATGCACAAGCAAAAAGAATGGTGCAATAAATCAATATACCTCTCTTTTCCAGTTCATGTGAATTCAACCATTTTCAATACCAGGTCAATCTTATTTAATCTGTAACCTTACTCACTCAGTCTGAATTGTTTTTGAGGCAATCTCAGAAATTGTATTTTATCTCTAAATATTTTGTTATATATATTTTTAAAGATAAGGCCTCTTCTAGCAATATCATTATTACAACTAAAAAGCACCATCAATGTAATGTAATACAAGCATTATCCTTAGAATCATCAGATATTCAGTTTGTGTTCACATTTCCAAAATTAAATATTTTTTTGCTTCATTTTACTTTTCCTCTTTCTATCATTTTTAGTTTTTTTCTTGTTTGTTTCAATCAGTATATATATGATACATATATATATATATATATATATATATATATAGTGTGTCTTAAGATGCCTTTTATCTCTGTAATTTTAGGAGTTTCAATATTGTTTTGAATAAATTATATATATATATAATTATGTATTTATCCAGGCCCTGTAGAACTTCACCTGTGGATATTCTGATTTTATCCATGTTGTATCAATTAATATATTGTGCATGTTTCTCTGTCCTTTGAATTACTTAAAATTCATTAGTTAGCTCTAGAGGCTTGATCAGATTCAGGTTCCTGTTTATTTATTTATTTGTTTGTTTATTTCTTTTTAAGCCTGTACCCTGAGGCATATGGAGGTTCCCAGGCTAGGGGTTGAATCAGAGGTGTAGCTGCTGGCCGACACCATAGCAACACACCAGATCCAAGCTGATCTGCACTCTACACCATACCTTACAGCAACACCAGATTCTTAACCCATTCAGCAAGGCTGGGAATCTAACATCTATCCTGATGGATGCTAGTCAGATTCATTTCCACTGAGCTACGACAGGAACTCCCAGGTTCCTATGTATTTATTTACTTTTGTGATGCTACTTCATAGGTGGTGCTGTGCCGTGCTCTTCCATTAGGAGGTATATGATATTTGGTTTCCTCTCTTTCTATGACAGTGGCAGCTATTGATAACCATTGCATAGATTCCTTAATCCATTAGATGTTGTATGATGGTCATATTCTAATTCCGTCATTCATTATTAGCTGGGATACTTCCATGAAAAGAAACATACCTTTTTCAACCATTATGTTACTACAGTGTGTAGATGGTATAAGAAAAATTAGGGGTGGAGTTCCCGTCATGGCGCAGTGGTTAACAAATTCAACTAGGAACCATGAGGTTGTGGGTTTGTTCCCTGGCCTTACTCAGTGGGTTGCCGTGAGCTGTGGTGTAGGTTGCAGAAGTGGCTCAGATCCCGAGTTGCAGTGGCTCTGGTGTAGGCCGGTGGCTACAGCTCTGATTTGACCCCTAGCCTGGGAACCTCCATATGCCGTGGGAGCGACTCAAGAAAAGGCAAAAAGACAAAAAAAAATTAGCAGAAACACTTTTTTGTATGTATGAGTTTAAATATAAGTATTAGTTAAAATATATATACATAGTCAGTTTAAAAATAATGAGCAGTTATCTAGCCTCTCCTAAAGGCGATCAGTGCTGTGTGTGTTGTATTTGGTATCATTATGCCCACATGGGCTTAAATGTATTTAATGTGTTTAGTCCATTGCATTTATTATCTTTATTAGTGTTTAAATTGCCCTTTTTTGGCCAGTGGGCATTTGGTTTGCCTTCTCACTCCTTCAATAGGACTAGACTCACCTCTGATAGCTTCCTAGCTTTCTGATACCCCAGGGTCGTTTTTTTATATCAAGAGTGTTGAAGTTGTAAACATAGGGACCAATAGCTCTAAAAGGTCAAAGGTTTAGAGCATTTTTTTTTGTCTTTTGTCTTTTTTTTTGCCTTTTCTAGGGCCGCTTCCCGAGGCATATGGAGGTTCCCAGGCTAGGGGTTGAATCGGAGCTGTAGCTACCAGCCTACGCCAGAGCCACAGCAACGCAGGATCCCAGCCGCGTCTGCAACCTACACCACAGCTCACGGCAACGCCGGATCGTTAACCCACTGAGCAAGGGCAGGGACCGAACCCGCAACCTCATGGTTCCTAGTCGGATTTGTTAACCACTGCGCCACGACGGGAACTCCGGTTTAGAGCATTTTTATTTTTTAAAAGTTTTATTGGTGTATAGTTGATTTGGAGTGTTGTGATAATTTCTGCTGTACAACACAGTGATTCAGTTATACATATACACATATCCATTCTTTTTCAGATTCTTTTCCCATATATATGATCACAGAATATTGGGTAGAGTTCCCTGTGCTACACAGCAGGTCTTTGTTGGCCAGTCATTCCATATACCACACTGTGCATATGCCAGTCCAAAACACCAAGGGTATTTTTCTTGAAGGGACTAGAGGAGGCACATTCATGGCTGAATGAATTTGAGTTTTGCTTTCTAGAACAAAGTGAATTTAATAAAAACCGAGAGAGCTACAGTTTAATTCTTAGTTTCAAATTCAAAGATGGAGCACAGAATTTTTCTGATGGACTTTTCTTGGACATTGGAATAGGTTGTAGCACTGAGAAATAATAATAGCATAGAATTCAAGCCAACAATAGTAATGCTTTTAGATTCAACATTTGTTGCTGTTTTCAGTGACCCTATATTCAAAGTCCATAATAGTGCCCAAATTGTGCAATCAGAGAGACAAGTATACATGTAAATTATGATAAAAATATCATCTCATATTTGTATAACATTTCAAACTTCTCACAGTACTTTAACGTACATTATCCCCCTTTGATTACAGTCTTTATGACATATTTAAAGGGAAGAAGGAACTCAAAGAGCATGCTAGTAGGTTGTTATTTTCTGGGGAACTCTCAGTGGATTTTGTTTCTCTACAATTTAAAGATTGAGGAAATATGTGAACTAGTAGACAGATAGCCCCAGATTTGGTGTTTAAGTACCAAAACAAAAGGTTAGGATTATAAAATTGAAGTGAAGTTAGGGTTATAAAAATGGGAGTGGCAACTTTTCTTCACAGTATACAGATTTATCATTTTTATGATATTCATATTTATGAGCACCGTTGGATACACCAAAGATTTGTGTACTGTGATAAATGGTAGGACATCACTTCACCACATGCATTGACTCACTGCTTTTTCTGGGTTGACTGTTTCCCTTCTTGTATTTCATCTATCTCATTTTTACTGTTTTCTGCTAGTTTTTCAAATTCACTAAGGATTTGGAGTGCTGCATATCTCCACCTATTTTAGTAACATGTCTGGAAAATAAAAAGACTTTTTCTGGGAGTTCCCGTCGTGGCGCAGTGGTTAACGAATCCGACTAGAAACCATGAGGTTGCGGGTTCGGTCCCTGCCCTTGCTCAGTGGGTTAACGATCCGGCGTTGCTGTGAGCTGTGGTGTAGGTTGCAGACGTGGCTCGGATCCCGCGTAGTTGTGGCTCTGGCATAGGCCGGTGGCTACAGCTCCGATTCAACCCCTAGCCTGGGAACCTCCATATGCCGAGGGAGCGGCCCAAGAAATAGCAACAACAACAACAAAAGAAAAAAAAAATAAAAAAAATAAAAAGACTTTTTCTGAAAGTTATTTGCAGAGAGTTACTCTTCTGGATTTGAAGAAACTCTTAAGAGTGATTTCTAGTTAGCTTCGCCTTATAGTACTAACCATACCTGATTTTCTATTATGATTACTGTAATTGTATAAGCTGTCCGTCTTTACTGCAAGATTGTGATTTCATGTCCTGGTTCCACAGACAGTGATGGACTGAGAAGCAGGCTGTGTGTGAGGCATAGCACGAGACAGTGTGCTTAGTGTTAAGGACATGAAGATGAATGAGACAGTCCCTGCTCATGAGGAGGTCCTGTGTAGTGGCAACAGAAGGAGGCGGGCAGGTGTGTAATGCTAATCTCACCACAACACTGACAGTGCAATGGTCGAGACATGTGCATTATAACCTGGGAGTGGAGAAGGAAGACATCTGACCCAGCCCAAAGTTGCTGGGCAGGAATTATACTTCCCATCCTTCTACCCCAGCTGCTTAGCACAGCACTGTGAGCTTAAAGCAGGGCTCACTGGTCACCTTATATAACATTATAGGGAGATTTGTCACTATCCTATGAGAGAAATGCTTTCACTGTTCTTACCAATATATTTTCATTGAAGTGACTTGTATTCTAGGAAAAAATACTTTTAAATGATCTACATTAGAAAACTTTTTAAAAAAGGGAAGAGAACAATGTAGAGTAGCTGAAACCATCCTCTGTGCTGAGATTTAGGGATCTGAGAGCATCTTTCATCATCATCTTGGTACTCAGAGTTGTACAGCTAATCCAATTAATGGAGTTGTGCTTCTCTCCCTCCCTTTCCACACTGCCAGACACCACAGGTGTGACCATTAATAAATATTTTGCATAATTAGAGTATTATTTATTTCTGCAAAGTTTCCAGAAATGATTATAAAAATAAGATTATGTGCTAGATCTCCACAGCTTATCATCACCAAGCTGGGCTAGGTTAAGGTCAACTGCCCATCTTGCTATTCTGTTACTTACCACTAAATAGGTGATATGGAAAATTCTCCTTAAAAAGTCTTCTTTTCAAAAAGAATTGCTGTTCAGAGAACTTCCCATTAAATAGTTGAGATTATTGACCTTAACCAAGAGATATAATATTGACAAACTACCTCTAAGCACTAAAGTCTTAATGGTCTCTGTCTACAAAGCCTATGATACAGTTTTCATCTGCATATGTACATAAACCATAAGGTTTAGAATCTGCTAACATGTCCTAATTACCGTTAGCTGCTTTATGGCTACCTTTGGCAATTTCTGAATATCAGAATATATTATTCGAATGCTGGCAATTTTAGAAACGCCAGGTATCCAAAAGCTTAAGTATGTCTTTTTCACGAATGGTTAGCTCTTATTAATTGACTAATAAGTTCAAAAAGTTATCTGGAATCCTTTACATTTCCAACAATATCACTCTGAAATGAGGAAGCATTTCAGGTGTAGAGACCCTTAATGTCCATCAAGAAATACTGAGGGAAATAAGCCTCCACTCCTCAGTGACAGATTTAGAAACTTGCCATTTCTCTCTTTTACCTTTTTTTTTTTTCCTGAAGTCTCTGCTGTCTTCTTTCCAGTTTTACTTTTAGGTGAATGAATTTTTCTTTGCTCCAGGTCTCTATATAGGTTACCATGGATTTCACAGAGCTAGTTTCTCACTCCATGTCCTGTGTGATTAAAAATCATATGCAAATCAGGCTTTACTTAGATAAAAGCCTCAGCCCATCTGGGGTATGATGGTGTGAGATTAACAGTCTCCACTATATCCTGTTCTAAGTTCGACAAATAAAAGAGAAGGCTATTCAATTAAATTTGGAAATGATGGCTAACCGTCAAAAACTTTTCTATAGGGAAAAAAAATCCTCTCCTGTTTGTTACATGAACAAACTGAAAGAAACATCACAATAGTTGATTAGGTCAATCTAATTAATAGCTTCAGCCAACAAAATATCGTATACACCCAGCTTGAAAACTAACTTCCAATACTAAAGGGCCTCTTGGTAGAAATTTAGGAGTTGTCTTTTCAGCTTGCTTAGGTCATATCTTCTCTTTATACCTGGTACATTTCATTAGAAATTCTATTTCTGTGCTTAGTCAGAAAATAAAATTCCTGGTACAAAATAAGGCATGTGTAGGGGTAAATGAGTGGTTGGGAACCATATACAAAGATGTAGATTCTTTATGGACACTTCACATTGGTGTTTAACTGAGGATTTTGTTTGTTTGTTTGTTTATCTTGACCCATCTCTCTATATCACAGGATATCCTCCATTTTTGTTTTATTTGGAAAAAAAAGTAAAGAGATTGCTAAAGGTGATTGAGAAAGATTTATAATTTTATTGGGAGATAAATAATTTATATCTTTAGACAATTTACTTTAGAAGATTGAAGATATTAGGACTTCTACCTTTTCTTTTACTTTTCTTCCTCCAATTTCACTAACTTTGAGCCTTTGCACCTTTATTTTAATATTCCTAAGGTTGAACTTTATGTTATATGATCACAATGAATTTTTGTGAGTATGTGGTTTGTCTATAGATTGATTCTAGAATTTCTAAAAAATGTATTAAACAGTAGTATGTTGTAGTGGCTCTCACTGCATAGCCAAGAACTGAACTTGTGTTACGCTTATACATTTTTGTGTAGTACCTATTCATCTTGAAATTTATAATGTCTTTCTCATTCATGTTCAGTTTTTTCTTTGTTTTCCTTTATCACATTCTGTTTCTCCCTCTCTATCTTGCCCCAAATCCCACTTTCTGTTGAGTCCCATTGCTGGGCAACAAGAGCCCTCAGCAGTCCTGTCCCCAGAGCAGATGCTGTTGTTTAGAACTTCCCAACAGCTTTCACCTTGACATTCCTTCTCTGCTTTCCTAGGTTGGTTTCTTTACTTCATGTTTCTTAATTCTTAGGTTGCTCATTGGTTTTGTTAAGCACTTTATTAAGTAACTTCATAAGAAAGGGTATGTGGGAGATACATTTTGTAAGTTCTTACATATCTGAAACTACTTTTAGTCTATGATGACACGATTAATAATTAGGTAGAGTTTGGAATTCTTGGTGAAAATCACTTACCTAAAGAACTTGGGAAGCATTGCTATGTTGTTTTCTAGAATTTAATGTGACTGGTAGAAAGTGTGATATCAGTTTGGTTATTGTTTCTTTGGGGATGACAGTTTTCTCCTTGTGAACATTTTCAGGGTCTTTATCTGTGATGTTATGAAATGCCACAATAATATTCCTAGAGACAGGTCTTCCTTTATCCATTTGGGGTGGACTTTTCAATCTGGAGACTCTGAGAAAATGGCATTTATTTGTCTTTTAATAAATTTCTTGGCGTTTTCTCTTTTCTCTATTAGGCAGATGTTCTCCTGAATCGATGCCCTGTCTTTTATCTGTCCTTTCCTTGTGTTTTTATTTTTATATTATGGATGATTTTCTCAACATTATCTCCTAAAACTTTATTTTTCTTTGCCAGTCATGTTTTAAATTTTCAAGTGTCCTCTTGTTCTTTAATCTTTTTTCATAGCTTCCTGATTTTAAAGATAAATTAACTATTCAAAACCATCTGAAAACACTAATTAGAGACTTTTAATTACCCGCGCCCCCAGTTTCATCAATATTCTCTGGGACTTCTTTTTTCCCCATTCACCATGGTCTTTTCTGATTTTCAGGATTTCCTCAAAAGATATTCATTCCTTCATATTTAAGTATGAGGACATGTAAAGCTGTTTGAGATCTCAGGGTACATGTGCCACATTTCTCAGATGATTGGCCATTCTTGAGGTGATAAGAATAACAGATTATAGGACTCCTATATGTTGGATACAGAGGGTTTAACCTGAATCAGCAACTTACATTAGCATCATAATTCACCATCACCATCTGTCCATTCTACTTGGTTTTCCACAATTCCACGTTTCTCTGAGGTATTTCCAAGCAGATCAACTTCCTCTTCAGCCATGTGCATTCTACATCCTAGGCCTCTGTGTAACTTTACGTGCATTCTGGGTTGGTGTTTGGTCTGCTCACTTGCATCACTTACTGCATTGCTGTCACCACCCCATTTTTTTATTTGTTGAAATCTCTTATTCTTTTTTTTTGTCTTTTGTTGTTGTTGTTGTTGTTGCTATTTCTTGGGCCGCTCCCGCGGCATATGGAGGTTTCCAGGCTAGGGGTTGAATCGGAGCTGTAGCCACCGGCCTACGCCAGAGCCACAGCAACGCGGGATCCGAGCCGCGTCTGCAACCTACACCACAGCTCACGGCAACGCTGGATCGTTAACCCACTGAGCAAGGGCAGGGACTGAACCCGCAACCTCATGGTTCCTAGTCGGATTCGTTAACCACTGCGCCACGACGGGAACTCCTGAAATCTCTTATTCTTAGATAACCTATCTTCTACTTATTACTTGTTGTATGATTATATATCTTTAATTCTTTTACAGTAAAGGTACTTTCAGGATGGAGAGAAATTGACATATGATCAGTGTATCATCTTAAAGGAGCTCAACCTAGTTCTTACCTAATTTGTAAATGCTCATAGATAAAAAAATAAAAAAAAAATAAAAACACCTCCCCAAACAAAAGCACCATAAGGGATGCTTTATTGAATTGAGAAGAAAAAGCGTATTTTTAAAATGTACACTTTGATAAAATTCGACATAATCTATATGCTTTTGAAACCAATACAATGAAAATAATGAACATATCCATCACTCCCCAAAGTTTCCTCATGCCTATGTAATCCTCTCTTTCTTTGCCTTCTCCTTTGCATGTACCAACAGCTACTGTCTGGTTTTCTGTCATATAGATTAGTTTGCATTTCCTATAATTTTACATAAATTGAACCATATGCAACTTTTTTTTTTCTTCTGGCTTCTTTCAGTCAGCATAATTACTTTGAAATTCATCTATGTTGTTGCATGTATAAAAAGTTCATCATGGAGTTTCCTTTGCAGCACTGCAGGGCTCGGGTTACTGTTGTGGCATGGATTTGATCCCTGGCCCAGAAACTTCCACTTGCCGTGGGTGTGGCCAAGAAATGTTCATCGTTTTTATTACTGAGTAACATGTCATTGCATTGATATACAGTTTATTTACTCATTCACCTGTTGATGGACATTTGGGTTGTTTCAAGGTTTGGCTTTAAAAAAAATAAAATTTCTATGAACATTTGTATTGAAGTCTCTGTATAGACCTATGCTTTCATTTATTTTGAATAGATTCCTAATAGTGGCATGGCTGGATCACATGGTGAGTGTGAGATGGCCTCAGCCTGATGTCTCCGTCTGCAGTCATGTTTAGAGGGCTCAGGCTTCAAAAGCTTGGGAAAAGGAGCAGATCCAATTGAATTTCTTTGTACCTGCAAAAAAGGTTTAAGAAAAATGACTTTTAAGACCAGCCATATAAATTACTATTTCTAATACCAACACAGCATTGAAGTGCTCTTACGGACTTCATAACCCGTAACTTCACAAATTCATAACTTCAGTTTCATTTCCCACCAAAATTTATATGTAAAAGTTTTAATCTCCAATGTGAGTCTATTTGGAGATAGAGCCTTTATGGAGGTAACTAAAGTTAAATGAAATTGTAAGGGTGGAGCCCTGATCCAACTGTATATAAGAAGAAAAGCAGAGAGCTCTCTTATTCCCCACCGTGTAAGGACACAATGATTACGCAGCAATCTTCAAGTTAGAAAGATAGTACTAAAGCCAAATCAGTTGGCACCTTGATCTTGACTGTCCCATCCTCTGGAAGTCTGAGAAAATAAATTTGTTGTGTTATAAGGATATTGATTGCCCTTGAATCAGTCTATGAATTCAGTGTAATTCTAATAAAAAAATCAAGACAGAATCATAAAACTTTAATCAAAAGCAAATATTTGATAGTGATGAAAACACGATTAAAAAAGAACAAGGTAGAGTTCCCCTGTTGGTGCAGCGGGTTAAGAATCTGGTGTTGTCACTGCTCTGGTGTGGTGCGGGTTCGATCCCCTGGCCCAGGAATTTCTGCATTCCAGAGAAGTATGTCAGAGAAGACTGTGTAAAGCATATTCTTTTTTGTGTTATTTATATAAAGTTCAAAACAGGTAAACCTAAAAACAAATTGAGGAAACATTCAAATGTAATGAAAAAATGAAGAAAGGAAATATTGAACATAAAATTCAGGATAATACCTATATCATTGAGCCTGAGAGGGAGATGAATCATAGGGAATACATGGGGAAATTCAGTTGGATAGGTAAACTGGGTAGTGGATAAACATCTATATGTTCATTATAATTATATATGGAGAATATAACTTCTGAGATATTTTATGCATACTTTATATATGATATATATATATATATATACACTTAAAATATATGAAGTATCAAAAAATAAATACATTTCTTTTTTATTCAACAAACTTACATGATATCTTCTGACTCCCCCTTTTAACATTTAATGAATTTGGTGTAATTGTAATGCTTTTCCCTGTTGCCACTTCTTCCTCTCTGACCCCTAGTTTTTATTAGATTATTATATTTATACTGTCAAGGATTATGGCAACAGCATTTTCTGTATAATGAAGTCTACAAGCTTTCTCTAAAGGTTGTGTCTGCATATTTAACTGCAATAAAACTACATTTACATTTTTACAATTATAAGATTATACAAAGCAGAACCATGTAATGTGGTTGTAAAATTGTCACCTACTGCTTGCAAGTGAATTTTGAAGGGTATATTCCCAAAGATTATATTTAAATTCCTTTTGAATTAATTTAGAATCATCGGTGATTCTCAAACTTAATGCAGATTGTTATTACCTTGGGAACTTTGAAAAACACTGATACTTAAGTCTCACTTGTACATATCCTGATTTTTTTATCACAGGATCAAGGGTGGGTAGTTCGAGCACAGGGATTTAGAATCTACCAGCTGATTACAGTTTATCATGATTTATTTGATACTATTTCTCATATTCAATACTTTCTCTTTCTAAAATATTATTGCTACTAAATTTTCTCCAGGTAGGTTCTTCTTTCCTAAAGTTTTGGTAAATTTCTGAGTCTTTGCATATTTTAAAATGTCTTATTTAATCTAATATTTGATTGACAGCTTGGCTGAGTATAGATTTCTAAATATATTTTAAAAATTATATTTGAACATTTAGTAATGCTGATGAGAAGTCTGATTCCAGGTTGATTTTTTTAATTTATGTGGATTACTTTTGTAGATTTTTTAAAAAACATTTTTAATAGTTTGTTTTTATTCTCAGAGTTCTAAAATTTCTATGGTATATGTCTTTCTGTGGGTCTTTATTTTTCTTAGCACTAGGTAGCCTCTTTCAATACATGAATATCATTATCTTTTTTTCTTCTAGTTTTACTGGGATATAATTCACATATAATATTGTATAAGTTTAAGATATACAGCATAATGATTTGATTTATATACATTGTGAAATAATTACTGCAATAAATTTAATGGACATCTATCAAATGGATACAAAATTTTTAAGAAAAAATTTTCCCATAATGAGAACGTTCAAGATTTATTCTCTTAACAATTTTCATATATAACATACGGCAGTGTTAATTAATCATGTTGTGCACTATATTTCTAGTACTTATTTGTCTTATAACTGAAAGTTTGTATCTTTTGACCATCTTCAATTATCTTTATTAGCTCTGGGGAAAACTCTCTCATATTCTTGTTATTCTCTGGCCCCCTTTTTCTCCTCTGTTCTGTTTCTGAAGCTCCTTTATAGTATGCCCAATAGAAATATAATGCAAGCCATGTATGTCATGGCAAGTTTTCTAATAGCTATATTAAAAAAAAAAAACCCTTAAAGGGAATATATGTTCCTTTTTTTTTTTTTTTTTAGCTCTATCATCTGTAAGATTACAAATTTAAACTTTCAAATTACCAGCTTGGACTTTAGCGCTCTCCATTTTTTTCTACTCACCTTTTTTCCTTTTTTCCTTTACCTCTCCTTTCGTCTCTTCCTCTTCCTTTTCTCTCCCCTATTCTCCTCTCTCCTTCCCCTCCCTTCAGTCTTCTGCTTCCCTTCTTAAGTCCCTCCTTTCCCTCCCCTAGCTTTTCTCTTCTCCTCCCCTTCCCTCCTTCCCCCCCGTCTTTCTGTAGCATACGTTCACTTACCAAGAATTGTGTCATAGCAACCTGTCTTGCTACTGGATGCAAGATTGCCTTAAATCTAACTGAGGAAAAGAAATCCTGTTTTGGAAAGAAGAATGTTTAGAGTTTCTATTTATGCTCTAAATCATCATTTAACCTGGGATGAGTTTTGCTTAGCTTGTTGCTTATTTTTCATGTAGGTAGTTATCTTTTAAATATCCGGTGAACCTTTTTTTAAACTCATAGTTATTAATGAAGGATCTAATTGATTTGTGAAGGTGGTGGGCCTGTCACCTGGGAGGGAAGATCATGTGTTTTGTATAAATACTATGTTGATAAGCAGACTTCCCTAAAGCTTCCCCAAAGACATAGTTTTCAAGCAGTGGAGATTTTAATCTAGAGTCTGTGTATGAGAGAGTGTATGTAAGCTCTTGAACTGTTTAAGTCCCTGGGGATGAGGAATGTGTCTTTTATTCATTATTACCTACTACTCAGATTTTTACACAGTGCCTGATACATAGTAATAACATGACAGTTTGAACTGATAAGTGATTATTTTTACTCTTCTTTGCTGCTCCTTTTACTTTTCTGTTTTTGGTTATCTGATCTTTGTTTTTGTATGTTATTTTTTTCATTTGGAAACTGTATAATTCTAGTAATAATTAACTTAAAGTGATGGACTTAAAGCTATACGTCAAATAGGAATGTGTTTATTATATATGTGTGTGTGTGTTGTGTGTTGTGTGTACATATATATATATATATATATTTACATATGTGTGTTTATGTACATATGCCTGATGTCAAATGTACAAATGAACATATTGACTCACTTGATAGCATGTAGTAAAGTGCATTCATTTATATTACTTCCTTTCTCCTCTTTTCTCACTTCCTCCATGCATGTCTGTGATCTTAGTCCTAGTCCAGTATCAGTAGCTTCTTATCACCATTAGATAGATTACTTTCAGAATTTATAAACTATCCTTTTATTTTTCTTCACTGAGTATATTATTATTGACCTTTTTAATGCATAAAAGGATTTATTTAATACTCACTTCCAGGCTTTTCTTTCCATAATTTAACCATTTAACCAATTGGAGTTTGTTTATTCTACTTCAGCCTTTGGTTCCCAGGATTTTCCTTTTTTAAGTGGGTGCGAAATAAAGGAAACATTACTGCTATTATTTCCTGATTGTTTGCTTAGGAAAATATCTTGCAGCCAGAATAAAAACTTAGATGCATAAAGAATTTTTGAGCTACCTCTCTTTGTTCCAAATACATTGTAGATCAATATCCTCGCATCTAACTTTGCTTAGGAGAGGAGTCAGAGGTCAGCTTTATTTATTCAGTTTTCTTTCTCAGTGACATATGGGCTTTGCCTGGATAATTAGGAAATTTCTTCATTATTTTTGGGTGTCTGTAAATTCACTAGGACATGCTTTAGTGCACATTCGTTTCAGTCATCTTTGCTTTGAATCTGACCCTTGAGTCTTCTTTATTTCAGGAAATTTTTCTTGTAGTATATATTTAAAAAAATTTTTTTTCCATGTGCTCCAGTTTGCTTTCCCAAGAGCGATTATTCAGAACTGAATCCGGTGCCTTTTCTTCTTATTGTTGTTTTCTGTCTATAATCATTGTGATCTCTTTGTAATTTGACTCTGAATTTTAGATAATTTTTCCCTCTAAGATTTACCTTCCTACTACTGAATAGACTTACTTTAATTCAGTTCCTTTCTGCTTCTGATGGGATTTCAAATACTTTAAAGGTTTTAATTTCCTCCTCAATTTCTTTGGTAGGCTTGTCAGCTACTTTTCCATTGTATTCTATTTTTGAACCTTTGTTGATATCCTGCATTATTTTTGGTGTCTTTCATCATTTAACTCATGGACTCCATGCTATCTCTAAATTCCTTAAGCATAGAGGAAAAAATTGCCTCACATTTCCTTTTGTTTTCTTGGATGCATTTTCCAAGATTTTTTTTTCAATCTATATTTCACTTGTGTCTTTCAGTATTTTATTCTTTTTTTATTTTGCTTATTGTTTCATATAAGTGAATGCAATTCATTCCCAGCCTCAATGTGTTCCACCACCCCTACCCCCAAATGCAAAAGGTACATTCCTTGACTTTCCTTTCTGTTAAATTTCCCATAGTTTTGAGTTGTTTCTTCCTTCAGTCCTTGGTCAGGAGAACTGTATGTTGATACTTAATATCCTCGTTTTTTGCCATTCACCTGTTTGATGAGAGTGGGAAAGAATGGGCCCCCTTCCTCTAGCAGTGGCAGCCATAGTTTAACTCTTACCTCTGACTGTATTTTCTATGTCCAAAACAGGTATGAATTCCTCTGGCCGGGGAAACTGAGGAGTTAACTATGCTAATATTTTTGCACAATAAATAAAGAATTAATGAATTATTAACATAACCATTTCTATTAATGTTTATCAAGTTCAGATCAGGCACATTCTTTCTCATGAAACTTTTTTCCACTATCCCCCTTCCCAGTGATCTCTCCCACTTTGGTGTGCCTATGACTCTTCCAAGATCAACATGGACTACCATGTAGAGTGCTCTCTGTGGTTTCTCCTGGACCAGTCAAGACTTGCTAACTTCATGTATGCTCTCAAATGACAAGAGTGGCAATTTTTACTTTTGTTTCTTTCAGGACTCTGAGCACATTTTAGGATAATTGTAAGTACACAAATCACACATCTTGATTGGTTCATTGGTGAAGTTATTATCTATTGGACTTATCTTTTTGATCCAGGTAATTAGGTTGGAAAGGAACAAGCATGTTTAAAACACCTGCAATACTCCAGGTAGTTATTGGGTACCCTCAAACACATTGCATAATTTTTATCCTTTGATAGCGTAGTGTTATTAACACTGTTTTACATGTGAAATAAACTGTAGTCCACTAATGAATTCACTCCTCAAGTTCTCACAGATAATACAATCTAGAATTAATAATTAAATGCATCTTTCTAACTTGACAGCTCATGTCTTCTTCCTGAAGGTATTCAATGTCATTCCTACTATTACTTCTATGACATTCTTGCCATGACTTGAAAGATATTTCCTCAGAGTTTAGAGAAGATGTACCCATGTTTTAGAATATAGTATTGCTAAATTTTTTTTTGTTTTGCTGTAACTAAGCTGAAGAAAGTTTGTATTTTTCTTCTCACTCTGTCCTGACATTTGTAAGTATGGAACTCTTCCTCATTATCCAAAAGGGCTGCTAGAGCTCCAGGCATCACTTACATGTTAAAAGTGGCACAGTGGAGGAGGAGCAAAAGGGAGTATTTCGTTGAAATCATTTGGCTACTCCTACTTGTTTAAATGCTAATTTCTCCAGTGGTCTATGATGACTTCAAATAATGGGCAGAGGAAACAGATGGCAATAGGGTTTGGCAGAAACTCTTATAAAACTCATTGCAGCCTTGGAGGATTGGAGATCAGCTATATGACTGAGACGCATCTACAGCAAACACCATTTCATGGATTCAGGGGCTATGAAAAGAAAGGAAAAAATGATTGACGTGTTTTATGCTAGAAATGCAACTTGGAAGAGCTTATGAGCAAAGGAACTTGGGTAACAGGATTTCTTTCCATTTCCAGAAATACATCCCCTTTCCTAAATGAAGAATACCTGAACTTCATGTTCATCTTTTAATTTATGCATTTATTCATTCAACAACTATTTTAATAGCATTACGGAAATATAATTCACCTACCCTTATAGTCATTATTTGAAGTGTACAAGTTAGTGGGTTTTAGTATATTTACAGAGCTATGACATGATCATCACAGTCTAATTTTTGAATGTTCCCCCATTATCACAGAAAGAAACCCTGTACCTGTTAGTAGTATTCTTTCGCCCCTGCTACAGATACGGGCGGCCACTAATTTTTGTGTCTCTATAGATTTGTCTATTATGGATATTTAACATAAATGAAATTATATAATATATGGTCTTTTGTGACTGGTTCCTTTCATTTAAAAGGTAATGATTTCAAAGTTCATCCCTATTGTAGCAAGTATTATTAATTGAATCAATGACTGGGTTTTGAGTGTGCATTAAGGATCAGGCTCAGTAAGACATGAGGGATATGACTGCTGATGGGGGTACATAGTGCCTATACTTTATAGAGCTTTTAGCTTAATGGGTAAAGTGCTGAAACAGATCATCACACTAATAGCTATGTAATTATGATTGTTATAAAGCTAGTATACATACCACAAGGATATCACAATGACCTGAGATATCAAGAGAGATCTTTTGGTGAAAGTCACATTTAAATTGAGGACTCAGCTATGGGAAAGAATTGGCCAAAGAATGAGGCATCAACACATAATTAGTGAGCTCCTGTTATATACCATGCCAAATTCTAGATAAGGAACCAGAGATATAAAGATGTGGTTATGTCTTGAAGCAGCTTATGACACACTGCAGCATTACAATAATAAATACACAATGCCAATATTGTGATAAATCCTATAAGGATGACAAACTCACTGATAATTAGGAGTTACAGGAGAGGCATCTGGCATGGTCAGGGGACTGAAGCT